>NC_054372.1:67399981-67731410 GCF_017654675.1 Xenopus laevis | reverse complement strand
TATTTGGAGGTTACCTTCAACAGGTTTCATGTCATTTCATATATCTAGATTCAATTTGAGGAAACTAAGTCAGTGTAGACTGAAGAAAGTACCATAAGGAATGTAGTACTTAAGCCATTATTTCCTTAAAGAATAAAAGACAATATGAAAGGCAAAAATGCTTTTGCAATATTATGAAAGATGTTAAAAAAGTCACATTTCTGGTGTCCATATCTCTATAACAATACACACCATTTCACTCTGATCATGCAAACTGGGGCCCTACTTTACAAGTTTAGAAAGGGGAACACATAGGGACAGATTTACTTGGCTCGAGTGAATAATTTGAATGGACAAATATTCGAATTTCAAAGTATTTTTTTGGGTACTTCGACCATCGAATTGGTCAAATTGAATCGAATGACTCGAACGATTTGAAGTAAAAATTGTTCGACTATTCGACCATTCGATAATCGAAGTACTGTCTCTTTAAAAAAATACTTTGACTTCATACTTCGCCACTTTAAACTTACCGAGGTGCAATGTTAGCCTATGGGGACCTTCCCCAGCACTTTTGTAAAATTCGATCGATCGCTTAAAATCGTTCGAATCTTTTGATTCGAAATAAAGCACTGCGTATCTTGACAGCGCTATATAAATAAATGATGATGATGATGATGATGATGATGATGTTTTGAAGGTTTCCCAGGCTTGTGTGGTGATGCTACATATACCTCCATTGTAACTTTAATTTGGCGCCGTATGCAAATTAAACATCGCTAGCGTAACTTCGCTTTGCTTGGCAAATTAACGTTAGTGCAACTTCACAACCTTACCCTTCCCCTGAGCGCAACTTCGGATTTTAGTGAATTTGTGAATTTTGGAATATAATTTGGTGTACATTATTTCTGCAAGGGCCCAGCTAAGGTGGGAAGTCTCAACCTTAGGAGCAGCTGGAAAAGGTACCTTTAATTATCTACAGCCCCACGTTTGGCATTGAAACATAATAAAAACAATGCTTCCAGGCAACTAGAATCATGCCATTTGTTGCAGTGTTATTTGCTTTTGGTGAGGAAATAAAACAATCCAACTTTGCTTTTTATTACTCTGTAGCATTATATTGGTGTGATGACAGCGCTCACCTAGGGGACCTGTCAAACATCTCAGCAAAGGGTCGATGAGTGTTAAGGACACGAAGATCTTAGAGTACAATGTTTAGCACACAAATCTTTGTGCTTCTTCTATATTCCTTAAACAAATAATTCACCTTAGAAATTACGTTTGATGAAGACATCTATATTCGAACACAATTTGCAATTTCTCTTCATTTTTTATTTATTCCAGGTTTACCATTCTTTATGTTTGTATTGTGCAGCTCTTCAGTTTGGAATTTGTACGTCAATATAGCTGCTAGACTAGTTTTGGCAATTAAATTAGAAAATAAATAAGGTTAGGCCTAAAAGAAAAGATAAGCAATGCAAAAATAAAATAAAGATAGCAATAAAAGTGATGCCACGGAGTCAGTGACCAAATAGCAATCTGCATTTTCAGTTGCAGACTGGAAATAAGAATATGAAGACTAATCATTTAAAAGGCCAAAAGTTGCATACATTAGGTCCATTTATATGAATTTAAAGTAAGCTACTCCTTAAAAAGGGAATGCTGACGGCAATGGGATGCATCACTTTTATTTGAAATAAACTCCAAAAATCAGCACTTTGGCCCCATGACCATTTTCAGAAAACTGCATCACACAGCAATGAATATCAAACATAGGGTTGCCAATATCAATTTACATATATGTAATCCCTCTCTCCTAGCTCCCCTTCTATTCCTATGGCACCTCTATAATCTTGCCCTGCTAATCAAATCCCTCACAATTTGCCCTTTATGTCATGTTTCCAAATCTTTACATCATGGCCCCCTCGTGGCCCTGCTCCCCACTTCTTATATCAACCAACCAGTATAATATGTAACAAAAGGTAGAAACTGGAATACCTGTATATACAGGGAAAGGGTCTAGAACTATTATCCAAAAAAAGCTCCAACATATATAAATACTATTTTCTTGGTGTTAAAAATAACAAATATATTTAAGTGTTTTAAATTGTTTTTAGTAGCTTTATGGTGATCCAGTTTATAGAAACCCACTTATCTTGAACCTCCAGATTCCATGCATTCCAGATAATACATTCCATGCCTGTGTGTGTGTATATACTGTATATATATATATATATATTTACGACATCCTTGGAGTGCTGTCACATTGCTTCTTTATATTATTTTCTACGGAATAGCACCCAGGTTGTTATCCTGGCTAATGGTGTGCGGTCCCTAAGACTGTGTGTGTACAGTATATATATATATATAATATATATATATATATATATAAATGAAATTTAGTCTCTTGAGTCTCCATTCAGCACACTTATCTTTCATTTGATAACGTCTCTGCTGTACGCCTTCATACTGACCCCTTTTCTGAAAAATATATCACAGTGATTGACTATGAAAGACCACCAATGACATTTCTGTGACACTAAAACCACAAAAGCTGCATCATATTGTTAATACATGTCCTATGTGTCATTTTATACAAGAACACCTGTCTGATGTATAATGTGATGTTGAAAAAATAAGAGAAAATCTGTCCCCCATGGGAGTTGAGAAAAGAAAGTCATGGCATATGTGAATAACAACATTAGCATAAGCCAATTTGTTTTATTCATGGGATTTTGTTCTTCCTGCTATGACTGAATGTTAGATACCTAACCTTGAAGTTCAGCTATCCTTGGGAAACAAAGATACCATACAGATAAGCGAAATACATCTCTGTATAAACCAGATCAGACCAGATGGCTTTAGCAGTCAGGAGTAGGTTCAGCGAGCAGAAGCGCAGCCTTTGATTTAGAAAACAATCATCACAAGAACGATGAGGGCCGAGAGCACTGTGCTTAAGTAAATTCATCTGCCTCTTGTACAATATTTCTGACTGATCCACACAATACAGAAGATGATACCTTCAAAGCAGGTGTAATTTGCTGTATTTTGAGGAAAAATATCTTTTTACTAACTGCCAATATTCAGAGAGCATTTTCATAGTGTTTTTATGTCTCATTAAAAAGCAATAAGCCTAATTAATAAATTAGCATGTAGAAATCCATCTACTCATCCACTACATAAGCAATAATAAAATAATAATGTCTAATTTACATAGTATCTGACTCTAAAGAGGCTGCAACCACTTTGCAGCAAATAAAAGAATGCCCCCAAATAACAGGTACATTTGGTTATACAGGCTGTGCTAAGACAAAATGACCTAGTCACTTTTTAATGTCAAATTGAGGTACCACTGAGTGTAAAATTTAGAATCTCAGCTAGATCAATGTGATGTCACCCCTGGTCGGGTGAAAATCCATTGGGTTTCGAAGGTGGGTAAGCAGGTCCAAGTCAGGCTTAGTGAGCGGGTATGGGTTGGGTACCACTGAGTGTAAAATTTAGAATCACAGCTAGATCTCTGGAAAAAATATATGTAGGGCAATATTCCATTGAGTTTATATAATGTAAATTATAAGGCCAAAGGTTTGTAATGTGAAATCCTCTTTTTGATGTAATTTGCTGACCTGTTCCCTCAATTAGAGTCCTGCATCATGTTGGGTACCTGCGGGTACCCGCGGAATACCCACAATATGATTGGGATTATTCTTTGATGCCTAGTGTGAGGGTGGCCCACGGGTACCCAGTGCAGTGGGGGAGCTACAGGTGGCCAATCGAGGGGAAACAGCTGAAAATGTATGTAATTCACTTACGGTCAACTTCACATTACTTTTGGTAGGGTGAAATTCCATGGGGTTTCGAAGGTGGGTAAGCGGGTCCAGGTCAGGCTTGGTAAAAGCGGGAAAGGCTTGGGTGAGGGTTTTAAAAAACAGACCCGTGCAGGTTTCTACCCTAAATTGCTGACATAGCCATTAGTGATGGCATGATACGTGGGTTTACAAGATTGTCAGGTCCCAGGCGGCTTTGGGTTAAGCTCTTCCTTCCTATCTCTCCATAAGGTCTGCGTGACCGTACTCTGCTGGCTTTTGCCTTCATCAGCGTCTATTTATAGGGGCATGCCTGCCCCACTGAAAGGTCTAAAACAGGCATGTCCAAAGACCGTCCCTCAGCCTCCATCATGAAATTAATAATAATGCGGCCCGCCAGCACAGTGCAATCAGGAATCGCATAGCCGTAATATTTAGGCACATAAGTGAAATGATCTGCCACTTGGTCTATACTGCTGCCTGTGTGCTGAAGAAGTTAGCAATAGACACATACTGGCACATAGTGACGGGTCGCATTTGGCCCCCTGGCCGCACTTTGGACATGCCTGGACTAGGGAATAGTCCAAATTTGATTTGAAAAAAATTTGAAAATTAGAATATCAAAATTTATCATGTACTGTCTCGACTTTGACCATTTGCCATCTAAAACCTGCCGAATTGCTGTTTTAGCCTATGGAGGACCTCCTAGAAAATATTTGCAGTCAATTGGTGGACTTTGAAAAATCTAAGGTTTTTTTTGGGGAAAACTTTGAATCGAATTCGATCGAATGCGCTAATTCTTTAATTCTTATGATTCAAATTTGGCCGAATACGGACCTATTCAATCGAAAGTGGACCTATTCGACCAAAAAAACTTAATTTCAGTTGGTCTTTTTTAATTCAAATTTCAAAGTTTTTTCAATTCGATAAATATGCCCCTTGGTGTTAATGGATCTTTTAGATATAAAATGTTAAATACATTTATAGCATTGTTTTTACTAGCATGCATTCCTCAACCTTCCACATTGCACCTCCTTTAGTGTGACAGTGTCTTTACATAAGTCAGCAGCAATAACAACCCCCTAAGAATGTTCATAGATAATGAGAAAACTACCTTAAAATTGTCTCTAAAGAATTCAATAATTAACTTTCACAATCTTTGACATGTAGTGTTCATGTAAACATCAGAAGGATAATGCCACCTAGTGTTTAAAAATAGCTTGATGTTTATGATACCGTTCATTCCAGTAAAGTGACATGGAACCTCCCACTTTTAAGGACAAATACAAAAGCAGAAATAGCTTTTGTCTTTATACAGCAGATGATCACCATTCTCTTTTATTTCTGTAGTTTGTGTTACCCTTCAATTGACATTAATAATAAACAAACAATAATAAACAAACAACCTTTGCTCTGAAATGTATGTAATGATCAGATATTGTAGTGTACTGTTACAAACGTAGATCATTATTTCACAGTTATGGGTATGGCATCTACATTCCAGAAATCCAGAAAGACAATTTGCCTGTTTAGACAAACAATTCTTGATTTTTTAACTGATTTGATCAATACTCTCTTGCTGGAAAACCTTAAGGTCCTAATGATTGCAGGAAACACCTATCATATGTGCACAACAGAAGGGACCAAGTACAGGTATGGGACCTGTTATGTAGAATACTCAGGACCTGGTGGTTTTCATTTAAAGAATCTTTCTGTAATTTGGATCTCCATGCATTATGTCTACCAAAAAAAATCATTTTAACATGATTTAAACCCAATAGGATTGTTTTGGCTCCAATAAACTTTAATTATATCTTAGTTGGAATTAAGTTACTGTTTTATTATTACAGAGAAAACGGAAATCATATTAAAAAAATTTAATTATTTAATTAAAATGCAATCTATGGTAGATTGCCTTCCCATATTTCGGAGCTTTCTGGATAATGAGTTTCCAAATAAGGAATTCCATACCCATATTGTTTTATTTAAATGTTGTTTGCTCATCCACATTACTCCTATAGTAGGCGGAAGATTTATGGGATGTTCTGCTAGAATGCAGCCCAGGGTACTTTATTGGTCAACATATTCTGCTTACATATTCTGGCTTCACAGACTGCAATGTATGACATTATTTTAATATATTTTGGCCTGCAAACATAGTAGGACACAGTAATATCGGACCCAAATAAATAAGTGTAAACCAACTGTATGTGTAGGCACATCTCACAAAGCATCCCTTGGAATAAACTTCTCCTCAAGACATGTGGTAATTCCTGGGCTTTCTTGTGTCCCTTTGTCTTGTGCTTCGAATTGTGTATGTTATGCATCCAAGTAGGTTTTAACTGTATGCATAGACAGAATAAATCTTTCATTTGCATTTCAGTAGACAAAATTTTACACTTTTCACCACACCTTAGTCTGGTAAATGAGGTGTATAGTATGTCAGATATTTGTCCCTCCATATGGATAATTCTGAAAAGTACTAAACCAAGTAATGTCAAAGGTTTGGCACACGTTTTGGCGTGAAATTTGAATGTATTTAAGGCTCATTCATACTCCCAGCCAGTGCCCATGATAGAACTTAGTTTCTAGTGGTTCTGAGCATAGTTCATCTGTTCCTGTTACTCTTTTACCTTGATTACTCCGTGTTTGACCCTGCCTGTATCCTGACTACTCTGAACTCTGTATCCTGACCCTTGCCTGCCTACGACAACTCTTCCTGCTTAACCCCTTGATTGACAACCCGGTTTGACCCTTGCCTGCCTGACGATTCTGATATCCGCCTGCCTTGACCCAGCCTGTCTGACCATCCTTCTCCCTAATCCTTTTGTACCGTGACCTTCGGCCCAAAAAGACTTTGCTAACAGCTGTGCCCCTTCGCCAGCCACAACATCTCGCCTTGCACCCCTCGTTAAGTCCAGGTGGCACCCAAGTAAGCTGAGGGCTCCTCCCGAAGCCCAACGGTGGTCACACTACTGGTGAAGCCGAGCCGAGACCAGGGTGCTTGGCATTTGTTCTGGTATCGGGTGCCGGCCATGACAGTATCTCTGTTAATTGAACTACCATGTATTAATTTTAGAACATTTTTAAATTTAGAATCTATTAATTACATTTATTTATTTTTAACTAATACAGACACTCAAATTAATCAGTTATCATTAATAAAGTACTAGACAATATTCATTGTGATAACTAATTAACATATTTCTCTGATTCATCAGTCATTGTATTTGCTGTTTCACTAACTTGTTCAGTTTATGTTTTGCTCTGTCCTGTGTAGTAATGAGGATGGAAAGACAAAAACTCAAAAGCAGAAGATTTCTGTTTTGGGGTTTTTTCGTGCGTGTAAAATAGTGGACTTAAGAAAAAGTCTGTTGGAATGGAATTATGTGCATGCAATGAGAAACTGAACATTTACTCAGTTAACTGAATTTTTTTTACGTAGCATAAAATAACTAAAATGTAGGTTCAGGTTCACCTGAGGAAGGGGTTGTGCCTGAAAGCTTGTGCCACATTTCTGCTGCAACAAATGTTTTAAAAAGCAGGAGCCGAAGTATGGTGTGCTTCATCACCCTTTTCTAATTGTCTTGTTGGGCTTGGAAGCAACCAGGGATTGAATGCAACCTAGTAAGTAGTGTGCCGAAGACAAAAATTACTTTGGTTCACTGCTAAAAGCAGTGGAGAGCATTGCAATGAACTGAAACAGGTACAGTATCAGATATCAGGTTTCATAAATGCATTAATTCAATAAAAACTTTCCTGTCTAACTGTATACCTTGAATCCTTGAATACTACGTAACATATAAAACATTTTAATTTTTTTTACCTTTTGATCCTTCTTTACCAGGCCTGTTGCTGCAGCAATATTTCCAGCTCCTTCTACTGTCTTCTGTGCAACTGCAGTCATTCCTGTAACTACTGCTTCACCAACATTAGACACCTGTTCTTTGGTCTTCTCCGCAACTGATATACAGTAAACAAAAGAAAAATAATTCCGTGCCATACTCTAGAAAAAATTTTGGGTTCACAGTCTTACAAAATAAAATATGAAGAAAACCACATTTGGATATAGTATTTTAGAGAAAAAGTTCTCTGCCCATATATTTTATTTAGAAAAGCAGGAAAATGAAACCAGAATATAACAAAGCATGCATTTTTAATGTATTGAGCATGTAAGGTTTTGTGGCCCTTATAAGAGCCAATATTCTCTGTTTTCACAGTTTGTGTTCAAAAAATTATTTTATTTACTTTCTAGCAACAAAAAAAGGACACATATTGCTTTTGATCAAGATTCTAGATACACAGTCAAAACAAGAGTCACTGTCACACAAGACAAAGCAAGATAATTTAATCTTTATCAAAAAGTCTCATTAATATTTATCGCACTGCTGCTTGGAGATAACATTGGCTGTTTTAACAAAGGGAGTGAAAGAGATAAACCTGTTTTATGTCTATAAATATGTGAAATCAGATCCTCTTATGAGACAGGAAATACAATTAAGCTGTGATAATAATGGCATTATAATTATGATAATGGTTTTATAATACAAGGGTTTCTCCATTTACCATCTATTATTAAAACTAATTCATTAAAAAAAAGTGCTTAATTTTGTATGCATTTTATGCCATGGCTTTCTCAAAACAAATGTGGTTTAAGAAAAGTCAAGGTGGCACTGCAGAGGTAAATGTAAATACTAGACAGATCTTCTCAGCCTATAGTTATACCATGATATCTTAGTCTAGTTGATTGGTGGATGCAAAACTAATAAGGTTCCACTTTTTTTGTAAAATAACAATAATGTGGCTCAAATTGAGTTAGCCATATTCAATTGAAAGTAATAATTTACTGTTTTTATGGAATAGTAATATTTTTGTACACTATGATTTGTTATTTGGACTACCCATAATCATAATTCTTTTTCTGGATTCATTTTAGAACATTTTTCGTGTTTAAAATATTTTATTGGTGTTTATAATAAACAAGTGAATTCAATATGACAACAAATAACATGCAGCCTCAGAGGGTATGTTGTAATAGGTACAATGGCATATTATTTGAAAAAATTAATAGCATTAGTAAATACAAAAAGAAAAACATATAAAAATGAACAAAACGAACTACACCAGTGGATGTGAAGAAAATAAAAATTAAAATAAAGAAAAAGACCATTGTTTTCGTGAAAGTCAAGGAACCCAATAGACGCTCAATCTAAATTCCAAGGAACCTATACATTTGACCTTTTGTATTGGAGTCACAGACCTCGGAATAAGGAGACCACAAACGTCTAAAGGACGTTTTGGAATTCTTCCCCATTTTTTTTAGCTTTTAGAGCTTCCTGCCAACTAAGTTGTTTCATATAAGAAATAATATCTGTTAACGAGGGGAGCTCTCTCTGTAAACAGTAATTAAAGTAATTAAATAAAACTTTCCTAGCAGAAGCCAAAAACAGAGTTGTCAATGTGTCACGATCGGCACCCAGAATCCAGAACCAATGCTAAGCACCCTGTTCTTGGCTCTTGCTTCTGCCTTTAACAGCCACCTTTCATCTCGGGAGGAGCCCTAGGCAAATTGGATGCCGCCAGGTCTTATTAAGAGAAGAGCCAAGCTAAAGGTTCTGGACGAGCAGGGGGGCATGATCATAACAAAGTCTTTTGGGCAGAAGGTCACAGACAGAAAGCGTAGTCAAAATCAACCCGGGTCGGTGCAGGCAGGAAACAAGCGGAGTCAAACAGGCAGGGGTCAAAGCCAGGAGATCAATCAAGAATGGTCGAGACAGGCACGGGTCGGAATACAGATATCAGAATAGTCGGTTTACCAGGCAGAGGTCGGGATCACAGAAGTCAGGAAAAGTCAGGCAGGCAGGGTCAAAACAGGAATCAGAACACAGCAATATACAGGATAGCACCAGGAACTCTCACAAGACGAACCTACAACGGGCAATGAGTTTGAATGGGAAGCCCCTTTAAGTACCTTTAAATTGCGCGATGACGTCATACGCCACGTCGACGCTACGCACAGAAAACAAGGACGTGTGTGCCGCGCGCGCCCTAAGGCATTTCCACAGAAGCCAGCAAAGAAGAAACATCTTGCGACGGGCATCCACACCGGAGGCGTGGAGGGCGTCCCCACTGGCCCACTAGACCACCAGGGGGAGTTTTCCTCACACTATGTCTTTCTTTCATGAGATAAAGGTTTTAGCTTAGAGACTGCCAGTCCTTCATCCAATAGTCCAGTTCTTTCCCAGAATATTACAAGGCAACAACAAGAATGACTGGTTCGTTAAAATAAACTGAAACTGACTCATAGGTGTAGGAGTCATCTATGTTTTTGACAACATCTTTAATGGTTCTTAAGATGAAATGCGTCAAAACATATTATATTTTGCACCACTTTTGCTAAGCTTTTCAACACTAGCCCTACCACAGCCATAACTATTAAAGCCTATCAGTTTCTATAGGAATCAATGGTCAAATTTAAGTGAAATTTTAGTGGAATCTGCTGGCAATATCCAAAACCCCTAATAACAGTAAGTACTTCAGTTTCAGTATAGAAACATTCGTTTTAAAAAATTATCTCAGATTAACCTTTACAATGTGCTGTATTTGTAAGTCCATCGTTATTTATAGGGCATAGATATTGATCTTATCTACCAATGTGTCCTGAAGATGTAATTTTTTATAATGTTGACATTTTGCAAGGCACAAAAGGCCACTAGAGTAAGCATATATTGATGGACATTGGGTCTTGCATTAAAGTTCAAGCTGCTCTGAATCCAATGTTGCTCTAATTTGTACTGTATCCACAGTATGTGAAAGATAAGTGACTTTTTTTCAAAAATATTTTTTAGATCTGCCACAATTTGAAATTATTTGTGCAGTAACCATTTGAATACACCCTTTGGCAATATCCTATTGATTTAGCAGTATACTCCATTATTTCATGTTTAATTTATTTAGTCATTGGTTGTAAACTATATACTATACATCGCATGAATTTAAATTAGATTTATAGGTTTTTAGTAGATGGCCACATGGTGTTTATGTTTAGCTCATGTTTGATTCTTTTTTAAAAAAAAGTTGAATATAAAATTGAACCTACCTGTTGTTACTCCATGTACAACGCCTTCCTTTGTTTTTGAGCCTTAAGATAAAAAGAAAAGTATATATATAGGTTAAATTGAAATTGATATTATTTATACACATAGCAGTACGGACATTGCCATCCTCTCCCCTCAGAATGTAAAATCAAAGCTTGGAGCCCTCAGAAATCAAGTCAGAGTCAGATTTATAAATTATCCAGTAGGGATTCCTCTACAATTCCTAGCTATTCAGTCTTCATTGAATTAAACATTAACTGAACTTTCCAGGAATTTCATATCTCTACCCCAAAAGATTCACTAGTCACTGAACTGAAGGTTTGATTGCTATTTTTCTTCTGACAAATATTGATATAATATCAACAGTATAGGCATCATTTTCAGGAAGATCATTTAAAGATCTATAACATGTGATCAATGCATAGGAAATCAGTATGATCAGTTATGTATTGTCAGTTGCATTAGTAATTAATAATGTTCAGAACATATATAAAATCATGTTCAGAGCACATTATAGTGACAAATCGTAATTCAGTTCATAGTGCACAGTAAGAACACCATTAATGGTAGCCAAAACATGTCAATGTATATAAATACATACTCAGTCAGCAAAGAAACATACAGTAAATACCAGTGCAGTGCAATGCACAAAGGCAAAATTCAGTTGCAATCTGCCATTTTTTCCAAAAGTGCAGTGTAATTGTGTGAGCACATGAAATTGCATTCACTGGAATTATCATACATATATTGCATATATACATATAACTTTCATATATGGCGCAAAGCATTTTATGGGAACCTTTATCCAGGTATGGGAACCTTTATCCAGAAACCTGTTATCCAGAAAGCTCAGAATTATAGAAAGGCCATGTCCTATAGACTCCATTTTATCAAAATTGTCCAAATTTTTGAAAAAGATACTTTTTTCTCTATAATAATAAAACAGTACCTTGTACTTGATTTCAGGTTACCCACAAATATATATATATTTGCTCAACCAGTCAATCACATAACAACCAGATGTGTGTTTTCAAACAGCTGACCGGAAGCATTTTTACAGATTGTTATGGGTTACTAGACACCCCATTAATTCTTAATTTGTTGAGAAATGTGTATACATACTGAAATGTTTCAGCTCTTATTCAGGTTGTGTTCACTGTGCACTTTCCGATTATGTCAGTTACTATTTTATCATTATGATACTATGGTGTTTGAGCAGTAGTTAGCGTTACTTATTAATGCAACTATCAATCTATAATCATTTTGAACAAATACTGTTTTGCATTTGTTTGACTATATATGAGAACATTGATATCAATATTATGTGTAAAATGTATGTACAATTTCATAGATGAATCAAATCCAATAATCCATGAACAGTAGTTGAAAGACAAAGCCACGCCTTTACACATTTTCATTATTTCTTGCAGAGTAAAAGCCCCCTAAAGACACCAAAAGGCAATTAGCTGACTCAAAATACAATAACCTTTAGGAGAAATGTCACCAATTGTCGAATAAGTGACCTATTGTTACCTGGAGAGCTCCTCAATCTTGTTGTGTTATAGTCAACATATTCATGCCTTTCAGTGCATTCAGTGGTGAAGATTAATATGAATGAAGTATTGCACATTACCTATGGTCTATATCTGTCATTGGTGACGTTATTTTCACAATTTAAATTATACCAGCATTAAAGAATGTTCACACATAACTCTTCCCACATATTAACCAATGTTATGTTGCCATTTTACAATACTACTTAATTATTCTGTGCTGTCAGAATATCAATAAAAACATATATGCATGAAAACATTTTTGGCTGGGCAATGGGTTATCCCTCAACATGCACTTAGATTAAATGCATATCAGTCAACACCAAAGATTTATTTCAAAAAGCTCCTCCTTTTATTAGAATTATAAATAAGGTTTACGATATTAATACAAACTGAAATGCAATGATTATGGTATCTGCAAACCTGGTTCCTCCACAATGAATTAGCTGCTTTAAAAGGCATTCCAGTTACAGTGCATAATTGGAAAACTGCTCAGCAGGATATGTTACCTTCCCACACTGAAAAAATATGGGACAAGTCAAAGATCTTTATTGCACAAAAATCAAGGCTAACTCTAGGAGATAATGGTTTATCTAAAAAATTATGATTTAAAGATTGATGCAGTGTTAAGAATTTTTAGAAAGCTTTTTCTTTGGCTCTTGGGTAAATAAAATGTATAGCTCTGTAGGGTACAAGACAGCTCTTTCTTTTCTGGCTGCTGATGCTCCTTAGTAAGCAGACCACCTGCACAGTTGAGACATTATGTCCCGAATGCTTTGCATGTACCTTTGGGTACCTGATCCACTGCAGGACTCTAGTGCAGGCTGCAAGATCAGGCATCATGAAAGAATGAGCCCATTTTTGAGCTTTGCATTTATACTAAATGACCCCTACAACACATAGGGGCAGATTAACTAAATGGTGAAGTGGCCCTCGCTAGCGAAAATTTGGCAGAAATCCAATCCGCAGGGACATCACTAATTTACTGACAGGTGTAAAGTACAATTCGCTAGCAAAAGAAACCGTCGCTATTGCAGTTATGCACCCTATCGGCAGGGGATTTCTTGCTCCGCCGAATAATCGCTACTCCGCAAATTCACTAAAGTGCACATTTTACAGAATGTTACCTCTTTCACCAGAGTTTCCTTCACCCACTTTAGACCTGGTGAACTGATAAGATGAAGCTACATCCTCCTCAATTTTATGTCAGTGACATCATATCCTCTATGCCTGAAAAGTGGGATTGTCTTCAAAAGTTCTAACTATTAAAAATTTGTGTGATAATTTTTTTTTACCAATTTGAGGGGCATGCCACATTTGTTTTAAGGTGGTCTCATGTCTAGGGCATTAGAGGATCTCTTTTGTCTTAATTTGGCTTCCTTGGACATTTGTAATAATCTGTGACCACTTTAAGCATTTGCACCAACATCTCTAACAAAGACGTCTATACGACCTTGAGGCTGCCCTATTCAAATTGACCTAAGCGTAAGAGCACTAACAAAGTTTCTCTAGGCAGAAACAAATGCTTGCGAAAGTTCGAAGAATAAACACTAGCCAGAATTCACCAGTGTTCGACTACAGAGACGCAACTTTGAATTTTAGTGAATTAGCGTAGTGGTAACGGATTTACGCCTGGCGATGTGGCGCGAAGTGTGGCGGAGCATTCACTGGTGAAAATTTGCCCTTAAGTGAATTCCCCCCATAGTTTCTTCTTGTATATCAGTAAAAACAATGTCTTTGCTTCGCCTTTCTCAGATTTGAGTTGTCACACTTTATAAAATTTATAGCTCTTGATACCTCTGCCCCTGGGCGGGGGGGGGGGCATAGCACAAGCACAGTTTGGACACCACTAGTTTTAAAACATGCTATAAAATCACACGTGTCCTAGGTAAATTCAGAGCTCTGGGTTTAGAATGGAACATATTTACTAAATTCTAGGCTGCAGCTACAGCAGGTGTACATCCTATCACAGTGGAGTTCAACCTAAGGGGTCCGTTTACTAAAGTGCGTTAAAAATATTCGCACAATATATAGACAGAATTTTCGCCAAATATGTTATCGCCAGTTTACTAACCTGCGGTAAATATAAATTTGCGAATTTTCTTGCGCAAGAATAATTGTTCGCCAGTTATCGCATTTGCTGAAAATAACGCTACGTACACATTAACGCATGGTTTACTAAACAGCGAAATGTGCTAAAGACAAAATTAACGCCAGAATATTCGCAAACTTTTACCGCCACATATGAAGTGGCGTAAAAGTATTTTTTCTGCCAGAAAATTCTCAAGGGGCAGGAAATATCCCATAATAATGTTTTTTTTTTACCCATCATTCTTTGCTGACAGGAGAGAGATCTGTAGCTATTGCTGACAGGATGTTTTGGCTTCTGCTTCTATCTGGTGCAACAGCAGCAGTTTCAGCTCAGAGTCGTATTATTGGCAGTGGCATCACAGTCCAAGGATTCGTCAGCCTCTACACTTTTTGGTTTCATTGGGATTGGCTACATTAAACTGTGCATTTCTATGAAGCAAAGAGATTGACTGGTATCATTTCCTATGATTCTATTGGCAGAAGAGTTTATATGATGCAGACATGTTTGATTGGTATTACTCTGGTGATGTTGTTGGATGGTATAATCATCAGTCAATAAAGTTTATAAGTTTTGAAGATGCATTTCTGGCCATAAATGTCACAGTAAAAATTGCCATAATAACCGCCATAAAACAAGACTATTTTATAGCATAAATATTCGCAAAAACGTAATTTTTCGCCAGAAAATTCGCAACTCGCTAAAATTACCGCTAACGTAAGCTGGTTCCTTAACGTAGTTACCGCAAGTGATCGCAATGACTTCTGAGCGCATCGCTGTTTAGTAAACTTAGTCACTGCGAATATTCTGGCGTAAAAATATTCTCAGCGATAACATGCGGAAACTTAAAGTCAGATTTACCGCACTTTAGTAAACGGACCCCTAAATCTCTATGTATTTTTAATGGGATTAAACTTTCTAATTTTTGAAAAGCAATCTTGAAGAGCTGCAGGACATATTTTGTTTGCAAATTACAATTGCAGTAAACAAACTACATTTGCCTTTTTACTGTTTTCTGTTATTCTTTTTTTTGCAGTTTGCAATTTATTTCATATACTGAAAGCCCCAAGTAGATCAGAATGTATTCATTACAGGCACACTAACCATGTGTTGTATTTGCTTAATTGTACACAGTATGTGGGACTGCATTCACTAAGAATTTGTATATGTTCTTTTTCTGTGTAGACTCTAAGGAAACGAAGAGGGTATTTCCGAATCTCGTTTTTCTACCAGTACTGCTTACCCCATTCATCAGTTGCCTAAGGATATGTCTAATATCCACAGTAGTAGTAATGTAGGCTGTTGGGAAGACCCAACAGGTCTCTTTTAGGCAGAGACAGTGTCAAACCAGTCCCTGATATAAATTCCCCAAGTCCTTACTCAGCAAGTTTCCACAAACTGTTTATTGTACAAAGGTCGTTATGTCAATATATTCTTTGCAATTTAATTTAAAGTTACATAGACTGGTACAGCTGGTCATCACAGATTAAACATTCCTAACAGTATACCCAAACACATTGGGGTCGATATACTAATAGTCAAGCCTTTAGGTTTGAGTCATCATAGAGAAAACCATACTTGAATTAAGAGGAAAATACCTTTTTTGTAGAGGTATTTTAGCTGAGTGGGCTTTCTTAAATAAGAAAAAGTTCGGCAGCCCCATAGACTTTGATTATTTTGGTTTGGTTGTTCTGGTGTGATCATGCCTTTTGGTTATAATGCCCGCACCATGCCAGATTAATATTTTACATAAGATATATATGTGGAAGATCAAAATTAAGAGTTACTTCACTAAAAACATTAGGGGTCATTTACTAAACTTTGAATGCCAAAAACCCGAAAAATTTGTGTTTTTTTAGTATAAAATCCAAATTTTTTGTGAAAAAAAATTACGCATTTTTCTGAATTTATTATACCCAGAGGATGGAAAAAGTAGGAATCTGAAAATCCGGCATCTCAGACCTGCCGAGGTTGCACAAAAGTCAATGGGAGAAGTCCGAAAGATTTTTTTGATCTGCACTGGGTTTTGTGCAATAATCCGAAATTTTCGGGGTTTTCAGGCGGAAATTCTGAAAAGAATTCATATTTTTCAAGTTTTTATTGGATTTTTTCCCGCAAACAACATTTTCGGGAAAGTGTATTAATAAATAAGCAGAAAAAACCTGTGCAGATTTGGTCAAAGTTTTTTTCAGAAAATATTGAGATAAATTCGGACTTTGATAAATAACCCCCTTAATGTAGTATCTGGGGCAACAATCAGTTTCTGGCATGGGCCTGTTGTAGTCTTGGCTGAAATAGAGGAAAAGCAACCCTGTACCTCATAGTCTTTACATTAATTGTATCAATACCTTTAATAAAAAGAAGGGTCTCATTGGTACATACAAAGGGAAGAAGATGGGGTTAAGGAAGATTTTAGTTCTGATCTGAGTTCTTGCCATCTGAGATTATAATCAACACTTTTATTATTCAGGTTTAATCAATACTAATTTCTCATACAATTTTAAATTATTTTTGGTAAAACTGTTTTATTCTGTCAGATTTGATGGATTATTTGGCTTTTTTTTAGACCACAGTTCATATTTACTACAGTCATAAATGAAATTGTAATGTAAGCCGATATTGCTTGTGATCTTATACTGAACAGGTAAGAGTTATTCAGAATAGAATGACATTCCTTTTAAGTCCAATGATTAGCTCTCCTAAGGATGCTCAGTAGGCATAATGAAGATGACAGAATATCTTAGGCATCATGCACATGTGCAGCTTTCATGTTGCTTCATTTATCCAATTCCAGAAGCACTGACATTCTTCCAATTTTCAATGCAACTGTCAACTGTATGCAATTTTAATGTAGTCAACCTATATGCTATTCTTTAATAAAAAATGTGCTGTATTTGAAATACACACATGTTAAAATCAGATACGATCAGATACAGTTTCTTCAGTCAGTAGAACTATAGTGAGGCAAAAGGATCTCATGCATTATTTGAATGTCTCATAATATTCAGGAAAAGTAGTTGAAAAAAGTAAAAAATACATTTATTAGGACATGAAAAACTAGCAAACTATAGTGTTTCCGAAGCAGATAACCAGTTTTACCAGTGCAAGGCAACAGTACATTATATTGTCACTCCTTTAAAACCCTTTTATCTTTTGGTGTTACTGTTCCTTAAAGATGTTGGGAGGTTTGCCCCCCATATTGTGCATTCTATTAAATAAAAAAAAGTATTGCACTTGCCCATGGCATATTCTTACAAATATCAAGTGTGGTTCAACAATTCTAATTGGTAATTAAGTACAGTAGCTTAAAAGGAACAAGACTAGCCTACAAGGGTGTACGGTATGAAATGCATTATGATTGTTTTTCATGTTCTAAATATATGTATATTTTGTACTTTGCTAACTGCTGTTTTATATGATGAATAAATAGGCATGTGGATAAACAGATTGGACCCAAGATGAGATATGATGTACGGTAACCCCTTATGGTACTTGCACTAATCAGACCAGAAGATCACAGACCAACAAGTCATACTGTATCTCGAACTGCACATGAAACCTTACAGGAATCAAAATAGCTGGGAAATAAGACAATAGTGCAGTAAACCAAAACATCAGTATGTGCTTACTTGAATTGAATCTCTCTAAAACTTATATTACCTGTGTGTCAGCCTTTGTGACACATGCTCGTATAGCAGTTACTGAACTATTTGTATTTTGTGTCATTCTGTAGACTGCTTTGATCAAAGTTCCTGTGTGACAGCAAATATTTCAATGACGACAACAAAAATCATGGGCAATGCATATAGAAAGATATTGGCATAAATGTTTACACTTCATATTTTAAATTGCTTTTAAACCATATGTTACAATATGTCTATATTGTACTGAAGCTTGACAACCACAAAAAGTAGAAAGTTATTTATACTTCATGCGTTAGGCTTAAATTGGAAACATTGCTATAAATGTTTTATAGATATTGAAATACTGCATACTCTCGGTAGTTTAGGGTCATCATTTCCAAATAGAACTGTATTCAACTATAAATAGTTCAAAGGAGGTTGAAGTTGTGGGTTGCAAATATCACATTTATGTTACTAGCAACTCAACTGTGCTCATCAAACTGCCGATTGGGAATATAAGGCTTGTGATTCAAATGGTATGGAGATCCAGAGCCTTTCGAAGCCTACAGCTGAAAGTTGATACTGAAGTATGTAGTCCAGGTAAAAGTTTACATCATAGTATTCCTTATTCCTTTCATTGGTGCAAGCTACACTGAAAGTTAGAGTGTTATAATCCTATCGGAGCTTATGAGTACAGTATGTTATATTGTATGCTTCTAGATTCTACAACACAGTCAATAAACTACAGTATGTATAAATCAGAATTTATTTCCTGGGTAGTTTTAGTGATAGTGTGAAACTACAAGAGAGGTCATTTATTATTCCCCAGGCACAAATGCTAAGAGGAGCACCTACCTAGTGTGCACCTCAGGAATGCTGCAGTGTTACTGACTTGTGAATTTAAATACCGGGAATACTTATGTGCCTGCCCCTCTTGGATAACAGGCGGTGCTCAATACAAGCGACATGTCGCAAGTCTCTACTCACCAAAAAGGAAGTCACACAATGCAGGACAAAACAAAATGTGTAAAAGTCAACTGCAGCCTTTAGTTGAACTTTTCACACTGTATCCTGCATTGTAATTGACCCCTAAGGATTTACTCTGCTTCCACATTGATTGGCACCTAAAATATAAGGGCTAACTTATTATTGAAAATGCACAAATGCTGGAATATTAAGGTGTGCAATTGCTTCATTTAGGGCACTACTCACTTAGCACTTCCGCCTCTCCAGAGTGCTGTGATCTGTAACTTGTGCTGGCTGAACTTTTGTTGTCACATTTGGCTTAAGGCAGAGTACAAAGCAAAAATGAGTCCTTTACTGAATGTATAAATATATACATTAAGTATGAGCTTTCAGATACACATTGGGGGTTGTTCATTAATACTCATTTTTTTTCTAAAAAGATCTCACATTTTTAGATAAAAATTTTCAAGATGTATTTTGCCCTGAAGCTACTAAAAGTCCGAAACCAAAATTCCATGTAAAACCTGTCGAATTTTTCGAGTGTTTTTTTTTATCCAATTTTTTCGTTTAATTATTATTAATTAGCTAAATTTGTAGGTGGGAGTTAGGTCGAGTTTGTTTCTGGTACAATATGAGGAAAAAAAATGAGTTTTAGTAAATAACCCCCACTATGTTTACAGATTAATCTTATGAGCTTCTTCTGATTGAAGCACCGGTGAGATGATACACACATGGTGCCCTTTGTATCGCAGGTGCTGATAGTAAATTAGGGCAAGGAAGGGTTAAAGACACTCTCTGCTTGTTCGGTCAAACATTTTTTTACTTCCTTGTTTGTGTAATGAAAAGTCACATGATTTTAAGGATTCAGATTCGACCAGGAATTCGAATTCGGCTGAATCCAAATCCTGCTGAAAAAAGCCAAATTCTAACCAAATCCTAAATTCTGTGTATCAACATCCCTAATTATAATCACTAGGAGGTGCCTCATATGTTGGCAAATACTAGAATAGCACCTCCCACAACTCCTTGGTTTAGATTAAAATAGTATGACCTTTGTTCAAACAACTTGTTTTAATGTAGTTAAATTGACAGGGATAGGGATAAATTGTGTACAATCACATATAATGTAAAGCAGGGGTGCCCAAACGGTAGATCGGGATCTACAAGTAGACCTTTAAGCTAGTGATCATTAAATCTCAAGACACTATTAACAAACAGCTTCTCTAGATCACCCTCCCATTTCATGCTTTTCATTCAGCTATGTATTACATTAAGGTGACATAAGAAATTGTTGTTTATTTTTTAATACATTATACATTTTCCCATAAATCAATATTTAAGTAATATCTTCCATGGAACAGATTGCTAACAATGCTTTAATGGATGTAGATCATAATAGGACAACATCAGTAGACCTCGCATTCGACCTCACATTACTATGGCCAGTCCTGCTGTAAAGTATAATGGAATGATGTATTGAGAGCACAGCATACCTGTATATTAGCATACAGTATATATATATATATATATATATATATATATATATATATATATATATATATATATATATATATATATATATATATCATAATAGGACAACATCAGTAGACCTCGCATTAGACCTCACATTACTATGGCCAGTCCTGCTGTAAAGTATAATGGAATGATGTATTGAGAGCACAGCATACCAGTATATTAGCATACAGTATATATATATATATATATATATATATATATATATATATATATATATATATATATATATATATATATATATATATATATATATATATATATATATATATATATAGCAAATTTGAGTACAGTGCACACGGATAACCGAAAAAAGCAATGCCTGTGTGCTGGTTGCATGTGTCAATAGTCATAGGCAAGAGAGTAAAAGCGCACCAACAGGTCTTTATACAAAAATAGAAAACCTTTTATTCAACGTTTCGGCTTGACCGCTGGAGCCGTCTTCAGGAACAAAGACGGCTCCAGCGGTCGAGCCGAAACGTTGAATAAAAGGTTTTCTATTTTTGTATAAAGACCTGTTGGTGCGGTTTTACTCTCTTGCCTATGACTATATATATATATATATATATATATATATATATATATATATATATTGTGTGTGTATATATACTTTTCTAAGTACAGCAGAAATCAAGGCAACCATTATAGGTGCACTAAGGGGGTTATTTATCAAAAATCCAAATGTCCAATATATTTTAGAATTTTAGAAATATTTTTTTCAGAAATTATGAAATCTTCGAAAATAATGTGGATCAGGATATCTTCAAAATGTCAACAAGACATCTGCCATTGACTTCTACGTGAACTCGGCAGGTTTGAGATGGAGTACTTTTTTATTCTGACTTTTAACACCATCGGAGTTTGAAAAATTTTGTAAAAATTTTGTTTGGGTTTTTCGGACCAGAAAAAAATCATAGTTTATTAAATAACCCCCTAAGTATGCTAGGATATTATGTGACTTGTCCAGGATCAAGAGTTGCCACAGGGAATCAAATCAAACCATATATGGAATTAACAAGTTAAAGAGTACTGGTGTACATATGCAAATACAGGAGCAAACATGTAGCATTCCATTTAAATAATATAAAATACATGTTGGGGATATGATACATATGCACAAGCTTTTAGCTCTGCATTAAATTAGTAAATAAGCACTGTGTTAAGAATAGTCTTTCCTATGTGTACAGTTTTAAAGTAGACACTGGCCAGAGAAGGCCAAACACCATTGGGATTTAACATACTTGATGTGATAAAGTAGTATATGTTTCATTGAGTTATTGAGTTAGCTGTCATACTCCATAATAATCATCTGACAATCAAGTGACCAATGCCGTGAAACATGTCAGGAGGGATTGACTGACATGAGATATGTAGAAAGAGGTAGTACACTGTTTTGTGGTACAGTATGTTTTGATGTAATGTCTTTATAATGTTCATTTATACACTTTGTTTTTATGCTATTTATTGTGGATCTTGCACTAATAAACATTTGAAGTGAGTCAGGCTGCATGCATTAGATTGATTGTTTGGTTTATATTATGGGACCCATTGTATAATACTCAATCATAGAGAACTAAGCACTTTTAGTTTGGTATCATTATTATTAAAATCTAGGGTTTCTGGACCACATACCAGGTCCTTTGTAGATTTAAGTGTATCCCCTAATTCCCTAAAATACCTTATTGTGTAATGAAGTCATGGACTTAAAGAACATGTGTAACAGGCTACATTGTTTATCAAGTCTGTATTGTAGGGATCAGTATTGTGTCTCACTAAGCTGCACAGTGGGCTATTGCTTCTAAAACAGACTTGTATGTGATTTACCACAATCGTGATCTGTGATCTCTAGGGGTTACTGATCTATAATGCCCCAGACAACTACCTCTGCAAACTTCTACACACAATAAACAAATATTAAAGGTTATATTTGCATTTGTATTTAAAGGACGCAGGAGACAAATGAAATGTCCTATTATCCCTTTTGTGAGGTGATGAGAAGTGAAGATAAATATGGTAATTAGACAGATGACATTATATTAATTAGTGTTTTTTACCTACCCATATAGAGAACACCCTCTTTTGTTTTTCCTGCTGCTTCTGCCACTCCCTGTTTGGTTTTTTCTGCAGCTGCCACAACACCCTCTTTTGCTTTGGAAAACCCTTTCATGAATACATCCATAGCTAATAAATTTATTCTAGTGGCTCTGTAAGATATAAATACATACAAACACGTTAGGACAGGTACAGCTGTAATTTGATTATAGTGCTACTTCTGAACAGCAGTCACAAAAAACAATCTATAATCTGATTAGAACACAGTTTTAAAACAATTTGTCAGCACAGCCCTTGCCTATCTTTAATCAGCCCAATCAGTTAGATGTGTAGTATATATATATATATATATATATATATATATATATATATATATATATATATATATATATATATATATATATATATATATATATATATATATATATAAATATATATATATATATATGTATTATATACACAAACATTTCTTAAATGTGAAAAGCCATTTGTTGAATACGTCTGAATTATATTACAAAATGCAATAGAAAATTTAAACCAGACTCTGGTTCTGTAATAGTAGCATTTTCATAGATATGCAAATTAAAACCAAAATATTGTAAATGATAATTTAATAGCCATTGTCGGGATTCAAAAGCATATCAATAATTATTTGTAATTCAATTAAAACTTTAGGAAAAAAATATAACTCATGTTGTTGACATGAACCTAATTACAACATATTTGAGATGTTTGATAGGTGATAGATACAAAGTGCACATGTGTGTCTCTGAAAGTCTACAGATATGTAAGTGTATGTGTGTGCGAGAATGAATATAAGTGTGTTTGTATGCGAGACAGTGTATGCGAGAGAGACTTTGTGTGGCAGAGAGTGTGGGGGTGTTTGACGGCGAGTCAGAGAAAGAGACACCATATACTTCAAACACACAAAAAAATAAAAGATCAAATTCAATGCTCTAGTATTTAACCCCCAGCAGCCTGCCATTTAAGAGAAAAACAAGCATAAGCCTTATTCCCCGTTGCATTCAGTACACAGGTGACAAGATATCCCATGAGCAACTGTCAGCTACATAAATTAGGTCTCAAATGGGTGAAAATGCCAGATAAGACATTTACAAGAGCTCGTCGTAATCCAAATGAATACACTAAATATCCTACCTGGCAAGTTCTATAGATGTAGATACTTACATTAACCTTTGGTCCCCAAATTTAGTCCAAGAGGAATGATACCTGTGCTTGCATAAACAATAAAAAAAGAATCAAGTCTTCTCTTCAGTACATAACTGCCAAATAAATCCCCTGAGAGGTATGTGCATATGGAACAACCTGATGGAATCAATGCATTCAAAGCAGGTACCAGATAAACCACACCTAGCAGTTCTTCATAAACAGAAGGAATTGTATAAGGGGTGAAAAATAAGAGATTAATACTTTAACTCAGTGGGAGCAACCTATGTCATCCGTATTTTTCTTCCCTTCCCCTACACCCTTCCACACCTCCCTCCTCTCGTTTTTCCTTTCCACATGCCTGATTTGTCAGTGTGAAAATTGAATAATCATAGCCAGCCTCCCCAAGCTGGACCACTTGTAATCCGGCTGCTGCTCGAGGAAACAATGAGACCATTATCAACAGAAATATTTTAGATTAAGAGGTCTGCCTTGCATCAGAAAATGATTGCTCCTGTCACCTTCATTTGTAATGTAGGTGCTGGAAAGCAACAATCAAATCTGCCCACAAAACATCACCAGTAGAAAAGAGTGAAATTGTCTACTACAGACATGCAAATGATCTGCTACCTTACCCTAGCAGCTGCTGTATGCCCGCTGTGCTGAATTATTTATTGCTAAATAACTGCACTTGCCACAATAAATATGTCTTACAACTAGCTTGCAGTCACTTAGGTGATAACAGATATGCAGCTAGCATGCATTTTAGAGCTATGTTCAATTGATAATGACAGTAATAAGAGAATAATGAAATCAAACAGCTAAAATATTACAAAAGGATTATTAAAACTGAATGCTAGTATTCACTGTATTATGTAGATGGTTCTTTCAGCCCAGGAAATTGGTCAGTGAAAGGATCATTTCATTATGCCCTAAATATTCCAATTCATAACTGTACGGTAACTAAAGAATGTACAGTAGAACCTTTATACAATCTCCTTTTGCCAACCTACTATGGAAATTATAAGATCTTATGAACAACGTTAGTCATAATAATTCACTGTGACCATTGCTCATGCACTGCTACAAAAAGCTATATAATTAGCAATCATTTCCACTCTTAAAACAGGAATACTGCTATTATCATCCTTTATTTACATTAAGTATTAAGGACAACCCTGCAGTTAAGAAGCTGAAGAGGCAGTGTCTAATAAAGAGATAAACGGGTATGGTCTTTCTTCTCCCCCCCAAGGAAATATGAAATATATAGGAGTCATATATTATATATATATATATATATATATATATATATATATATATAGGGTTGTTCACCTTTAAATTAACTTTAGTATGCTGTAGTATGGCTAATTCTAAGTAACTTTTAAATTAGCCTTCATTCTTTCTTTTTTGTAGTTTTTGAATTTTCCTTCTTATGAATTTTTCCAGCTTTCAAAAGTCACTCACCCCATCTAAAAGACAAATGTTCTGTAAGGCTACAAATGAATTTTATTGCTACTTTTTATTATTCATCTTTCTATTCAGGCCCTCTCCTATTCATATTCCAATCTCTTATTTAAATCAAAGCATGGTTGTTCGGGTAATTTGGACCATAGCAACCAGATAGCTGAAATAACTCAAAAACCACAAATAATAAAAAATGAAACCTCTACTCTCTACATCAGTGATCCCCATCCAGTCAACGGACGCCCCTAGGCCCGCGGCTGTTCATGTTCCCTGTCTCCTCCCCTTCATTCGTGCACATGCACAAATTTTCATCATCAGGTCGGGAGCACTGGGGATTGGCACACGGGATTGGCACAGTATGTCCTGAGCAGACCCAGAACTTCTGAATTAATGTGAATGTGTTTGGGCAGAATGCTGCCCCCAAAACCCTGCTGTCCAAATTTATTAAAAAAAGGGTCACAAGACTGGGAAGGCTGATTAATTAAAGATCAGGTTTTTGAGTATTTTGAAACCACGACTAAACTCACAAACTCTAAAACTACAAATGTTTTTCTGACAATTTCTATTGGATAAAAAAAGTCTGAATTGATTTAAAGCAATCCAATAGGATCCGCATAGCTTCCATTGACTTCTATAGCACTTCATCAAATTTTACTTGACAAGGTTTTCCGAGATTTGTGGGAAAAAACCGCAATTCAATTGTTAGAAAATTGGCCTCTATAGTGTGTGCCATTCGACTTTTATTAATAGGAATGTAAAATTGGACTTACAAGAGAGTTACAAAGGAAAAGGTTCATCAAACATTTCCCAGAGATCCAGGGTTCTGATCCCCCAGAGAAATGTATACAGTAAATTATATGCTAATGAAGTACTAGAGTCATCCCTGTGTACTGTTATAATATATATTGCTTTTGCTGTTTCTGATGAACTTATTCTATTCTTTCCTGTCTGAAATACAAAAAAAAGGAGAGCAGAGAGGCCAGGCAGAGTGAAAACATATATTTAGTTTAAAGTTTACATGATGGCAAAGGGAAAAAACATTGTCTGTTGGATACAATAATGTTGTTTAAAATGAACCCTTGTAATTAGGGTGATGAGTTTTTTTTAATTCTGCCAGTTCTTACGCTTCAGTAAATTGATGGGTGAATTTCTCACTATAATGAAGAATAATTAAACCCATGTTTAAGGCTATACTAGTCTCTGACCTTGGTTTTGCTGTTACTGTCAGATGTAGACAGATAATGCTGTTGTTACGATCTGTATGCTGAGAAGCCCGTGTAATGTCTGGAACAACTTCCAAGTGAACAAGAGAGCCCCACTTTCCCCAGTATTAACCGACGCCCTTTTGGGGCCCCGGACTTTCTGCTGTGGAAAAAGGCAGGGATCTTATTCACAAGCGAAGTGTACGATAAGAAAGGTGAAAACTGTGGCTTTGTCAGACCTGGCAGAGTTCAAAGGCTGCAGCAAGAATCGTAGTTTGTAGGAAGGCAAAAGTTCAAAGGCTGGCGGCAACAATTAAAGTTTTTAGGCAGGCAAAAGTTCAAAAGCTGGTGGCAAGAATCATAGTCAAAACAACAGGCAAGGGTCAAAAACCAGGAAGGAAATTCAAAATAATGCTTAGCAAGTTCAGGGGAGCTGAAGAGAAGCTTGAGCAATGATTGCTGTCAGAGATGCGCCTTTTAAATTAAAATTTGGCGTCAGCACCTCCACCGTCTTCACAGCGCATTGCGCATGCACCTTGTTTTTTCACTGCACCTGCTCACGTCCAGTGCTGGAGAGACTCCAGAAGCCGGCGCGCCTTAAGGTAAGGGCACACACCGGTCTCCCGGAGCGCCTTACAGCTGTGTTTTCAGTGTACAGGTCTTACATTTGTTCACCTTTGATTGGGGCCTGTACTATAGCTCCATCAAAACAAAACAAAAAAAGAAAAAAAGACCCAATTTTTGTCATTGCAATAATTTAATTCTGTTCAGTAATCTTTTATCTTCCCTCAGTATAAAAAATCACTTGATTCTGCTTGCCCAAAGAGATCACAGTGTATTTTTATGTGTGCTATTTGCCCTCTATAAAAAGCTATTGGTTCTTTTTGAAAAAATAATATTAATTGTGGATTGCAATGGTCTTTTCAAAATAGCAGAAAATATTGAGCATTGCAAAGTCACTTAATGGGGAAACATGAAAGTGAAATAAGATATCCTGTTGCATTAGCTATCAAAGGTACAACTGATGAAGGATTCACTTAAACTTAAAATCACTATGCTATACAATATTCAATTGAATAAAACATAATGAAAACCTAATATATTTGCTACAAAGGTTAAAGATTCTCTAATATAACATGCTTGGTTTCAAAAGCCTAAGTAAAGAATATTGTACATTATGGTCTTTTAATATGGCACACAGTAAAAAGGGTAGCCAGCAATTTCTGGACTAAACATGATACAGATACCTTTCAAAGTTCTATAGAGATTTGCAGCACCAGACTCAAGATTAAGATACAGGGAGTTTAAGCACCAGCAAGGAAAAGTAAAAACAATATACTGAAGTTTCCTCTACATAGGAAAAGGCACTCGTTGAAGTGGCAGCTATTCAGTGGTTGTAGGAACTACTGTTCCCAACGTGCCTTGTTTAAAAAACTTGGAAATTGTCATGCACCAGAGATGAGTCCCAGAAATGATGTGTTATTTTTGCATTAATCATTCACATTAACATAAATGCTTTCATGATACATATCCAAAAAAGAGTTTTGTGCCATAGAAATCCAACTTAGGAAATGTATTTAAAATACAGTAACTCAATCTGTAAATAACATGTAAACTATGGATTCAAAGGTACTTAATTAGGATGCAATGCTTTTATGGACGATTAATTGCTTGACTTTTCAGGCCAGATCTTGAGCCGTTCACTACATCTATGTTGTCCTATAGTGTAAACATATAGGCGTTAACTGGATATTTTGGTCCTCTATACTTATTGTTCACTTGGAGATATTTGTGCCCAGTTATGTTAAGTACTGCACTGTAATTGAATTTTCATTTTCAGCTGATTAATATGATTCTAATAGTATCCATTTATGAACCCATGGAAATTAAGATCTTGGAAAATAACAAATTAGATGCAATCTGCTGGCAGTTAACACTGGAATAATATGAAACTGCCATATGTTGCTTATTTTTCTGTTCTACGCATGCATTTTTCTATTTGATTCTCTATATTTTGTACTAAATCTCTGAGAGCAATTTTGTCGGTTTATGCATAATCATCCCTGAATTTTAAATGTGAACAGTGTGCCTAATTATGACTTTTTTTCAACCTTTAATTAACAAATGCTTCTTGTAAATTCAACGTTACACTATTATTTAACTACTCTATATGGATAAGGATAAAGAAGATGTTATATTAGAAGATAGATACATAGGCGTATACATTTAACAGTAGTTGAAGTTAACACCATGAAACACTTATAAACTGTATGCAAATCTGTAAAAACAAAATTCATCATGGAAAAAGCACAAAAGTAAAAATGCTGGAATGGGGAAAGCATATGGCAATGCATAAAAGCTAAGGGGTTGGACAGAGGAATGACAAAACATAACATGAAAAGAAGTGTGCAGTATGGGTAGGGATAAGCAAACTTTTTCTCAAGGTACAGTTATGCTGCAAAATGTGTGGTTTTGTGAATCTACTAGAATTTTACCATGTTATCCATTTCACTGGAAAAAAAACCACGGTCTGTTTCTGAGAAACCCCCTCCTCACAAACATAATTATTACTGGCCCCCTGCCTAGTCCATCAACCAGCGGGATTGTTGCACTTCCAAAGTTTTTTAGAAAAAGGTGTCCAGGTGGTCATTGCTCAGTGCATCAAGTTGTTGGATAGAGAATTAAACTAGTGTAGTGTAAGAGTCTATTGAGGCATAATAAGCCAAAATTGTGTAGCAGTTTTTGTAGTTTTCTCAGTTCTGCTTGCCAGTTCCTCTATAAGACCCAAAGTTAGGATGGTCACTGAAAAGTGGAAACAGCTATCCACTGGCACATAGGGATGCACCGAATCCAGGATTCGGTTCAGGATTCGGCCTTTTTCAGCAGGATTCGGATTCGGCGAATCCTTCTGCCCGGCTGAACTGAATCCGACTCCTAATTTGCATATGCAAATTATGGGCGGGAGGGAAATTGCGTGACTTTTTGTCAGAAAACAAGGAAGTAAAAAATGTTTTCCCCTTCCCATCCCTCGGTCCATGCCCCACATTTTCCTGCCCCCACCCCTGTGGGGTCTGTTTCCTCTATAGTTACGCCACTGAACAGAGGAGACATTTATCAACATTCTTATTTTAGTTGATTTAGAGGTTTTTGAAACTACGACTAAACTCACATTTTCTAAAACCAGGAATGTCATGGAAATTATTAAAAGATCAGAATATAAAAAGTATGAATGAAAAAGAGCTGAACGGTGCAAATACATACACCTCTAAAACCTCAAAAAAATTGGTTTGTTTTTCAGACAATACCTAGCAAAAAAGAAAACAGAAAACCTCTAAAAGTCCGAATTGCTTATAAGTGGTCCGATAAGATCAGTGCAACTCCCGTTGACTTCTATAGGACCTGAACAACTTTTACATGGTGAAGTTTTGCTTTAGAAGTTTTTGTGGTTTTTACACTTAATAAGGTAAATCTCAAATTTTTAAAGCTTTTTAGAATTATAGCAAAATATTTCAAGATTCATGGAAGAAATCGCAATTCAATTATTAGTAAAAAGAGAGTTAATCTGGAGAGTTAATCTGGTTAATCTTTAAACTCAGTGTCAAGTTTTTCTTGTTTGCACTCTGGGGAGACACCAGCATTCATACCATAACAGTCTCACAAGGAAAATTTAACTTATCCGAACAACTTAAATCATATTGCCAAGTCTCAAGCCCCTCTCCTAAAAACTCCATTACTTTTCTGGTCTGCTTACACCTTTTGCAGATTTCATCTCCCAAACCTCAGCATTAAGTCTTCTGTTTGCGGTTGCAATCTTTGCTGGGTGTGACATCACTTCACATCTGCACTTCAAAGTATTGTGCATGCATCATTTTTTAATAGCACTCAGGAGAAAATCTGGGAGCAAGGGAGGCTGGACAGGGCTTGGGACAATAGAACATGATCTGACCCTCTCTGCCGTGTTTCGAATTAAATTAAGAAAACTGATGATATCACCATACTTGTAAGGCAGTAGAAGTGATATAGCGTGATAGCTAGGTACTACATAGAGCTCTGCAGCGAGTTCATTTTTTAAGTGCCTCTGCTAATAAACTATTATTTAATTTTGACTTTTCCTTGTCCTTTAATCTCAAATCCCATGCTATGTTCCTGTTGTTTGTTTGCACTCTGGAGAGACAACTTTATATACCAGTAAGCATTAAAAAGTGAGTTCTTATTCTCTAAACTGGTATTGCCTGCTTGCCACACTTATTATGCCAAATATTACTATTATCACAAAATATTAGACCAAATAATGGATAAAAAACACATTGACAAGGGGACTCTTCAATTGTCCGTTTGCCCTTAGCCATCCCACTGAACCCCATAGTTATATTATATACTGTGAGAGAAGTGCTGGGCAGGTAGTTGATGGTGTGTATATTTCACCAATAATGAAACGGTATATGCATTAGCTCCAAGGAAAAGTTGTATTGTAGCAGCTAAATGCTACATTTAGTTTGCTGGCTTGGGAAAGCTGGATAAGGGATCCCTGGAGCGAATGGAGGGAGAGTAGGGTGGGCCCTCCATTCTGTGTTCTATATGCTGACCAGAGTTTTGCAGCTCATCAGCCAGGTAGTTGCTTAATTAGCATGCAGGTGTGCAGGAGGGGCTGATCCCTGCTAATAGAGGCTTTCAGTGAGAGAGTCTGTCTGGCTGTGCCTGGGGGAAGCAGGAGCTTCAAACACATGAGAGAACTTTTGTGAGTTTTTCAACAAAACTGTATTTTCTTTGGAAGGGCTGGGCTCTAGGCCTTCCCCTTTATAGAGAGGGTTGATTCTCTGTATTAGATATCGCCAAGATGGCCTAGGTTTTTGTTATTTTCTGTTGTGTTTTTTCCTTCTGAATAAAACTGTCTTTTCGGGAACTGTGTTGCTTTGTGGGTGTCTGAGCAAAAGTGAGACCGGTCTGCCCCAGGAGACCAACATCCTGCTACCTGAAATCCCTGCAAGTGGTGGAGTTTGCTCTGGCATAAAAATTTGTAAGCAACAAAACTGTTTAAAATTTAAAGGGCCAGACACCCATTAATACTGGAGTAGCACAGGACTGTTTTGCTGCTGTGTTTTTTTGCTACCACAATGGAAGACGTACTAAAAGCTTTATTACAAGCTACTGCTGTGCAGCAGGAGACTAATCAGAGACTGATAGAGCAGCTGCTCGTCACACAGGAGGCGCAGCACCATGATCGAGAGGAGCTACGAAAGGACCGGGAAATTATTAAGGATATGATGCTACAGTTGTCTACAAAAACCCTCGAGGCAACACAAAGGGCAGCTGCTGGTTCAAGCACCACACATCCTAGCAGAATCCTACAAAAAATGACACCAACTGATGATGTAGAGGCCTTTCTCGCTACATTTGAGCGCACGGCTGAACGAGAGGGATGGCAAAAGGAGCGGTGGGCAGGAATATTGGCCCCATTTTTGTCCGGAGAACCCCAGAAAGCTTATTTTGACCTAGACAGTGCTGATGCTGCGGACTATGAAAAGCTCAAAGCCGAGATCCTTGCCCGGATGGGGGTAACACTGGCCGTGCGTGCCCAGCGAGTTCATGCCTGGGCCTATCAGATGGACAAGTCTCCTCGGCCACAAATGCATGACCTCTTACACCTAGCAAAAAAATGGCTACAGCCAGAGAAGTTAGTTGCAACGCAGATTGTGGAGCGTGTTGTGATGGACCGATTCCTTAGGTCCCTACCTTCTGTTCTGCGTAGATGGGTCAGCCATGGAGACCCCGCAACAACTGAAGAACTTGTGCAGATGGTGGAAAGGTATGTTGCCGCTGAGGAGCTCACAAGTTTGCCACAACTAAAACTCACCCCAGCTCTAAAGATGAGGTCTTCAGGAAGCGGTAAGACTGTTTCAAGGGAAGGGGGTGCTGGGACAATGATTAAGACTGTTTATAAAGATGGAGAGACTGCAAGCTCTCGGCCTGGGACCTGGCAGAATGCATCAGGAAGGTTTTCACCTCCTAAAAGACTAAATAAAGACCTGATAAAGTGCTTTAAATGTCACACATTGGGGCATATTGCTGCTAATTGCCCCTTGAATGATGAACCAATGGAATGTGATGTTGCCTATCCAGGACGTAGGCTCTCTCTATTTGCAAATGTGTCATGTACTGCTATGCCTCAAACAGGGTCTAACAAGGCAGTATGTGTGGTCACTGTAGAAGGGAACCCAGTGAATGCTTTACTAGATTCAGGTAGTCTGGTTACCTTAGTAAAAGCGAGTCTGGTAAACCCAGAAAAATTGCAGTCGAATACCATAGGGGTAATTTGTATTCATGGGGACACCCGCAACTATAACACTGCTAATGTGTGCATAAAAACCCCTTTTGGTGCTGTGACCTTTTTGGTGGGTTTAGTTCCCTCCCTGATACATGAGGTTATTTTGGGAAGAGATTTTCCCCACTTCTGGGACTTATGGGAAAAGGGAATGTCTACTAATGTGTCTGCAGAAAACGAAAGTAACCCGGAGCCATTTTGTGATGGTAATAATACATGTGTCCCTGTGGAGGTAGCCTCTGAGAAAGAGGATAATTTCCCCTTGTCTGTGCTTGTTGGGGAGACTGAAGAGCCTAATTCTGATACAAATGGTCAAATTGAAGGGCAAAGGGAAGGTTTGCATGACTTAGAAGTAAAGAGAGATGACTTTGTGTCAGAACAGTTGAAAGACCTTACCCTTGCTAAAGCAAAATGTCAAAACCATAGATGGGAAGCTAGTAGAACCAGGTAGGGCGTTGCCCTTTCCTTACATGGCACTTAAACAGGAATTACTATACCATGTAGTTAAGAAAGGAGAGGATGTTGTGGAACAGTTGGTAGTTCCCCAGCCTTACCGTAGGATGGTTCTAGACCTGGCTCATGGTCACTTGTTGGGAGGACACCTAGGGGTAGGAAAAATTACTGAGCGTATTGTGCAAAGGTTTTTCTGGCCAGGGCTTTATAAAGATGTGGCTGATTACTGTGCCTCATGCCCAGAATGCCAGTATACTGCCCCTAAAGCAAACTTTCGAAGTCCCTTAGTTCCTCTACCAGTCATCGAGGTCCCGTTTGAAAGGATTGGAATGGATTTGGTGGGGCCTATGGTAAAGTCTGCTAGAGGGCACCAATACATTTTGGTCATATTGGATTATCCTACACGCTATCCAGAAGCGATCCCTTTAAGAAATGCTACTGCTAAAGCTATATCTAAGGAGCTGGTTCATGTGTTCAGCAGGGTGGGTATACCTAAGGAAATATTGACAGACCAAGGCACCCCCTTTATGTCAAAAGTTACTAAGGAGTTGTGCAAGGTATTTAATGTAACCCAACTGCGCACCTCTGTGTACCATCCCCACACAGATGGTTTGGTTGAAAGATTTAACAAGACCCTCAAGAGTATGTTAAGAAAGGTGGTTGACCAAGATGGGCGAAACTGGGACCATCTATTGCCATACCTCATGTTTGCCATAAGAGAAGTTCCTCAGTCGTCCACTGGTTATTCTCCCTTTGAATTATTATATGGCAGACATCCTCGAGGCTTGTTAGACATAGCCAAAGAAACTTGGGAGGGGCAAACAACTCCTTACAAAAGTGTTATTGAGCACATTTCTCAAATGCAGGACAGGATAGCAGCTGGAGAAAGTTGGAGAGGTGAATTATAAAATTCGCCAGCCAGGAAAGAGAAAACCAGAGCAGATTTACCACATAAATCTCATAAAACCCTGGAAGGACAGATTGTCTCTCCTTGCCAAACTTGCCCCACCACCATCTTCAGGGGCTTTGATACCTGCGGTACAGATAGCAGAAACCCTGTCCTCTGTTCAAAAGAAAGAAGTCAAAGATTTTGTAATAAGAAACAGGGATGTATTTTCAGAATTGCCTGGCCGTACAGCAGTAATTCATCATAAAATCATTACTGAACCAGGTGCAAAAGTTAATTTAAAGCCATACAGAGTACCTGAAGCAAGAAGAAAAGCTATCTCTGCAGAGGTAAAGAAAATGCTCGAGTTGGGCGTTATTGAAGAATCACATAGTGACTGGTCAAGACCCATCATACTAATTCCAAAACCAGACGGGAGTTGGCGTTTTTGTAATGATTATAGGAAATTAAATGCTGTCTCCAAGTTTGATGCCTACCCAATGCCCCGGGTAGATGAATTAGTTGAGAGACTTGGGGAAGCAAGGTATTTAACAACGTTAGATTTAACCAAGGGCTACTGGCAGGTACCTTTGACTGGTAGTGCCAGAGAAAAGACCGCCTTCTCTACACCAGAGGGTCTTTTTCAATATACCGTGCTACCTTTTGGGCTACATGGAGCCCCGGCTACGTTCCAAAGACTAATGGATAAGATCTTGAGGCCACATAGACGGTATGCTGCAGCATACCTAGATGATGTGGTCATTCACAGTTCTGATTGGCTGTCACATTTAGCTAAAGTACAGGCGGTACTGGACTCTATTCGTGAGGCTGGGCTAACAGCTAACCCTAAAAAGTGCTCTATAGGACTTGAGGAGGCAAAATACTTAGGGTATACCATTGGAAGAGGTTTGATAAAACCTCAAGTCCATAAGATAGAAGCTATCCAAAACTGGCCAAGGCCAGCAACAAAGAAACAGGTTCGTACCTTTCTAGGCATCACTGGTTATTACCGACGTTTCATACCAAACTTTGCCACTACAGCAGCTCCCTTAACTGACCTCACCAAAGGCACAAAGTCTGTAATGGTCAAGTGGACTCAAGAGGCAGAGATAGCATTCCAGTCTTTAAAAACTGCTCTCTGTAGCCAACCAGTGTTGATAACTCCTGACTTTGAACAGGAGTTTGTAGTACAAACAGATGCTTCTGATGTGGGTTTAGGGGCAGTACTGTCCCAAAACAGAAATGGGGAGGAACATCCTGTGGTTTATTTGAGCAGGAAGTTGAATAGCCATGAGACAAAATATGCAATTGTTGAGAAAGAATGTCTGGCAATCAAATGGGCATTGGAAGCCCTCAGATACTACCTCCTAGGACGACAGTTCAAATTGGTGACAGATCATGCCCCACTTAAGTGGATGTGTGAAAACAGAGAGAAAAATAGACGGGTCACTAGGTGGTTTCTGTCCTTGCAGAACTATAAGTTTACGGTTGAGCACAGGCCAGGTAACCAACAAGGAAATGCAGATGCCCTATCCCGGGTACATTGTCTGGGGGCTACATGTGTTCCGCCCCCTGGGTCGAAACAAGGAGGGGGGATATGTGAGAGAAGTGCTGGGCAGGTAGTTGATGGTGTGTATATTTCACCAATAATGAAACGGTATATGCATTAGCTCCAAGGAAAAGTTGTATTGTAGCAGCTAAATGCTACATTTAGTTTGCTGGCTTGGGAAAGCTGGATAAGGGATCCCTGGAGCGAATGGAGGGAGAGTAGGGTGGGCCCTCCATTCTGTGTTCTATATGCTGACCAGAGTTTTGCAGCTCATCAGCCAGGTAGTTGCTTAATTAGCATGCAGGTGTGCAGGAGGGGCTGATCCCTGCTAATAGAGGCTTTCAGTGAGAGAGTCTGTCTGGCTGTGCCTGGGGGAAGCAGGAGCTTCAAACACATGAGAGAACTTTTGTGAGTTTTTCAACAAAACTGTATTTTCTTTGGAAGGGCTGGGCTCTAGGCCTTCCCCTTTATAGAGAGGGTTGATTCTCTGTATTAGATAGCGCCAAGATGGCCTAAGTTTTTGTTATTTTCTGTTGTGTTTTTTCCTTCTGAATAAAACTGACTGCGAGTCAGTTGTACCCTATTTTCGGGAACTGTGTTGCTTTGTGGGTGTCTGAGCAAAAGTGAGACCGGTCTGCCCCAGGAGACCAACATCCTGCTACCTGAAATCCCTACAATACCTTAATGAAACACCAGGAGACAGAGATGGGTAAGTCCACAGCATTTATTTAATTTATATTTTATTAAATAAACTAGACATTAAGCCCGTTAAATTAACGGGCGCTAGAATATATGTAGTCAAACATTTATAAAAACCCATTTTAGAGTTTAAATTCGCCAGAGACGGTCCGTGGGGCACATGCGCAGTAGCGCAATCCCACGGACACAGGGACTGGACGCAGAGACACTTCAACTTTATTATATAGGATAGGGTATTATATAGGCTATATATATATATATATAGTATAGGTGCGACCCACACACATACAGCACTGCTTCCCTATCATCTGGCCCAGGGAGCGTCGGAACTACAACTCTCACAGTACAGCACTAAGTTGTGATAGAAAACATGAGCACGCCCTGCCTCAGAACACAGTAACGTGCCGCCGGTGCCCCTTCAGCCTGTGGCAGAGACTATTTGCCGCACAATTTGATGCACTGCATGACGGTGCCAGGGCCCAATCCCCACCCGCTTCACTAATCGCCCCACCTACCTAACAGAGCCAAAGGCACCAGAAACCGACGGGTGTGAGACGCTGGTACCGCTCTGGCACTTCCCACACCGTCTTTTTCAGCTCTTGCTTGTAGAATCCAACGCCCCCGCTCATCTTGTCCGGACCTGTAAGCACAGAGCCGCTGCTGGGAGGAAGGGAGGAGTCAGGAAAGGAGGGAGGAGCCAGGGGCGGAGGAACGGCAGGTGGATGGATAGCGCGTTGCCAGTGCCTAATACCATATTACGGTTTGACTGAAGTTCTCAGCGCCGCCTCCCCGCACTGCCTGTCTTAATTACAGCTCAAACCAACTCCTGTGGGGTTGCAGGTCACAGCTCAGGCCATTTTTGTGTGCGGTCCGTGGGGCACATGCGCAGTAGCGCAATCCCATGGACACAGGGACTGGACGCAGAGACACTTCAACTTTATTATATAGGATAGGATCTTGCCAGCCTAACCCAAGACAATATTCTAAAGCCAGAATTCCTTAAGAGATCACTACTATGCTCTACTGTTTCACACTAAAGACTTGAGATCAGCACTATGTCATTATATCCACTATATTAGTCTGCCTCTACCTACAGAGAGGATGGCCCCAAACTCTGCTACCAGCAGGAGCCGCAGCATCTCTCACCATGGGGGAAATTTACTAAAGGGCGAAGTGGCTAACGCTGGCGAGTGACGTCATTTCAGCACTTTGTCGATTTACTAACGGTAGCTGGTGTAATTTTGCTGGCGTAATTTCGCCAAGGAGGACTCTGGCGCAACTTCGCACTCTAACGCCAGGCGAATTTTCGGTCTGGCGAAAGATCGTTACTACGCAAATTCACTAACTTGTTGATTTTACTGACTGTTACCAGACTTGCCTTCGCCACCTCAGACCAGGCGAAGTGCAATAGAGTAGATAGGAGTTCCTCAAAAAAAGTTGAAAATTGTTCTAAGTTCCAAAAAACGCTGGCGTTTTTTCCTATTTAAAGGGTGATGGACTGAAAAAGATGGTAAATTTTTTTTTGGGATACCCTCCTTCCCCCCTACATTTGCTAACATATGGCACCTAAACTATACTGTGGACACATGTGTAGGGCATTATAACAACTTTATATAATTTTATTAAGGTTCCCTGGCTTTGTGTAGTATATAATGTATTTGCTGCAGCATATATGGCCATTGTACTTTAACTGCACGCTGTATACTAATTCGCCAACACTAGTGTAACTTCGAACTGCTGAGCGTAATTTCGATGGCGTAATTTCACCAGTGTTCTGTACCCTGTGCGCAACTTCGGATCTTCGTGAATTAGCGTTGTCCAGGCAAATTTACGCCTGGCGAAGTGTTGCGATGTGCACAAAGCCAGCGCTGGCGAAATTTCGATGGTTAGTGAATTTGCCCCCATGAGAGAAGTCCAGGAGCCCTGCTGCCATCCTGAATCTACAATGTATCGATGATAGGAAATCCAAGCAGGCTGTCACATAGGACAAGCAGTTGTAATGTCTGTATCAAGCAACCCACTGTATAGTCACAGGAGAGAACCTCCTTTCTCCCTCTTCTAAATTTACCTGTGCAATACTCTGGCAATGTCCTAACGCTGCTGTGAGAAATAAAACTTAAAATACATTATCATATATCCACTATTTTGATCCAGTGGGAGGCAAAAAACCCAGCCTAAAACCAGTGTCAAATATGCCTCAAGAAGGAAAACATAAATTAATATAATGCTGACTATTGGGTTTATACTTTATAAAGGTACAGAAACCACAATCTAACACAGCATGCCGGAAAACATTCATATTTGGTTATTAATAGATAATATAGAACACAAATTTCACTTTCCTTTCAATAAATTATAACGCATTAGAAAATGGTTTACCTACATTTTAGAAGATGCTAAGAATATTCAGTGTGCCTTTACTTAAGATTTACCTCTAAAGATGCAGAGTTTTATATTATTAAATACAGGTCCGGATTTATAAACAGGGCACCCTTAGGCCGTCTCCGTTCATTGCCCCACCTCCCCTTTCCTTGTCCCCCCTTTACCCCTCCCCTTCCACCTCCCTTTCCTTGTCCCCCTTCCTTTTCGTGCCTCCCCATCCATGTCCGCCGCTCTCCCTTACCTTCCTTTCCCCTCCCTGTATGCGCCAGCTTCTCCCCTTCCTGTACCCTCCCCTTCCTGTCCGCGACGTCCTCCGCTTGAGCCTTGACATATGTGCATGCGTACATCTTGAACATGCATATATGCGCAACTTGTTGAATGTGGCTTGGCGGCATGCCGCCCCTGAATTCCTGCCGCCCCTGAATTCCTGCCGCCCTAGGCCCGGGCCTTTGAGGCCTTGCCACAAATCTGGGCCTGGTTCCATATATATACTGTATATTGTCAAGTTAAAGGCTTAACCCATTTCTATTTTAAAATCACCCCTGAAATGTATGAAAATACCTGCTGGGTTGTTTAAAGAAAGTCACAATGAGGAATACATTAATCGAAGTCTTTATGAGACCACCACCCCTCTTTGACCCCGATGACCTCCTAAAACTACTGGGTCCAGGTGCTCAAGCATTAACAGTGAACGCACTAGATAATTCTGTTCTTGAATTTTGAAGCAAGAAGAAAACTAGATGGTGAATATTTATGTTTTGACCAAAAAACTAGATTCTGTTTTGCAATGCTGGGTTTGTAACATAATACATAAAACATTAAGCAATTGTAGTGGTTGAAAAAACATTTCCTGTCCATCATGTTTAATCCTTTGTCTATACAATTGTTATTCAGCTCCTAGCTAACGAAAAGGAAGGAAATAAAATAATACAGAAATATCCAACCCCTCAGAACTACTAAATTAATTAGACACAAAGCAAGTCAGGCATGGATTGCAATCATTTTCTGTGCAGTGGTTTCTGCACTCTTCTTTGTTGATTTTCCTTGTAGTGGTTTTAAGCTCAACATATTTAGCAGTATAGTGAGGGGACGCTTGGGAATTGAGGTAAGCATCCCCTTTCATCTCTAGCAGTTAAAATGACACTTTATGATCAATAGCGGAGTGATAACTTCCAACATATCAAAACTGCAGTATGGAGTATCACATTATTTGTTGCTGTCAATACATATTTTGCCTCATGGGTATTTCTCTTTATTGCCAAGAAATGTAATTCTTCACTATTAAATCTGTGTTAGATGCTTTAATTTAATCTCTAACATGTAGCCATACAGGGAGCCAGTTTACCCTGCTTTCGTTCATGTTCTGTCAAACCAATGTTTATTTTTTAAGTTTACTGTATATTCCTATCAGCCATTCCCTTGAAACAAATATAAAGTATAATTACTGACAAAAAAAATCTAACTTTTAACTAAAAAATGTTTTTAAGAAATTAATTATGTTGGTGGTGTCCACATATATTATAATAGTTATGCACCACCAAGGTATTATGATTAAAATGGATTTGTTGGTTACCTAAAAGCTTTAACACCGTGTGTGACATGTATATGAATTAGGCCATTGCTGTACGACATTCTCATGCATACCACACGTTCTTGGACCAGATTACAATAAAATGATAATATTACACAAAAACGTAAACCTAACGTATATTTTTAACCAACTCAATCTTTTTTTGTTTAATATATTTTATATATTATATAAATTTTAGTATTAGAATCAATCCTCTGTCTCATGTATACTAACCACTTGTATAATATAGAACCAGCGTTATATAAAGCTGCCCTATAAGTCCTATTGCCACATGCTGCACTCAAATATGGGCATGCTGGCTACCCTTCAGCTATCAAAACCTGTCCTCGATTAGGCATGGACTACCCTAATGCTGAAATATTTTAATAGAGCTCAAGGACCATTCATCAGTTAGGGGCCGATTCACTAACTTCGAGTGAAGGATTCGAAGTAAAAAAACCTTGAATTTTGAAGTTTTTTTTGGGCTACTTCGACCATCGAATGGGCTACTTCAACCTTCGACTACGACTACGACTTCGAATCGAAGTATTCGAACTAAAAATCATTCGACTATTCGACCATTCGATAGTCGAAGTACTGTCTCTTTAAAAAAAACTTCGACCCCCTAGTTCGCCATCTAAAAGCTACCGAAGTCAATGTTAGCCTATGGGGAAGGTCCCCATAGGCTTGGCTAACTTTTTTTGATCGAAGGATATTCCTTAGATCGTTGGATTTAAATCCTTCGAATCATTCGATTTGAAGGATTTAATCGTTCGATCGAAGGAATAATCCTTTGATCGTACGATCGCACTATTTGCGCTAAATCCTTCGACTTCGAATATCGAAGTTGAAGGATTTCAATTCCCAGTCGAATATCGAGGGTTAATTAACCTTCGATATTCGACCCTTAGTGAATCAGCCCCTCAGTGTCTAGGCCCAGACGTATGTATTTCTTCCCTTGATTTAAATTATTAATGACCATACCTCCTTTTTATCCAGTGACCCAGGAAAAAATTAGTTAAACATTAAATAAACCCAATGGGATTGTTTTGCCTCCAAAAAGGATTAATTATACCTTAGAATCAAGTACCATGCACTGTTTCATTGTTACAGAGAGTAAAAAAAAAATCCAATGTACAATCTCTCCAATTTGACTTACAGGGATAAAAAAAAAACAAAACCACAAGATGGCAATCAACTTTGTGCTAAATGCTTTGTGCAGAAACCCTGTATTTTTTTTTACTTGCTAAAAAGACATTCAGTTCTTTCTTAAAGATATCTAATGTATCTGCCAGTACAACTGATTCAGTGAGAGAATTCCACAACTTCGCAACTTTCACTGTAAAAATAATTATTTTCAAATATTATGATGGAAGTTCCACTCATCTAATCTGATGATGCCCTCGTGTCTGATGGAAGGGTGTACTGGTGAATAAAGCATCAGAAAATCAGCTTGGTCCCCTTGAATTTTCTTACATAGTTTTATATATTGCCTCTTCTGCAGTGTAAACATTTCCAATTTGGCCAGACTTCTCATACCTAAAAACAGCTTCGTCCCCATTTTTTGAATTCTCGTTAATTCAATAATATCCCATTTGAGCACTGGAGACCAAAACTGCTATGCATATTCCAGAAGGGGCCTTATTAGTGCTTTACAAAGATAAATAATGACCCTCTCCTCCTGCAAATCTATACCACTTTTAATACAGCCTTTAATACATTAAACTCATATTACAGGTGTAATTGGCTTGCATAGAAAAAGTCAATATAATAATTTAAATTATTGCCCTAGACAATTATATGTGTATGCAGATGTGTTGTACATTTTTGGCCAGGTTCAATTTGATGACAAAAACTACAGATTTTTCCAAAGACGTTAATGTTTTCACTTTATGATCCACAGACCCAGGTTTGTGGAAGGCCACAAAGGCCTAGGGTGGCAGAAATTTATTAGGGTGGCATGCTGCCCAACTACACCTACATTGGTTCGGAAGCACTGGAGATTCGCAGGAGATTACCTGTGCACTAATCCCCAGTACGCCAGACCCGATGCTGAAAATTTGCTCATGTGCACAAAGGAAGAAGAGGGGACAGAGGCGATGAACGGCAGCGGGCCTAGGGGCTCTGCTATGTAAATCCATATAGTTCTCTTATTACAGGGAATCTGGACCTATGTCTCAAAATAAGAACCAGATTCAATTTGATGAGAAAGGCTTCTCTCCTAATTTAGTTACAGATTTTCCCAATTAAGCCAGTTGCAATTCAATGAAAAAATTTACTGTATCTAACCGTGTTGTTACTATGAAAAAAATGGAACTAAATTAGGATTAAATTGAATCCCACCTGTAAACTTTCATGTCACAAACAGTAAAATAATGTTTCCTCGTTGATAGTGATGGGCGAATCTCTCCCATTTTGCTTCACCGTAAAATTTGCGAACTTCCCGCAAAATTCGCGAAACGGCGAAAAGTTTGCGAAAAATCATGAAATCAGAAAGTTTGCCAAAAAATCGTGAAATTCAAACGGTTTCACGACAAAATCGAACAATTCAATCGTTTTCACTAAAATCGAGCAATTCAAACCTTTTCACGAAAAAATCGAGCAATTCAAAAATTTTCACGAAAAAATAGTGAAAATCGGAAATTGACGCTGGCAAATTTTCACCGATGAATTTTTACGGGAGATTCGCAAATTTATTCGCCTGCGGCGAAATGCGGGAATTCGCCACAAATTCGTGCCTGGCGAATTTATTCACCCATCACTACTAGTTTATTTTAATGTTCCCCAATCTCTGGACCCCTAGATCAAAGGAGTGTAAACATAATCATAAATAGACATTATATTAATATAAAATCTCATAATACATGTCAGCAGGAGGAAAACAAAAACCCATTTACTTGTATTTCATTAAAAGATTTTATATATGACTTGTGGGGTATTAAATAATTATTTTAATGTATCAGTGGTGTATGCAAACTATTGTACAATTATATTACTTGTATGCATGGCCTGCATCATATTAGAATACAGTGGAGATGAGCTGAATGTAATTTGAAGATGTGGAAAAATTTATTTCCTTGAATACATGTACTGTATCACAGGCCATCTTTGTTGTCTCTCCATCTGTTTGCAGGAGGATGGAATTTAACCATTTGTGCAATCAAGCTGTTATCTGACATTTTTGATCTGTTTGCAATGGTTAAATGATGTACTGGCTCTAAAGTAATCTATTGGGACTTTTTAAGTCCAGTATTGTTATACTAAAATGGCACTGTATTAGTTTGCCAATCTTCTGACTTTCTGATGCCAATTAAAAATATACCGTATATACTCGAGTTCAGCATCCAAAATGTGCTGAAAAAGTCTACAACCTGTTGTTTATATGAAAGAATAACAGTGACTGCAATATCACACAGCACCCTCTGCTGGTTATATGAAAGAATAACAGTGCGCCCTCTGTTGGTTATATGAAAGAATAACAGTAACTGCAATATCACACAGTGCCATCTGTTGGTTATATGAAAGAATAACAGTGACTGCAATATCACACAGCACCCTCTGTTGGTTATATGAAAGAATAACAGTGCGCCCTCTGTTGGTTATATGAAAGAATAACAGTGACTGCAATATCACACAGCACCATCTGTTGGTTAAATGAAAGAATAACAGTGACTGCAATATCACACAGCACCCTCTGTTGGTTATATGAAAGAATAACAGTGCGCCCTCTGTTGGTTATATGAAAGATTAACAGTGACTGCAATATCACACAGCGCCCTCTGTTGGTTATATGAAAGAATAACAGTGACTGCAATATCACACAGCGCCCTCTGTTGGTTATATGAAAGAATAACAGTGACTGCAATATCACACAGTGCCCTCTGTTAGTTATATGAAGGATTAACAGTGATGGCAATATCACACAGCACCCTCTGCACATTGTAATGGGACAGTGGGACAATGCACACAGTAATCCGTTTGGCAATTCTCTGTCACCATCAACTTTGCAAAGAAGTCCGGTTGATCGCTGGGGGGGGGTCGCTTTGGCGGAATGTGCACGGCTAGGAGATAGGACTGTAGTTGTGTCTAGGCTTATACTCGAGTCAATAAGTTTTCCCAGTTTTTGTAGGTAAAATTAGGTACCTCGGCTTATACTCGAGTATATACAGTACCCCAGCTGGCTGTCTAACTGTGAACATCACAGGAACACATTTCAGATCAGCTCTGGGTCCAAATGACAACAAGTGTAAATTCTAACACATTCTCTGTGCTGTAAATAAAGTAGACCTGCTTAGTAGTAGTAGAAGTAGCAAGTCCAAAGTGCTGTAAATATGCACTTTTATGAACAATATTAAGCACACTCCTTCAAGATATTGGCATTGCTACTTACATGCCTGAACTACATTCAGAAAAATGAGTTATTTATGCAATTGTATGCTTTTGACTGCATGCTAAAAATGAATCTTACTTTACTACTTATAGGCACCCTAAATACCTAAATGAGTTAACCCAGTACAGGTTGGGTGATAGATATCACAGAATCGTACAAATGTATTTGTACATCATGCAATGCAGATTAAAGTAGAGAGCTGCAGGTATCCTTATAGCATGCATCTAGTTAGACTTAACAAAGAGATTAACCTTGATGAGGTAGACAAACTGTAATACTCATTGGTCACATTATAAAATGTAGAAATGTAGAATGTAAATGTCATAGGGACTATAGATTGTAATCTCCATTTACACTGAAGCACATATTTAGTTTGATGCAAAAAGCCTATATTCTTATTCAATCCTTATTCTAATCCAGGTTTTCCCATAGCCAGCTGCAATTTAATAAGAAAAAGGTTTATCACATAAAAACTCATGGTCGAGATTCAATTTCAGATGTAATACAATTCAGAAAAACCTATCTCACAGTTTATCACATGAAAATGCTATTGAAGTCTATGGAGAAAATAATGGAATTTGTTGAAAAGTTTTTTCGCCTTGAATTGAATCTTGTCTATGAGTTTTCATGTGATAAACCATGAGATAACTTTTTCTCACTGAATTTAATCTGGCCCAATGTGTCTAATAACATCAATGGAAATAGCTATTGAGTATTTTGAAAGCATTTCATAGCATTTTAAGGTAAACTCTGAGCCACTGAGACATGGATTACTAGTGTAGGTTTAGTGCTTGTGGTTCAACCATAAAAATGGAAACAGATGACCCATGAGATGTTTGAAAATGTAAATGTAAACACTGAGGTGCTTAGAGTAGGTTTAAAAGTAAAAATATAATTCTGTGCACTTCTATCTCTTTTATGTTAATTCCAGGCAGTAAATCAGTACATACAAACTTTCTCTATAAAAAGCCTGTGCACCAATATTAATGGCCACATAGAATATACTTCCAATGCCCTTTCAATGATATGTTTATGCTTAAACATCCACAGCTTTTATTGATGTTAGATATTGAATCATTCACTTCAAATTTTAACAACAATAAATCCAAATCTCATGGGATTGTAGCAGATAATACTTAATGGGACGGCAGCATTTTAGAAGTCTGTTTGGTGTTTTGAACAATTTTGGAGGTTAAAACTCACCCTTCAAAGCATTTAGGACTTCATACAACAAATTGTTCTTTGTTTCCAAGCATTGCACTGATAGACTCTTTGTAAGATGGCTTGAAATAAACTATAAGGGGGTGTCCCAACATAAATAAATATTTAACTAGTTATTTGTCCACTTCAGTTTAAATGTATGTAGAGACCCTGAGGGCTTTGGTCACCGAAAGTGGTTTATCTGTTTGAAGCAACCCCCTGGACTGCTGTTATTTCCAAGCTGGGACAAACACGGATACAAAACAGGGAGTTGCAGGGAGTTGTCCAATGCTCAAGGGTGCCTAGGTACAAGTGGGTCAGTGGTACAACACAAGCAGCCTAGTCCTGTTCGCAGACACTATAATTTGCACTGCAATAGCACGCCCACAGGTGGGCTACGTTTAAATGACAGTAACTTTTGTCTTTGCCGGATCATAGGGAATCCATATGCATTGTCACTGTGAAAATACAGTATATTACCACTATGTGTTTATTGTTCTTTTGTGCACACCTTTTCCTCAAGTTATTTCTTTAATATGGCTATTTGGAGGGGTGCTGATGTCTACCATACAGTATTGTAGTATCGTTTTTGCAAGGTCAAAGTGTGATGGTTTGTTTTTATTGGCAAAGTATATTGGCTGCCACTTGTGATTTAGAAATGTAAAATGCAGGCTAATGTTTCTCTTGAATACACATAATGGTATTTAACACAAGGGAGCAAGGTGCAATGCGTAAAAAACAGCTGCAAAGGGATCTATGTGTTTGAAATTGTTTGTTGATTAAATGCTATGAATAACAACTTTGTTTTGGCTCTTTTTATGCATGCCTTTTTAATAAGGCTTCAAAATCTCTTAATACCCTATGTTAGTGTTGAATGTAGGCCCATCGCCCTCTGCATTCTGGTCGCTGTTCTAATATTTCTGCTGGTACTTTAAAAAATAATAGTGCAGTGTAGGGCACATTGAATCACAATTCCCTGAGTTTTCTTGATCAGTCTGAGCAATAATAAGATCCTGGAAAGAAACAATGAACTATGGAAGGAAACCCAGACTGAAAGGATGCAAGGCATCAAATGAAACATACTGTATTAAGGCAATTACATTATCAATGCACTGTTAAAGTTGCACCATCTTCACATGAAAGTGGCTTATGGTCTTGAACAGGTGGAGTTGCCAGTTGTTCCTATGCTTTTTGCTGCTATTAGTAAATCCAGACATTGTGTCAACTCTAATGCACCATCTTCATTTGAGAAAATAGGTAATCCTATTTAATATAATTTAATCTAATGGGAACTAAACATGTCCATTAGGGACAACTTCATAAAAATCTCTGGCTTTTTTTTCCTAGATGAGCATGTATGATCCTGGCAGCCTACTACTAAATAGTATGTATAAGTGTCAGAGGTAATCTGATGGTTTGCCTTGTAAGGTTAGTATGGGGATAAACTTTTATGTCTTTGGACACTGGTACAGGATATCCTTGCAGGTTTTACATTCTGAGCCTGGATACAAAAAATATATCAATACCTCTGTGATTGACAGGTTTACTTTCTTAAATTATTATATCTGACAATCTATGCCTGCGTTGAAAACCAAAAAATGTAATGCAGCTCGGGAAGAAGCAGATAATTTAGCTGGTAAGAATATGTGAAATATCTCCAACTGCTATATGAAAAATACATTTAGCATTTTCTGTTGAAAAAGTGATCGTTTCAAAAAACGGCTATTTAAATGTTTCCACTTTATGTAAAATAAAGCTGAGCTGCTAAAAATAGTCTTTTAAATCCAGAAATAATTTTACATTACTTTCCCCACCAAATATAATCAGCAATGATTTACAGGAACCATTTTATTTTCATGCATTTATCTAGTACTCTATTTTATTAAAATACATAAAGACAGATATTTAAAATGCGGCTATGAAATAAAATGTGCATATATTTGTATAGAGCTCGTCTGTCACCTTTATGAGAAATTAACAATCTGCACCACACTTATTTATAATATATAAGGTGTATGTTCATTTATATACCTTTTTTATAAAGACTTAGAGTATTTCTGTTTTGATGCCTTTTTAGACTTGGTATGATCCAATGAAGTTAATGGGACAAATTCAGGTGGCAAAGAATTTCTGAGGTTGAGTGTTTAAATGATATAGATCTGCACAATATGTTGGCTCTTTCTAAATACATGTAAATAATTATAAAAATTGGGGATATTCAACAAAGATTATTTTTTCCCATGTTACTACCTTTTTTGTTATGTAATGTAATGTTATGTAATTTTATGTAAGATATAAAGATATTGTTCTGTGGTGTTAAAGTGGCAATGACTGTTGTATTTTAAATATGTTTGCAAATTTGCCTTGTTTATATACTGTATTTAAAGAGCAACTAAAATGCTATGTCCATGTGTTAATTGTTGTGTAAATAATATGTTAATTATATAACTTCATGAAGAAATTTAAAACAGTGCACTGAGTCCATGTATTATTCCCTGGTAACATATGCTATCCAGCAACACATTTTTATCACTGTAAAATGATTTCCTGTGTGTGTTGGCCTTTGGTAACTTAAACTGAATTGTCTACTCAGAAGCATTCTGAGGTTCTTGCAATGAGATGCTAGCTCTATACAAAGTTACTCATTTCTAGTTTGTGTTTAAATGTAATTGCACAACCTCAAAGCCCTACTTATTGCGAAAAAAGAAATTGTTAGGTCTAATCCCCAGTTAATATACCATTTTCACCCCAATGAAGGATGGATGTAAAACTATGTGTCAACGACAAACTACTGTACATATTGTTGCACCATGGAAAATGATTGCAAATTATGGTGCAAATATAATAATAATAATAATAATCATAATAATTTTTTTTGTATTGAAAATTTTTATTCAGTTTTAATTGCCAGAAAAAAGAATATTGCAACATATGGAACGAAGGAAGAGCTTGCTAGAGATAACATACAAAACTGAAATCTAATTGTATCATTAGTCCGAAGAACAATATATTATCCAAACATTTCTATCCATGAATGCTAGAATGAGACATCTCCTGTCCCAATATTCCAGATTTGTTTCTTTGTTGGGGGGGGGGGGTTAGGTATAGGGGAGGACAATCATAGAGAGAAAGAGAAGGGAAAGAAAAGAAAACGGTAGAAAGATGGAATAGTATCATTATCTAGTTATAGTAAATGATAGAACATCTTGCATTCAGCAAAACGTACCTCTGGTCTGCAGGTCATTCAAGTACTGGGCCCACGGATGCCACTCCAACTCATAGCTTCATAGCTTCCATCTTGAAGTCTGTTCCGTATGGATTCCATTGCTCTGATCCAGTTTATCTTTGATATTAACGCTGGACGCCCTGGAATATTTGGTTGTTTCCAATTTGCTGCTAATAGAGATCTTGCTGCTGTAAGAATGTGTGTGGCTAATTTGCGAGGTTGTGGAAAGTGTAATAATCATAATAATTAACAATATGTTTTACTACAAAAGTTGACTTTAGATACAAATATGAAGGTTTCCTTTAAGATTCAGTTTTGGGAAATCCATAGTTCCCTTGTGCTTTACTGATTTTACATAGCAGATTTGTCCTGTAGAAACTGTAATCTTTTCTGTTGCCCAATGCAGAATACACTAACCAGTTAACCTCAGAAACCAATAAGTTTTTTTCAATCAGAATTTTGCATTCATATTCTAAAGCTGGCCATATACTGTACAAAAAGCTTGTTTGTTCATCAAACAGTGAATAGAAGATTTGCTGATTGGTTGCTATTGTCATCTGCACCAATGCAATTTATTGCCTACCCTCTTTGTCTAAACAAACTGCCACAAATCCAGGTTTATAACCTTTCAAATTCAGTCTTACAGCTCAAGTGTTCTGCTGTGTGTGCTACTCAATCATTTCTGTCCAAGGTATCTGCAAATTAAGGAAATCTTATACTGTGACATTACTTCATGTTGTTTTGTCATTAGAATATTGACATTAAAGTTACACAAGTTTGATGCCAGTGTCCCCAAACTTGTCGCAGTAGGTCACTGGGGGACTAAGGTTAAAAGTAACAAGAACCAATTGAGTCACAAAGTTAGTTCACATGTTTTTTCAAACCAACATGAAGTTTGTTGTCAAAATGTTTTATATTTATGTGTTTCTTCATTTGCTACCATCAGCCAACAGATGGAAAGTGGGGTCATTAATCATAGCAGATCAGAGCTCAAACAATACTTAAAGGGGACAGAAACCCAAAAATGCATCTGTAGCTTTGCTCATCACTAATTAATATCCAAGGAGTGTTGAGTGGGATTAGAATCCCAGGTACTAATTGCTCTGAAGTAGGGACTAAGGGGCATATTTATCAAGGGTCGAATTTTGAATTGAAAAAACGTCAAAATTCGAATTCAAAAAGATCAACCGAAATTAAGTCAAAGTTTTTTTGGGTCGAATAGGTCAATTCTCGATTGAATAAGTCTGTATTCAGCCAAATTCAAATTGTTCGAATCGAAGGAATAGCGCATTCGATCGAATTCGATTTGAAATTTTCCCCCCAAAAAACTTTGTTTTTTCAAAGTCCACCAATTGACTCCAAATAGGTTCGAGGAGGTCTTCCATAGGCTGAAACAGCAGTTAGCCAGGTTTTAGATGGCAAATTGTCGAAGTTGAATTTTTAAAGAGACAGTACATGATACATTTCGATATTCAAATTTTTACATTTTTTGCAAATTTGAATCGAATTTTGACTATTCCCTAGTCAAAGTACTCAAAAATAGCTCGAAATTTGAATTTTTTCAATTTGAAAATTCACCTCGACCTTTGATAAATCTGCCCCTAAATGTCAGAGCCAGGGTTTAGAGAGATATCCTTGGGGGATCCACTTAGGATAGAGACTTAAAGCGCCTCTGTCTAAGCTGTCTATTCTCTTTCTTACCCTGAGGGGTGTATCAATATAATGATCGGTGCTGTATCCTTACATACAGAAGCTCTAGAGCTAAATAGATACAAGCTATACAGAATACTGGTATCAGAAAGGCAGACACAATGTTACACATCTGGTGAACTTATAAATGAACACAACTGTTTTGGCCTAAAGTATTTAATGATTAAAACATTGTAGCCTGTCTCTGAAGTAATGGCTTAAAGAAATACAATAATGAAAATGAAGCAGGGCTGACCGGCACTCAAACGGATCCACAAGACCAGAGATATTCAGTTAAAAGATACATTTATTAGTAGAAAAATTAAAAGTTATGGCTTCATCTCCATCCACCCTGCGCGTTTCACACCCTTCAGGGTGCTTAATCATGGGCTCAAATGAAAATCACAGGATATGAGCATTTATACAAAACACAACCAATCAAAAAAACAAAGAAAAAAACAGAACAAAAAACCTTAAAGAGACAGTACCTCTAAATTTCTCCAGAAAGTTAGATATTACAGAGGAGTACTAAAAACATTTTATATATCTATAAAAAGTATATGGAAAAAAATATATAGAAAAAGTAATAGAAAGATATATAAAAACATATATGAAAAAATACAAAGAATATACAGTATATTGACATACATAGTATTAACAGAGAATGTATCAGACGGAGAAATATATATAAGTATAAAATACCCATATATACAAAACATATTCTCTCATGTTCAGACAAAATATTAGGTTGAATAGGGACATCATAGGCAGTTTCTCACGAGTAGTAGCAAGTTACATCAAATTCAGAATTCATACCAAAAGGTATTCTAGTTTTAAGATAGAAAATCCAGTAAACTTCTCTCCTAGACAGAATTTTAGATATATCTCCACCTCGACAATTAAGATTTATCTTTTCTATACCTTGAATACTGAAAAAATTCAGATCCCCAGAGTTACATAAATGAAAATGTTTTGAAACGTTAGTTTCTTTTCCAATTCTAAAATCCGACATATGTTCTCGAGTTCTCTCTTTCAGTTTACATGAGGTTTTCCCTACGTATTGACTTTGGCATTTTGTACATGTAATCAGATAAATCACATTTTTCATGTTACAGTTGATATAATGTTTAATTCTGTGTATTCTGCTGTTTATGTTGTCCGAAAAAATATCACTTCTTTTCATGTATGGACATACCGCACACCTCTTTTCGCCACACATGAAATTTCCTTTAGTCGTTAACCAGGAAGAGTGTGATTCTTTTTTAGTATTTATCATACTTGGAGATAACATATTTCTTAAAGTAAGATTTTTTCTGGTTACAAACTTACAACCCGAGTTTAGAATGTTATTAAGCTTATCGTCTGTTTTCAAAATGGGAATATTTTTCTCAATTATTCTTTTTATCATAGGGTATTGTGGTCTGTATATAAATATGCATAAAGGTTTATTCATATTTAAAGGTGTTAAATTGTTTCGAGATTTGAATGTTTCTTTGTGAAGGAGAGAGTTCCTTGGGGTTATAAGTGCTTTTTTAAAAGCCTCAATCAGCAAGCTGATGTTATATCCCCTCTGTAGTAACCTGTCTCTTAGTTGACATGCTTCCTTCACAAAGCTGTCAAAATTGGAGCATAGTCTTCTAAGACGCAGAAATTGGCCTATTGGTATATTCCTTATTTGATGTTTAGGGTGTGAAGACGTAGCTCGTAGCAAAGTATTAGCTGCACAATCTTTTCGATATAGGGAGGTGGTAACATTGTTTCCTTCACTTGTCAGGCTTATATCTAAGAAGTTAATTTTAGTGTCCTGGTATTCATGTGTAAATTTTAGATTTAAATCATTATAGTTAATGTATTCAATGAATTCATTAAAGGTTGTTATATCACTTTTCCATATAATGAGCAAATAGTCAATATAGCGTCCATAAAAATGTATTGATTTTTTGAACGGGTTATAATCGCCATATATATATAGTGGATAATGTACCCCCTACTGTAATTTATAAAGATATTATGTTACTGAGGAGTTATGTGACCATATAAAAGCACGAGGCCGCAGGCCGAGTGCTTTTATACAGGACACATAACTCCGAGGTGACTTTTAATATCTTTATAAATTATAGCAGGGGGTACATTATGTATTATAATCTACATTTTCTAGGTGCAGTGTCTTGATTCCTAAAGATGTCTGGCTTTGCTTTATGAACTACAAAATTAGCCTGTTTTGCTTCTGTCCCACTTGCTGTTCTACAGTACCTGTAGTTGAATTCCTAATTTTGTTCTACCCTTGCCTTCTTGCCTGCCATGGGTAACATCATAGACATAGGAGAAAGGCCAGGGAAGGAGGAGATTGAAGGTGGGAGAGAGAGAGGTTATGCAAAAACTGGGAGGGACGGTGGAAAGGAGGGGGGGGGGGGCAAGAACAGAGTGAGACCATGTGAGGGGATGGAGATTGGAGAGGGTTCCTAGACAGAGTGAAAAATGGAGAGGCAGGTAGTGAAATTTGAGACAGGGGGTGTGAGAGAGATAATATGAAGAGGAAAGGGAGAGCAGTAAGGCATCATAGGATGAGGGAACAGATGTGGATATGCAGGGGGGAGTGAGAAATGAGACCGAAGCAATAAGGGGCAGTATCCAAGGAGTGAGAAAGTTTCCATTCTTAGGGGATAGAGGGCTGAGTTTTGTTTGCTTCTGTGAGACCCCCTCAATCCCAGCCTATCACTCCTGTGCCCAGGAATAACCTCAGCGCTGATCATTCCCACACTTACTTTTCTTTTGGAGTACAATCCTTTCTGCTGCTGCTCTTAGAGAGCCTTCCCTGCCTGCGTTGCCATTTGTTTACTATTAGATTTATTTGGCTGAATGCAAAGTCCATTGGCTGCTGATATATATATACAGTATACCCCCCTCCATGCATTAGAAGCAGCAACAACAGCAGCAGGGCTACTTGGCAGCCCGAGCACTGTGTTAGGCTGCAGCAGTCACTCGGCACTAAACAAGCAGCGCTGCTCCTAACAGGAGGGGGAGGGTGATTAACACCATATAAGGTCAAAACCGCACCTCCTTAGATGTCTCCGGCTGACAGTGCTGCTCCCCTGGCTGGGTTTAGAGGTTTGGCTCTCGTGAAAGGAGGAGCGCTCCGTGCTGCGTAAGTAAACATATAATCCTGGCAGTCAGATGGGAGGGGGGAAAGAGCGGAGGTAGAGCTGTAGGGAGACGGAAGTGCTGAGAAGCGGCGGAAGTGCTGACTCAAAGAAAACGGCGCGTTCTGACGTCAGAACGCGCCGTTTATAAGGATATAATTTACAGTCTGGTCCCATAGGGAAAGGACCAGACTGTAGATTATATACATATATTCCCACCATCCCATATACAGGTTAGCATATGATGGTGCAAATTTTGCTCCCATCGCAGTACCCTTTTTCTGTAGGTAGTATTGCTTGTCAAAGAGAAAAAAATTATGAGTCAGTAGAAATTCTACAAAAGAATGCGGAGCTGATATGCAGCCAGTTAAGTTAGTGGGCACTGCAGGTTTGGAAGGCATAAACATATGTAACCACACTGAAGCCAGAGGGACGCTTATGTAACAAAGTATCCACCCTATGCTTCAAAGCAAACCAGTTCAGTGTCTAGTGCAAACAATGTATCAAGTGCTTAAAACGTAACATTTAATCCAATTATTTAAAAGTAGAAAAGCACTCCAAAACCACACACCCACTGCTGTTTAAACCTCTCAGCAGTGCTAGACATCTGTCCATAAAAAACAAATAATTAAAAACTGCAAATGGTGGACCAGTGAGCTAAGTGAACGCTTAATTGCGAAACCCTAAGGGGTCAAGTATGCATTAAACTAGAAGGTAGCATCACCCGCTCCCACCCTTCCGTTTTCAGCCCCAGTATGCCAATGCTACCTAACTACGTAGGGAAGCTAGACTCCCCACCGTCCACCAATGCTGCCCAAAGCGTTTTGCCGACTTGATCGGCTTCTTCAGGGGCATTAGATGGCATCAGTAGAAATTCTATTGCTTCCAATATGAAATTTTTTAAAGAAGTATCATAGTCGCTATATCTAGTGATGGGCGAATTTGCGCCGTTTCGCTTCGCCGAAAAATTTGCGAATTTCGCGCGAAATGGCGAAAAATTCGCGAAACGGCGCTGGCGTCTCGTTTTTGACGCCGGCGCCCGTTTTTGACGCCGGCGCCCGTTTTTCGAAAAAAACATTTTTGACGCCGGCGAATTTTTTCCGCGAATTTTTGCGGGAGTTTCGCAAATTTATTCGCTGGCGGCGAATCGCGCGAATTCGCGCCTGGCGAATAAATTCGCCCATCACTAGCTATATCAATCTAAGCTGGGGGTCTGGGGCTGGTGCACCTGGACCACTTTCACTGTTTGGTGAGTAACTTTACAACTAATTCTGGAGCACCTTGTCGTCCTCTAACCATTTGAATTGAAGAAAATAATACCCTAATAATATTCTGTGCAAAGTGTTTACATTTCAAAATAAAGGGGTTTTTAGTTACAAGTTTATGATCATAAAATTGTCACTCTGAAAAGTAAACTATAATGGAAGTGCAGGAGATCTGGCCAAATTTGCTTCAAAAGAGAGGGGCTCATTGTTTGTGGAACAGATGTCTGACTAGTGACAGCACTAGTGTGTGCTCCACTTGTAGATATTCCATGAGTTTTGGCTATTGCATCCTGGATTACTTTGAATGCACTAGCCTGCTGCTGGCTAGACAAACTGTTATAAGGACTATAAAGCTCCTTTATTAATGTGGTGCAGCTTGCTGATCCAATGAAATGCTAATTGTAAGCTTCTATATCTGAGGAGATCCTATAAAAATGCTGACCTGAGCTAAACCACTGGTGGAATTTCATTACCACTTCCCAGCAATAAGTATTTTGCCCACAGTGTATTTCTTATTATTCTTATTATTTGAGGAAGTAACGTTAAAATAAATCATGTTTAGTCAACAAAACAAATATGCTTGCTTGTTACCACTATCAAATTTCCAAAGGCATTTAAAGATAGATAAAAATAACCTGTTCCTATAGTCATTACCGTCCATTAAACAGACATTATTAACTTAAGTACACGTGCAGCAACAGTTAACCCTGTGGCAAAACCTGTGGCAAAACCCTAGCAACAAAGTATAGCAATGAAGATACAGACCCCTTATTTCACTGAGACATTATAGTGTGTTTAGGGAAATGCCCCCTGAAGCATATAGTACCTAAAAGTATTAAAGAACCTTTCATAAGTACCAGTACTAGGACATCTAATTTGATGCAGTCGGATAATAACTTTACATAATCAATTCATCATTTTGCATTTTGACCTCCACAGAACCATGACTGACATGGACATGGAAAATACAATACTTATGTCAGAAGCTGACACAAACAGACAGTATTGTAGTATAAACGTTAACAGTGCTGCCTTGCAGTGCTAGCCTCTCAGGGTTGATTCTGGCCAGGGCAATATATTTATGGAGATCTTCATTTTTCGCTGTGATTTATGGGTTTCCTCTGGGTACTTCAGTTTCCTAATAAGTTTTCAAGCATAAGACAGATGTAGTAGAGTCACTCAACAAAGTAAAGGCGTGGCCCAGGTGCTCCAGCCCCAGGCCCTCAGCTCAGGGGAGCGGACAATCCGTATAGAAGAAGCATAAATGTTGGTACCGGGCACAATGGCAAACTCACGTATTGATCAGACCAGAAAAATAGTAAATTAAAATTGAAGCTTTATTATATAGTCATCTCTCGTCTGACGTGTTTTGTGTCACTAGGACACTTAATCATAGGCTTGAGTGTACACAGATATGGATCAGTATTTAAAGGCTGAACCACCAATCAAAAGGGAGGGGGAGGAGAAAAAGGAAAAAATTTCATCACATCACATCTAATCCAAATTTCAAGGCAAAATATGTCCAAATACAGAAAATACACAGAAAATATACAAAAAGTATGTACAAAAAGCACAAAAAAATATAAATAAAGGAAAAAAGCTATATACAATCTAAAAACAACTACAAATGAGCTAGATGATTATATAAAGGCATTATAGAAAAATGTTTGAGTAGAAAAATATATGATTGTAGATAAGTATTCCAATAATAAAAGATATATGAATGGTCTTGTTCAAAAAGTTTGTTATAAATATTGAGCAATATATTAATATATAAATATGAATAAATATATAAAAAAAATATATAAATATGATAAATATGAATATATGTCTCTAAGAAAAGTGTCAAAACCTCTTTCTTTTTATGTACAAGAAAAAATACATTTGTCTATTACGATTGCAAAATGTTTCAGAATATCACTCTCTCCATCATATTAAAATGTTTTTTAAAAGTGGACGACCCCTTTAAGCACAAAATGTATTTTTGCCAAGACTGTTATACAATTCCCCCCCCCCCTATTATTACATTATTTCCTGAGGTTTCTGTGGATGTATTCCTTCCTAACTCTGTTCAGTGTTTTGGATGTCCTTTAACTTAATATATGTTCAGGCTACAAGCTGTTTCCTTTTTTTATCGAATGTTAAAACAGCAACAAGCAAAACTCTCCTAAATTACAGAGCAGAAGAGAGATTTGGAGAAGGAGACAGCTGCTGAAAAATGGCCTCCGCTTTAGCAATGAGATTCACTTTAATAATTCTTCTTCTTAACATTGGTGGTGGTTTATTTATTTATATTTTTATTTGTGTTGTGTTTGTATTTTATTTTCAGTAAACAATAGTTCAGTAGCAGGTAAATTAATGTAGCACCTTTTTGGGCAATCTTGACCACCATTGGTTAAAGTGTCCAGCTAACGGTATAAGCATGGGCCACACTGCGACTTACACACAGGGTCAGGGCCTTAGCTAAGTGGAAGCTCTCCCTTCATGGTGTAGTGGAACTACAACCCACCAGGCTACTGTACACAAAAAGAGATACTTGGGAGCCAGGAGGTTCTTTGGTGCAAACAAACAAACAAACGGTTGATTAGTCAGAGACAATAACCACAGGTTTACTCCCGCAGGTTTAGCACGACACTTACTATAGAGCTCACACAGAAACTGATAGACTCACAAAGAGCTTATAGCTAGAATCAGCCTATTGGGAAGCAACTCCCTGCTGCAAATCCTTGTTGGAGCTTCAGCTGCTCTTTCTCTCTTACCTGTCTGCCTTTCTCTCCTAGAGAGACTATTACAAGTCTGCCCTACTATAGCTGACCTCATTCACGGGGTTGCCTGGTCCCTGACTTCTTCTCCAAAGCACATGGCTTTTCTGGGCCTAGCTGTACACAGGCTCCCCTGAGCACATCCAGGCGGATCACCATCCAGAGGCCAAAAAGGAAGAGGCAACTCCTTATACACACTATAATGCAGTGTGGCAGGAAGTTGTCATTACACCTCTTGGCCAATAACACTGAGCTACACAGGATTTTGCCTGGTAACTGAGAAAAGGGAGGGGCCTTAAAGCCATAGGGGCAGATTAACCCCTATGGGCCCCTACACTAAATTTTATCTCAAATGCAAACATTTATGTCACTTTGGTTACCTGCAAATGCCAATACAATAAATCCAGTAAATTCATATTGTTTTCTGTGCTAGTTATTATTATTTCTAGAAAAAAAGCATATTGCTATACAGGTACATGAAATATGTTCTGCAGAAGATCTAGCAGATTTCGGAAAATCATATTACTAATGATAGAAATCAAAAAACTTTCAACATAGAAACTTTTAAAGGAAAACTAAACTCTAAAAATGAATATGGCTAAAAATACCATTTTTTATATACTGAACTTATTGTACCAGCCTAAAGTTTCAGCTTCTCAAAAGAAACAATGATCCCAGATTTCAAACTTGTCACAGCGGGTCACCATCTTGGAAAGTGTCTGTGACACTCACATGCTCAGTGGGCTCTGTGCAGCTGTTGAGAGGCTCAGCTTAGGGGTCATCACAAATTATGAAGCAGAAAATGAGGTTTGCCTGTAATATAAGCTGATGCTACAGGACTGATTATTAAATTCTCATGCTAGTTGCACTGGTTTCTGTGCTGCCATGTAATAATTATGTGTATTAATTACTAATCAGCCCTATATTGTGACATTTATATTTTATGTGTACTGTATATTGTGAGTGGGTCCCTAAGCTCAGTAAGTGATAGTAGGACAGAGCATGTGCAGTGAATCAGCAGAAAAGAAGATGGGGAGCTACTGGGACATCTTTGGAGACACAGATGTTCACTGCTAAAGGGTTATGGTTGCCTTTGGCTGGTACAGAAACCCAAAACATAAAGTACAACATTTCTAGCCTACATCTTTAGTTAAGCTTTAGTTCTCCTTTAACGTAATTGATAAATGCAAGTGCCATTTTCTGTTGAAAGTAGGATCTTCCTTTCCCTTGCTATTTTCTGCATTGCCGGTTCTGACACTGTAGTAGTAACAAGGCTTGTGAAGAAGCATGCAAGGCACGCAGTCTTGACTAACTTCTGCTGCACTGTCAGAACCAGGAAAGCAGAAAGGGACAACTGGATACTGCTTTCAATGTTACTTGTAATGACGTGCGTATTTAAAATGCACATGATGCAAAATAACAGTCCCAAAAGCATTGCGTTATTTGCTTACAATGTACTTTGCCACACTGAATTTTTCTTGATGCTTATAAGTGCAACTCTTTCAACTTCCAGAATGTATTTTGCCTTTCTGTTTATGCAGGGCTGCATAAAGTAGTGGCACATAGAGGGAGGGGGGCATTTCATGGCAAGCTCCTTGATTGTGCAATATTCATGACTGTTTGATGCCTTGCGCTCAATGGGGCAAATTCACTAAAGCGCAAAGTGGCTAACGGTAGCGCAAATTCGCCAGCATGACGTAAATTCACTAGCAAAGTGGACCTACTCTAGCGCTACTTTGCACCCTTACGCCAGGCGAAGTTGCGCTATGGCGAAGGGACGTTACTAGACTTCCCAGACTTGCCTTCGCCAACTGAGTCCAGGCAAAGTGCAATAGAGTAGATGGGCTTGCTTTAAAAAAAGTTTACATTTTTTCTAATGCCCAAAAAACGCTGGCGTCTTTTCCTTTTTTAAGGGTGATAGGCTGAAAAAGATCGTACATTTTTTTGGGGGTACCCTCCTTCCCCCCTACATTTCCTAACATATGGCACCTAAACTATACAGTGGGCACATGTGAAGGGCAAAATAACAACTCTATTTTATTTTATGAAGCTTTCCCAGGCTTGTGTAGTGTAATGTATTTGCTGCTACATATACGTCCATTCAACTTTAACTTGGCGCTGTATGCAAATTAGGCATGGCAAGCGTAACTTCGCTTTGCTTGACGAATAAACGGTAGCGCAAATTCACTACTGTTCGCCTCCCTGAGCGCAACTTCGGATTTTAGTGAATTAGCAGTGCCCTGGGGAAGTGCGGCGAAGTGCAGCGAAGTGCGGCGAAGTGCGGCGAAGGCGTCGCTAGCGCATTTTCGCTGCTTAGTGAATTTGCCCCCATGTGTCAGGTGTCATTAAAGATGCGAATGGCACAAGAGAGAAAAAGCAGAGCTGTATCATGGCACAGGGGTAATGTATATTTAATTCTAATAGGTTTTCTTGCACTTTGCCAGGAGAAGTTTCGTCCAGGGCACCGCTAATTCACTAAAATCCGAAGTTGCGAGGCGAAAGGTAGCGAAGTTGCGCTAGCGTTAATTGTCAAGCAAAGCGAAGTTACGCTAGCGATTCCTAATTTGCATACGGCGCTAAGTTAAAGTACAATGGACTATATGTAGCAACAAATACATTACACTACACAAGCCTGGGAAAGCTTCATAAAATAAAATAGAGTTCTTATTTTGCCCTATACATTTGCCCACTGATAGTTTAGGTACCATATATTGGGAAATGTAGGGGGGAAAGAGGGTACCCCCAAAATAATTTTTGATTTTTTTCAGCCTATCACCCATAAAAAAGTAAAAGACGACAGCCTTTTTTGGGACTTAGAAAAAATGTAAACTTTTTTTTAAGCAAGCCCTATCTACTCTATTGCACTTCGCCTGGTCTGAGCTGGAGCTGGTAAGTCTGGCGCAAGAAGTAACGTTCAGTAAAATGCGCCAGTTAGTGAATTAGCGTAGTTACTTCCCTTCGCCATAGCGCAACTTCGCCTGGCATAAGAGTGAGAAGTAGCGCTAGAGTAGGTCCACGCTAGCAAATTTACACCAACACCCGTTGGTAAATCGGCGAAGTAACGAAATGACGTCAGGCTGGTGAATTTGCGCTATCGTTAGCCGATTCGCGCTTTAGTGAATTTGCCCCTTAGTCTGATTAAAAGCTAGCCTGTTCTTTTTTAAGCAATTTTGTTTATTTTCAGTTCTGCCAATAGTAGGAACCATGAAAGTCTAAACAGTGGCAATCATGCTAGCTCTGCACAATGGCAATGTTATCTGCATTATACAAGCTATGGACTATGCTACACATACCTATAAAGAGACAGATCCTAATTTACATATTATACAGAGCCTACTGTTTGATGCAACAGTCATTTCTTTAATGGTGACAAAAAGCTCCAAGGATGGCAGCACTCTGTGTCTCATGTTTGTTGAGACTTCAGGGAGATATTTCAGTTTGTGCAACATCTTGTTATTTATTAACAAATGATTTGCTTACTGTAAGTTGGTTTTTATCTTTGATGTAGCAGATGCCTAGGAAGCAGGTCTAACAGAAGACACACACTCTACGAAGTGGCATGTGTTTTTACCTTAGTTCATTTGCATTTGAAAACAGAAATCTGTGCATGATGTTTACCATCCAAAATGAAGTTCCTGATATTTTAGTTTAGTATTTGGCAGTAAACATTTTCAGGCAGCATACATTGTGTATTAACAGGGAGACTATAATTTATATTGTGATACTATCACACTTTTACTGATAAAGCATTGATACTGCCACAAGGTGATATTTTATTGTAATATGTTCTTATTCTGGCTGCTATGTGAGATTTTTCTTGCACTGATTTAGCCTTTATATCGCTGTTGTTATTTTAACATACTAGTTGGTTATAGACTATCACACTTTGACTTGCGGTAGTAAAATTAATAGTTTCTCCTATAAGCTAATTTTAGTATATTAAAAATGTACAGGTATGGGACCTGTTATCCAGAATGCTTGGGACCTGGGGTTTTTGGGATAACGGATCTTTCTGTAATTTGGATCTTCATACTTTAGGTCATGTAAATCATGTAAACCTAATAGGCTGGTTTTGCTTCCAATAAGGACTAATTATATCTCAATTTGGAACACGTACAAAGTACTGTTTATTATTACAGAGAAAAAGTAATTTTGTTTAAAAAAAAAATTTGATTTATTAGATTAAAATGGAGTCCAACTTTTTGAAAATCTACTTAACTCTATACTAGAATATGGAAAACCAGCGGTTTCCGTATAGGATCTGTTATTTGGAAACCTGTTATCCAGAAATTTATGGGCAGGCCATCTGCCATAGACCCCATTTTAATAAAATAATTCAGAATTTTTAAAAATATTTTCTTTTTCTTTGAAATAATATAACAGTATCTTGTACTTGATCCTAAGATTTAATAAATCCATTGTAAGTAATACAGTCCATTTAATATTTAAATGTTTTTAGTAGACTTTAGGTTTGGTGATCAAAATTATGGAAACACCCCTTATCCAGAAAATGCCAGGTCCCAAGCATTTTGGATAGAGTGCATTCATAGAAAGAACTTGAATTTGCTGCTATTTTTATCTAGTAGTAACTGCAGAAGGACAGGTATGTCACCCATTATCCAGCAACCCGTTATCCAGAAAGTTCCAAATTCTGGAAAGGCTGTCTCCCATAGACATTTTATCCAAATAATCCAATTTATGAAAAACCATTTCCTTTTTCACTGTAATAATAAAACAGTACCTTGTACTTGATGCAAACAAAGATATAATTATTTCTTATTGGAAGCAAAACCAGTCTATTGGTTTTATTTAATGTTCATATGATTTTCTAGTAGACTTAAGGTATGAAGATCCAAATTACAGAAAGATTCATTAACCAAAAAACACCAGGTCCTGAGCATTTTGGATAACAGGTCCCATACCTATATTTTGAAGACAATAAATAATAGGACTGAGAGTACAATTCATATGATAACCTTGTCTGTTCCTTATGAAGACCCAAATTACAGAAAGATACATTAACCAGAAAACACCAGGTCCTGAGCATTTTGGATAACAGGTCCCATACCTATATCTTGAAGACAATCAATAATAGGACTGAGAGTACAATTCATATGATAACCTTGTCTGTTCCTTATGCACAGTGGGTTCTACCACCAATCAGTCATAATGCAGATGGCAATGACCTGTATGAAGGTGAAAGATGTAAGAAAGGTGATCATTCCTGTCTTCACTCATATTTGTATTCAATGCTTATCTAATGTATTCATTGGTGTTTCTTGATATTTCTTCTGAAACATATGGCTTCTGTGATGAAATATGTGAAAAATTATGTGGGGTTTTCCGGATAACAGATCTTTCTGTAATTTGGATCTTCTTACCTAGAAAATCATGTAAACAAGAAATTAAACCAATAGGTTGGTTTTGATTCCATTAAGAATTAATTATTTCTTAGTTGGGATCAAGTACAAGGTACTGTTTTATTACTACAGAGAAAAGGGAATCATTCTAAAAAATTTTGGATTATTTTATTATAATGGAGTCTATGGGAGACAGCCTTTTTGTAATTCGGAGCATTCAGGACAATGGGTTTCCAGATAATGGATCACATACCTGTATTGCAAAAGGGCATGTGGCGTTAAGATATTTAAAAAATGTGGGAGATTTTCAGCAATACAATAGACAATATCTGCTTTCCTAGATCTGCAAACTGGTCATTTTATAGTAGTTACTGCTTGCAGTAAATCCACACACACACACACACACACTAGCATATTCTGTAAAAGTACAGTTTACTGCTTTTTCTGTGTGTCAATTACTCCAGCGACTCTACTTTTCCATTTCAAGCTAAGCTACCAATACACAAATGTAATAATAGGAGTTTTTTTCAATAATGGCTCATGGTAATACTCTGATAAAACCCAATAGCTCTTTGATAAAGAACTGTATAAAAATATAACACAAAGAATCGTTCGACTGTTGAGCCTGATTTTGTATGTTGAGCCTAATATAGTGTACAGGATAGCTTTATAACGTATAATTGTGTATAACAAAGCTTTGTATCATAGTATACAAGACAGCCTTATAATTTATAATCCTGTATAATGAAGCTTTGTGCAAGAGAAATCATGGGGACTAAGCAAATCGATGACCTAATACTTGTTATTTATTCTGGATATTCTTATATGTATTATCTAATATGCTTATGATTTCTGAAGCCCTTATCAGATTCTTCTTTATTATAGCTAGGGGCACAATATGCTATTCAGCTACCAGTTAGCTAGATAGGATGTTTGCTTCGGATGTGCTTATTGGGAGTCTGGCCAGCTTCTGATGAGCGCATGGGAAGCAAGATCTGTAATAAATCATATCATTATGAGTTATTGACTAAATCACTAAATTAGCTTATTATGAGTTATTCACTAAGCCTTTCTGTGAGCTTACTGTTTGAAAGCATATACTGTATAAACTGGGGGTCACCATTTGGTCAGTTGAGATCTCGCTTGTGGGGTTAACACGTGCAGTCACAGGACCTCCGTACATCGTTTGAGAACTTCCATCTGCGGACTGTTTGGGATCTCCCAGAGAGGGAGGACTTGCTCAATTTGCTCATCTGGTAATGTATGTCTTTTTCATTCTATGTGTGTAATAAAACCCTTTGCTTATACGTAGCTGGTGTGTTTCAATTATTTCTGAGAGACTCATAGAACCACAATTAAAACACACATACAATACATGTGAGCAACTGTGTGTGTGTGTGTGTGTCAGTATAACACAGCATAAATTGCATTGTTTTGTAATCTTGAGAATAGTGAAACAAGTTACCTGATGCAATCCTCATTTGAATACATGTCACAAAAATTAAGGTTTTAGTACCACATTTTGGTCCAAATATTTAAAGAGCATGTAAAGGCAAAAAAAATAAAATCCCATTTTTACTTTCTTTATTGAAAAAGTATATAAGTATAAAGTATATCTCCAATATACTTTAATCAAAAAATGTGTAGCATTTTTATAGAAAACCCGACTGTATGCCGTGAAATTCTTTCTTTGTTTACTGCTGTGCATATGAATTGTCAGACGGTCCCTAACTGCTTTGTAGGGAGACAATCATACTTATGACCAGCAGGGGAGCCACAGCCTTACTTTCCAGCCATGTAGAACTCAAGCAGCTTTGTTTGTAGAGCAGTCGGCAGGGCCAGATTTACGTAGCTGGCGCCCCTAGGCCCGCTGCCATTCGTCACCCCTGTCCCCTCCCCTTCATTTGTGCACAAGCACAAATTTTCATCATCAGGTTGGGAGCCCCGGGTGTTTGGCGCATGAGAAATTTAAAAAACTATTGTATCTCATGAGCAGCTCCAGAGCTTCCAAACCAATATTGGTGTGGTTGAGCTTTATGCCGCCCCCTAAAATACTGCCACCCTAGGCCAGGGCCTTCGTGGCCTTTCCATAAATCCAGGCCTGGCAGTCGGCAACTGTGTAGAGATTTGTATTGGAAGTTATTTTTTGCCTTTACATCCCCTTTACTGTTTCCAACTCTAGTTGCAGGGACAAAGACCATGGAGCCAGATTTAAACAGATAAACTGGGATTCTATTTGAAGGATTATTTTGCTGCAGCCACTGGTTCTACAGAGTTAGAGAAAGCTTACAAAAACTATAAAATCCACATTAGATTACATAACAAAACAGGACCCAGTTCAGTCTGCCTATTCTGATTATTTATCAGTCTTGCTGTATCAGCTTCTGGCAAATATTATTTGACTTGTGTTGTTTTGATAATTTATGACGATTCCAGCAGCACAGACCAAACTGAGCATGTGCACAGTCTTGGTCTTGCAAAGATTTTTAACAAAATAACAAAATGGTGACCCTCTGTGGCCAACTTTGAAAGCATAAATCATTTGTTTGATTAGGCTTGTGGTGCAGTAAGTTCATGTTTATGCTTAGGCTTATGCTTACAAAATAAAGCATTTCTAGAGGCCTATGGAGGGACCCTGGAACAGGTGGAGCGGAGTAAGGCATGACTTAGGGGACAAATAGGAAATTAAGGGGAGGTCTTAATGGGGCATTTTGGGGATTAGGCAGGGCTGAGCCTTTAAAGTGAGCTGGAAAGTGCGGGAGAACAGTCTTACCTTTGGCAGAAGCAAGGGAAGCAGTGTTTCCCGCCCGCCCTGATGGAAAGTAGGGGTACCATGTTGCGGATTTGGCGGTGTGGGGCTGCCCTAATGGGTAGCCAAATAAGGGGGGCTGGAGTCTTAAGGTGAGATTGGCCTGGGGCAAGGCTTAGGGGCAAGGAGGCACAGTAAGTGAGAAAACAGGACGGAGGCTGGCTTAGGCTGGAGAATGGGTTCATTATGAAGAGTAATGTGAATGCATTATAAGATACTGTTAAATGTTATGCAGCCTTAAGCGGTTAAATGTTATGCAGCCTTAAGCGGCTATTATTTTATGTTTTGGCTGAAACACAGTAAAGACTAGGCCAGCCATCAAAAAATCTGAAGCCAATAAAAGTTTAGACTAGAGATGATATTATAAATATAGTGTATAGTGCTTATGGTACCAAGTTAGTGTTACAGCAGCCCAAGCTGAATGTTCATGGCTAAAAATGTGTCATCATAAATCTATATTTTTCTTGTCTTTGCTAATCTTCTCCCTAGTGTCTATGCTCTTTACATTATGGTGTCCTGTAGGTAGATGAAAAAGCACCCGGGCTATATGTCCACCACTGTCAACAGCAGGGAATGGATGTTTGTAAGATATTTTAAGAAACATCGATAGGTAGAGATATACTATACTCCAGCTAGGTGCTAATGTCCAATGCATATCTAGCACATTCATTTTTGGAACTTTAACTGTCCTTCATTTGATGTTACACTTGTACTGTACTCTTTGTTTATAGTTACTCTACTTTATAAACATGTGCATTATGAATAGAGATGTCGCAAACTGTTCGCCGGCGAACTTGTTCGCGCGAACATCGGGTGTTCGCGCTCGCCGGAAGTTCGCGAACGTCGCGCGACGTTCGCCATTTTGGGTTCGCCATTGTTGGCGCTTTTTTTTGCCCTCTCACCCCAGACCAGCAGGTACATGGCAGCCAATCAGGAAGCTCTCCCCTGGACCACTCCCCTTCCCTATAAAAACCGAAGCCCTGCAGCGTTTTTTCACTCTGCCTGTGTGTGCTGAAGAGATAGTGTAGGGAGAGAGCTGCTGCCTGTTAGTGATTTCAGGGACAGTTGAAAGTTTGCTGGCTAGTAATCGTTTTGATACTGCTCTGTTATTGGAGGGACAGAAGTCTGCAGGGGTTTGAGGGACATTTTAGCTTAGGTAGCTTTGCTGGCTAGTAATCTACCTTCTACTGCAGTGCTCTGTATGTAGCTGCAGTGGGCAGCTGTCCTGCTTCTGATCTCATCTGCTGACTGCTGCAATAACAGTAGTCCTTGTAAGGACTGCTTTTATTTATTTTTTGTTGTTTTACTACTACTACTACTACTACTACTATAAGAGCCCAGTGCTATTAGTCTAGCAGTGTTGGGGAGTGGGACTGGTGTGCTAATCTGCTGCTCCTAGTAGTTCAGCAGCACCAACTTTAATTTTTTTTTTTAATATTCATTTTTTTTTTATTTTACTTTTTTTATTTTACTACCGCTGTAGTAGTGTATAAGTTGACCTTTTAGGCATTATTTGCCCTGTAGGCATTATTTGCACACTGTTTCTTCAACCCGCCATCGAGCTGTGTGACCTTGTTCCCATTCTGTCTAAATATCCATAATATTACCGTCTCCAGAAAAAACACCGGAGTCACTTTTTTCAAGCAGCATTCATATATTTTACGTAATCCGTATCCACCGCTGTAGTGGTGTATACGTTGGCCTTGTAGGCATTATTTGCACACTGTTTTCTTCAACCCGCCATCGAGCTGTGTGACCTTGTTCCCATTCTGTCTAAATATCCATAATATTACCGTCTCCAGAAAAAACACCGGAGTCACTTTTTTCAAGCAGCATTCATATATTTTACGTAATCCGTATCCACCGCTGTAGTAGTGTATACGTTGGCCTTGTAGGCATTATTTGCACACTGTTTTCTTCAACCCGCCATCGAGCTGTGTGACCTTGTTCCCATTCTGTCTAAATATCCATAATATTACCGTCTCCAGAAAAAACACCGGAGTCACTTTTTTCAAGCAGCCATAATATATTTTACGTAATCCGTATCCACCGCTGTAGTAGTGTATACGTTGGCCTTGTAGGCATTATTTGCACACTGTTTTCTTCAACCCGCCATCGAGCTGTGTGACCTTGTTCCCATTCTGTCTAAATATCCATAATATTACCGTCTCCAGAAAAAACACCGGAGTCACTTTTTCAAGCAGCCATAATATATTTTACGTAATCCGTATCCACCGCTGTAGTAGTGTATACGTTGGCCTTGTAGGCATTATTTGCACACTGTTTTCTTCAACCCGCCATCGAGCTGTGTGACCTTGTTCACATTTTGTCTAAATATTGATAATATTATCGTCTCTAGAAAAACCACTTGAGTTACTTTTTTTCAAGCAGCATTCATATATTTTACGTAATCCGTATCCACCGCTGTAGTAGTGTATACGTTGACCTTGTAGGCATTATTTGCACACTGTTTTCTTCAACCCGCCATCGAGCTGTGTGACCTTGTTCACATTTTGTCTAAATATTGATAATATTATCGTCTCTAGAAAAACCACTTGAGTTACTTTTTTCAAGCAGCATTCATATATTTTACGTAATCCGTATCCACCGCTGTAGTAGTGTATACGTTGACCTTGTAGGCATTATTTGCACACTGTTTTCTTCAACCCGCCATCGAGCTGTGTGAGCTTGTTCACATTTTGTCTAAATATTGATAATATTATCGTCTCTAGAAAAACCACTTGAGTTACTTTTTTTCAAGCAGCATTCATATATTTTACGTAATCCGTATCCACCGCTGTAGTAGTGTATACGTTGACCTTGTAGGCATTATTTGCACACTGTTTTCTTCAACCCGCCATCGAGCTGTGTGACCTTGTTCACATTTTGTCTAAATATTGATAATATTATCGTCTCTAGAAAAACCACTTGAGTTACTTTTTTTCAAGCAGCATTCATATATTTTACGTAATCCGTATCCACCGCTGTAGTAGTGTATACGTTGACCTTGTAGGCATTATTTGCACAGTGTTTTCTTCAACCCGCCATCGAGCTGTGTGACCTTGTTCACATTTTGTCTAAATATTGATAATATTATCGTCTCTAGAAAAACCACTTGAGTTACTTTTTTTCAAGCAGCATTCATATATTTTACGTAATCCGTATCCACCGCTGTAGTAGTGTATACGTTGACTTTGTAGGCATTATTTGCACAGTGTTTTCTTCAACCCGCCATCTAGCTGTGTGTATTATCGTTTCCAGAAAAACCAACTGAGTTTTTGTTGTTGTTGTTGTTTTTTTAAAAATAATGCCAGACAAAGGCAGGCCGCCACGCAGAGGCCGTGCTAGGGGCCGTGCTGCTATGCAATCCTGTGGCCCTAGCAAATTGCCCAGTTTTAAAAAGCCAATGACCCTGAACTCCCAAAATGCTGAAGAGGTAGTTGACTGGCTTACACAGCACACCCCATCCTCTACCGTTTCTAACTTTACCACAACATCCTCCTCATCCTCCACTGCTATGGCCACCCCACGTAACACTTCCTCCACCACCGGTGCCCCTTCTTCACTGGGGTCAGAGGAGTTATTTTCCAATGAGTTTCTTGAACTGAGTAATGCGCAACCATTATTGCCAGAAGAAGATGAAGGAGATGAGGACCTTACACCAGATTTAATTCTGGCAGAGAACACGATAGAGATGGACATAATGAGTGATGAGGAGGAGGTCCCCGCTGCTGCTTCCTTCTGTGATGTGTCAGAAGAAATTGATGCATCTGAGGAGAATGATGATGAGGAGATTGATGTTTTGTGGGTGCCTAGTAGAAGAGAGCAAGAGGAGGGTAGTTCAGATGGAGAGACGGAGAGTCAGAGAGGCAGTAGGAGAATAAGACTTAGAAGAAGCAGGGAGGACAGCCCGCAGGGATCAGTAGGGCAACAACATGTATCGGCACCTGTGTTCAGCCGGCCAACGCACCCGCCATTGCCGCCAATACCGCAAACTCCGCCAACTTCTACTGTTACCGCCAGATCGCACACTTCCAAAAAGTCAGCAGTGTGGGATTTTTTTAATGTGTGTGCCTCTGACAAAAGCATTGTAATTTGCAATGAGTGCAGTCAGAAACTGAGCCTTGGTAAGCCCAACAGCCACATAGGTACAACTTCTATGCGAAGGCACATGAGCGGCAAGCACAAAGCACTTTGGGAGCAACACCTCAAAGGCAACAGGCAAACTAAAAGCCACACTCCTTCTGGTCCAGCATCTTACTGCTCTACCTCTGCTCTCCTTGACCCGTCTGAACCACCCTCCACTCCGCCTTCCACCTTGACCACCTGTTCCCATTCCCAGTCATCTGCCACCAGCCAAGTTTCTGTGAAGGCCATGTTTGAGCGTAAGAAGCCAATGTCTGACTGTCACCCCCTTGCCCGGCGTCTGACAGCTGGCTTGTCTGCACTCTTAGCCCGCCAGCTTTTACCATACCAGCTGGTGGACTCTGAGGCCTTCCGCAAATTTGTAGCAATTGGGACACCGCAGTGGAAGGTACCCAGCCGCAATTTTTTTTCTAAAAAGGGAATACCACACCTGTACCAACATGTGCAGAGCCAAGTTACCGCATCTCTGTCACTTAGTGTTGGGCCAAAGGTCCATATGACTACTGACGCATGGTCCTCCAAGCATGGTCAGGGCAGGTATGTCACCTACACTGCCCACTGGGTGAACTTGGTAATGGCTGGGAAGCAGGGAATGGGTAGCTCAACAACAACAGTGGAGTTGGTGTCACCGCCACGGATTGCACGCGGTTCTGCCACCACCTCTACTCCTCCATCGCTCTCTACCTCGTCTTCTTCCTCTTCTTCTTCTTACTCTGCTGCTGGGTCCTCCTTCTCCTCCTCCACACCTGTGCACCCCAGCTCCCCCTAGGCTATTCGACGTGCCAGGTACGCCGTTGTCACGCTGTCTTGGGGATGACGTGCCTGGAAAGCAAAAACCATACCGGATCTGTACTCCTGTCATCTCTGCAGTCACAGGCCGATCGGTGGCTGACCCCACACCAACTGCAGATCGGAAAAGTGGTGTGTGACAATGGAAGCAATCTGTTGGCAGCGTTGAGACTAGGCAATTTAACACATGTGCCCTGCATGGCACATGTGTTAAATTTAATAGTCCAACGTTTTGTCTCCAAGTACCCAGGATTCCAGGACGTTCTCACCCAGTCCAGAAAGGTGTCGGCCCATTTCAGACGTTCCTACACAGCCATGGCACGCCTTGCTGACATTCAGCAGCGCTACAACATGCCAGTCAGGCGTTTGATTTCTGACAGCCAGACTCGCTGGAATTCAACGCTCCTTATGTTGGAACGTCTGCTGCAACAACAAAGGGCCGTCAACGAGTACCTTTTTGAACTGGGTGGTAGGACTGGATCTGCACAGCTGGGGATTTTTTTCCCCCGTTACTGGGTGCTTATGCGCGATGCCTGCAGGCTCATGCGACCTTTTGAAGAGGTGACAAATATGGTCAGTCGCACCGAAGGCACCATCAGCGACCTAATACCCTTCGCTTTCTTCCTGGAGCGTGCCGTGCGACGAGTGACAGATGAGGCTGTAGACCAGCGTGACGAGGAGCTGGAAGCGCGCGATTTCTGGTCGGAATCACCAGAACGAACCCAGGCACCTGCTGCAACGCAGGGAGAGGTGCCAGAAGTGGAGTCAGAGGAGGAAGGTGGCTTTGTGGAGGAGGAGGAGGAGGACCAACAGGAGCAGGCTTCCCAGGGGGCTAGTGGTGACCTTTTGGGGACCCCTGGTCTTGTACGTGGCTGGGGGGAGGAGACCGTGGATGATGCAGTCCTTGATAATGAGGAAGCGGAGATGGATAGCTCTGCATCCAACCTTGTGAGAATGGGGTCTTTCATGCTGTCATGCCTGTTGAAGGACCCCCGTATCAAGAGGCTTAAGGAGAAGGACCTGTACTGGGTCGCAACGCTACTAGACCCTCGGTACAAGCATAAAGTGTCAGAAATGTTACCAACATACCACAAGTCCGAAAAGATGCGGCATTTACAAACCAGCCTGCAAAACATGTTGTACAATGCTTTTAAGGGTGATGTCACTTCAGGAACTCATCAACATTCCAGGGGCAGAGGTGCCAGTAATCCTGCCACGAGCACACCTGCAAGGACAAAGCCCTTTGGCCAGTCTGTAACGTCAGACATGCAAATGTTTTTCTGTCCAAGGCAGCGCCACAACCCTTCTGGATCCACCCTCAAAGAACGCCTCGACCGGCAGGTAGCGGACTACCTGGCATTAACTGCAGATATCGACACTCTGAGGAGCGATGAACCCTGGACTACTGGGTGCGCAGGCTTGATCTGTGGCCAGAGCTGTCACAATTTGCCATGAACCTCTTGTCTTGCCCAGCCTCAAGTGTGCTCTCAGAAAGGACCTTCAGTGCAGCAGGAGGGATTGTAACTGAGAAGAGAACTCGCCTAGGTCACAAAAGTGTCGATTACCTGACCTTTATTAAAATGAATGAGGGGTGGATCTCGGAGGGTTACTGCACGCCGGAAGACTTGTTCTGACTTCTATGCAGCTGTCCTTCTCTTCAAGCCTCATGACTCCACACACAGCTGTCCTTTAGCGTCCTCCTCCTCCCTCCGCCACCGTTACAAACTAGGGTGCAAACCCTACTGGTTTAATTTTTTCTGGCCTCTGTGCTTCAGTGGCTGCGACCAAAAAAATGCCTATTTTCTGCATTTATATGACATAATTTTTCTGGCCTCTGTGCTTCAGTGGCTGCAACCAAAAAAATTTATATTTTCAGCATTTATATGGCATAATTTTTCTGTCAACTGTGCTTCAGTGGCTGCGACCAAACAAATGCATATTTTCTGCATTTATATGGCATAATTTTTCTGGCCTCTGTGCTTCAGTGGCTGCAACCAAAAAAATTACTATTTTCAGCATTTATATGGCATATTTTTTCTGGCAACTGTGCTTCAGTGGCTGCGACCAAAAAAATGCATATTTTCTGCATTTATATGGCATAATTTTTCTGGCCTCTGTGCTTCAGTGGCTGCAACCAAAAAAATTTATATTTTCAGCATTTATATGGCATAATTTTTCTGTCAACTGTGCTTCAGTGGCTGCGACCAAAAAAATGCATATTTTCTGCATTTATATGGCATAATTTTTCTGGCCTCTGTGCTTCAGTGGCTGCAACCAAAAAAATTTATATTTTCAGCATTTATATGGCATAATTTTTCTGGCAACTGTGCTTCAGTGGCTGCGACCAAAAAAATGCATATTTTCTGCATTTATATGGCATAATTTTTCTGGCCTCTGTGCTTCAGTGGCTGCAACCAAAAAAATTTATATTTTCAGCATTTATATGGCATAATTTTTCTGGCAACTGTGCTTCAGTGGCTGCGACCAAAAAAATGACTATTTTCAGCATTTATATGGCATATTTTTTCTGGCCTCTGTGCTTCAGTGGCTGTGGCCAAAAAAACTGGGCAAACAATGCCTACAAGGTCAACGACGTTGACCTTGTAGGCATTGTTTGCCCAGTTTTTTTGGCCACAGCCACTGAAGCACAGAGGCCAGAAAAAATATGCCATATAAATGCTGAAAATAGTCATTTTTTGCCATACGTTGACTCAACGTATATGGCAAAAAATGACTATTTTCAGCATTTATGTGGCATATTTTTTCTGGCAACTGTGCTTCAGTGGCTGCAACCAAAAAAACTGGGCAAACAATGTCTACAAGGTCAACGTATGTCGAAAAATTACTATTTTCAGCATTTATATGGCATATTTTTTTCTGGCAACTGTGCTTCAGTGGCTGCGTCCAAAAAAACTGGGCAAACAATGTCTACAAGGTCAACGTATGGCGAAAAATTACTATTTTCAGCATTTATATGGCATATTTTTTCTGGCAACTGTGCTTCAGTGGCTGCGTCCAAAAAAACTGGGCAAACAATGCCTACAAGGTCAACGTATGGCAGTTGTTTAAAGAGAACAGTAGATTACTAGCCAGCAAAGCTACCTAAGCTAAAATGTCCCTCAAATCCCTGCAGACTTCTGTCCCTCCAATACAGAGCAGTATCAAGCAGATTACTAGCCAGCAAACTTACTATCATCTGTCCCTGAAATCACTAACAGCTCTCCCCCTACACTATCTCTTCCAAGCACACACAGGCAGATTTTTCAGATACATTTTTGCCCTTGATCCCCCTCTGGCATGCCACTGTCCAGGTCGTTGCACCCTTTAAACAACTTTAAAATCATTTTTCTGGCCAGAAATGTATTTTCTAGATGTTAAAGTTCGCCTTCCCATTGAAGTCTATGGGGTTCGCGAACCGTTCGCGAACCGCTCGCATTTTTGCGCAAGTTCGCGAATATGTTCGCGAACTTTTTTTCCGACGTTCGCTACATCCCTAATTATGAACTACCCATTTCAGAGAAAGCTTAGGAAATACACTCCCTCAGTAATGTTTAAAAGCCCTAAGACTGTGGTAGAAGAAAGTGATTGTCTTTAAAATCCCTTTTGTTCAAAGGACAGACGCACATCTGCAGTTAGCTATTTACTGTCACACAACACAAAACTATATTTAACCATACAAAGGTCCGCTGCCATTCGTCACCCCTGTCCCCTCCCCTTCATTTGTGCACAAGCACAAATTTTTATCATCAGGTTGGGAGCCCCGGGTGTTTGGCGCATGAGAAATTTAAAAAACTATTGTATCTCATGAGCAGCTCCAGAGCTTCCAAACCAATATTGGTGTGGTTGAGCTTTATGCCGCCCCCTAAAATACTGCCACCCTAGGCCAGGGCCTTCGTGGCCTTTCCATAAATCCAGGCCTGGCAGTCGGCGACTGTGTAGAGATTTGTATTGGAAGTTATTTTTTGCCTTTACATCCCCTTTACTGTTTCCAACTCCAGTTGCAGGGACAAAGACCATGGAGCCAGATTTAAACAGATAAACTGGGATTCTATTTGAAGGATTATTTTGCTGCAGCCACTGGTTCTACAGAGTTAGAGAAAGCTTACAAAAACTATAAAATCCACATTAGATTACATAACAAAACAGGACCCAGTTCAGTCTGCCTATTCTGATTATTTATCAGTCTTGCTGTATCAGCTTCTGGCAAATATTATTTGACTTGTGTTGTTTTGATAATTTATGACGATTCCAGCAGCACAGACCAAACTGAGCATGTGCACAGTCTTGGTCTTGCAAAGATTTTTAACAAAATAACAAAATGGTGACCCTCTGTGGCCAACTTTGAAAGCATAAATCATTTGTTTGATTAGGCTTGTGGTGCAGTAAGTTCATGTTTATGCTTAGGCTTATGCTTACAAAATAAAGCATTTCTAGAGGCCTATGGAGGGACCCTGGAACAGGTGGAGCGGAGTAAGGCATGACTTAGGGGACAAATAGGAAATTAAGGGGAGGTCTTAATGGGGCATTTTGGGGATTAGGCAGGGCTGAGCCTTTAAAGTGAGCTGGAAAGTGCGGGAGAACAGTCTTACCTTTGGCAGAAGCAAGGGAAGCAGTGTTTCCCGCCCGCCCGCCCTGATGGAAAGTAGGGGTACCATGTTGTGGATTTGGCGGTGTGGGGCTGCCCTAATGGGTAGCCAAATAAGGGGGGCTGGAGTCTTAAGGTGAGATTGGCCTGGGGCAAGGCTTAGGGGCAAGGAGGCACAGTAAGTGAGAAAACAGGACGGAGGCTGGCTTAGGCTGGAGAATGGGTTCATTATGAAGAGTAATGTGAATGCATTATAAGATACTGTTAAATGTTATGCAGCCTTAAGCGGTTAAATGTTATGCAGCCTTAAGCGGCTATTATTTTATGTCACATCTTATTCATTTGTTATGCATTTGTTACATTAAGATTAACATTATGGGTATGTTGGTGGATGGTTTTACAAAGCTTGGTGAGTGTTAATAAATAAGATGCGGCCTTTTTTCCACCCATAAAATGTTGTTTTGTGTCTCATTGCGGTTAAAAGAGTTAATGGGCGTTATTGAGTCATACGTAAGTCAAGCCTTATTCTATTTTAGACTTTACATCTGCTTTTAACATGAGTTCTACTTTGCCTTATGAGTAATAAATATTGAACACCATTCTACCACTCACACATATATTGCACAATGCTGCTAGGGGTTTCATGATTTTAAAATGCATTTCAATATTTAATCCTTAGTTTTTAAACCATGTATTTTCCTATTTACCCCCCATTTTTCATGCCAGGAACCTCTGAATACCTTCATGTGGATCCCGTACTTGAGGCCATTACACTTGAACCAAAATTAAAAAGACATTGCCATTACTTAAATAAGCAGGGGGCTGAAGCATAGAATGAGAATATGTAATAACCCACAATGATATTACGTAGGTAAATTAAATACACCATTAAGGCCAATGTTTTTAAAATTCCCTTGTGAGTTTTCTGCTAGAGAAAAACAACCCATAAGTGCCATCAGTACATCTGCTGGCTGAATTAGATGTGGGAGTTCACACCTTTCACTTGAAGCATAAATTTCAAGAAACCCTTTGTATGGTTAAATATAGTTTTGTGTTGTGTGACAGTAAATAGCTAACTGCAGATGTGCGTCTGTCCTTTGAACAAAAGGGATTTTAAAGACAATCACTTTCTTCTACCACAGTCTTAGGGCTTTTAACCATTACTGAGGGAGTGTATTTCCTAAGCTTTCTCTGAAATGGGTAGTTCATAATGCACATGTTTATAAAGTAGAGTAACTATAAACAAAGAGTACAGTACAAGTGTAACATCAAATGAAGGACAGTTAAAGTTCCAAAAATGAATGTGCTAGATATGCATTGGACATTAGCACCTAGCTGGAGTATAGTATATCTCTACCTATCGATGTTTCTTAAAATATCTTACAAACATCCATTCCCTGCTGTTGACAGTGGTGGACATATAGCCCGGGTGCTTTTTCATCTACCTACAGGACACCATAATGTAAAGAGCATAGACACTAGGGAGAAGATTAGCAAAGACAAGAAAAATATAGATTTATGATGACACATTTTTAGCCATGAACATTCAGCTTGGGCTGCTGTAACACTAACTTGGTACCATAAGCACTATACACTATATTTATAATATCATCTCTAGTCTAAACTTTTATTGGCTTCAGATTTTTTGATGGCTGGCCTAGTCTTTACTGTGTTTCAGCCAAAACATTGAAGATTCTATAGGGTCCTGTGCAAGATGGTAAATTAAACTAATATTTATAAACAGCTAATATCAAGGATATGTCTTCACAAAAGGAAAGGTACTAGTTTACTGCAGATCTATAAAGAAAATAGCATTGAACACAGCATTCAAAATAAGGGGAATGGCATGAATACAAGTAAGTAGAAACCACATTCATCTACATTTTAGTGTCATCATTGTTAATCAAAACTAGGGCAATGTCCATGAGTAATCAAAATAAATCTGTTGCCAGTTCATGGATTCATGGATTAAGGAGTAGCTTTAAAAATCTTTAAAAATATAGAGTACATTTGCTCAGACAGATGGAGAAAACAAATCACAAGTGTTTGCTAGACATTCACAGCAGGCCATTACAGTACAAAAAATTAGGTTTAACAAGGTTAAGGAAGGAATTATAGTGTGGTTACTAGATACGGTAACTGTATTTCTACACATTGGGGGTTATTTACTGAAGTCTGATTTTTTTTCTGGTTTAAGATTTTAAAGGGGAAAACACAATTTTTTGTGGGGATAAAAAAAACTTTTTTTTTAGATTTATTATACCCTGAGGATGTTAAAAGTCCAAATTAAAAAGTACTCCAACTCAAACCTGCCAAAGGTCATGTACAAGTCAATGGCAGATGTCCCTTTTACAATTGGAAGATATCATGATCTGCGCTGGGTTTTGTACAAGAATCCAAAAAAATTCTAAAAAAAGTTTTATAAGCATCAAATCTGAAAAAATTTATGATTTAGATTCTTTCATGATTTAAGAGTCTTTTCAAGCACCAGATTTTTCGAGTTAATTTATTGATAAATAAGGTAAAAATGTGGATGGGATGTTGGTTAAAGTGGTTTTAATAAAATAATGCGAATTTTTTGGATTTTACCAAATAACCCCCATAGTGTATAATCCCTTAATCCAAATTGACCACATTACCAAAATTAAAACATCAGCATAACTATAAGACTTTTTAAAACATTTGCATGTAAAGTATTTAAAAGGAATCAAAGTTTTCCATGCTAAACCTTCAGATTAAATAGCAATATACATTTTAGCAGTGCTTCTCAACAAAACAGCACCAGAACTTCAGCCATGCCAAAGAGGAGTAAGTAATTATTCACTGGCAGATGAACAACAGCAGGAAAAAAAAAACAACTCATTAACTCTTTAACAACTAATTACATTTTGGGAGTTTACAATGTCACTGTGCACTGCGACAGTGCAAATGTATCACAACATATAGTCCATTTTCTTTTAATACTTTCATCTGTTATCACGTCCTGTGATTGTGATCTCTACAATGTCTTTCATTATGTGCAAAGAGGAGGAGCAGAATACGTCAGCTTATTTGTAAAGCATGTCTGGCAAAGAGAGGGGTTAAAACTACCTGATGCCTTCCACCAATCAGATGCTAGAGGAAGCTTTTTAGAGACCTTGTCTCTATTCACTCTTTGCCTAAGAAATCAGGTTGTGAGTGTGGAAGTGGGGTGTTTTGGGAAGTTCATATCAATTAGTGAGTGAGTTCCAGCTATCAGTTAATATTTGACCTTGGCCTGTCTGACTTTAATTTTGGGTTGATCCTTGTCTAGTTTATCCTTTTCTACTTTTTGCCTCTGTTTAATCCCAGGTACTGCACTATTGGTTCCCCCTTATGTATAATCTTCCACTCTTGTCTCACCTCTTAGTACTTTGCTTGAATTGACCTTTCTGAGCATTCTTTTGCTCCCAGTGTTCTCAGTGACACTGCTCACTCCTTCCTTCTCTGTCCCTGTTATACTTGCTGAGGTTTGCTTATACAACTCACTGGCACTGTTGTGAGTTATAGTTCTGCATACAGCTGTACTCGCAAGGAATGAGTTGGGGCTGGTTAATATTCCTGGTACTGTTGTTGGAAAATAGTTCTAATAAGCACCTGCAATCTCTAGAGTCTTCCATTCTGTGCTGGCATCACAGGTTCAGCTACTGGGATCCAGCACTTAAATGTCTCAAACCCTAACAGTAAGGGACCCACATCCCTTGTTTTTGAAATAGCAAGTGTAATAAAGGGAAGAAACCCCTTAATGGGACCCCATGGCCCGTATAGGGTTAATAGGGGTCTTGATGGTGTTAGGAGAGCAACTGTCCCTGCCCCCTTTTTGCTTTGCAGTGCTCCGATTGGCGGTTCCCAGGCAAGTGAGCAGGGCAGGGGCAGCAGTGATACTCACCATTCGGCGCCGGGATGTGAAGGAAGCAGGTCGCATCATCCCTCCCTCCCTGTTGAATGGTGGATTTAGTCACAGTTGCGGAGGGTACCTTTGCAAGGACCCCCAGGGGAAGTTAAAAGGGGGTATTCATAGTGAGTGTAAGTAGCCTGGTAGGCCTGGGTCCTCATGGGAATGTAGGCAGCTCGGTTTAGGGCTTGGGAGAAATGGAACAGGAACCTCTCTTGGCAGTTGGGGTACAGCCACCCTACCCCCATTCCCCTCTCCCCCGGGTGGCGGAATAATATGATAAAAGTTAAAGGTTTGTTATACAAACAGTTGTTAAAAGGTTAAAAATGTTATGCATGTTAATTATTCGTATTACTGTGTTAAATAAACAACTGGGGCCATCTCTTTCCAAAACCAGTGGTGTGTATATATTATTTGGGGTAGGAGGTATATGGTGGGGGCAGAAGGGAGAGGTGCAGAATCGACAGTGCATCTGTCAAGGGTTTTCTTGCATTTCTTCAGTTCAGTTGGTTTCAGATTGTTCATCGGAAATAATGACTTTTTCCAATTACTTTCTATTTTCTATTTGTGACCGTTTTTCTAATATTGAAGTGTAAATTAAATGTTTCACCTTCTAAGGGTTGAACTACACGAGCGGTTTTGTAGGATGGCGTCGGATCGACAAAATGCATCCTGCAAGCCAGATGTTGTCATGTGGGTTAAAATATAATGGGACTGATGAAAAATGTTAAATGAAAACTATACCCCTCAAACAATGTAGGTCGCTATAAAGATATATTGCATAAAACAACTCATATGTAAAACCCTGCTTCGTGTAAATAAACCATTTTCATAATAATGTACTTTTTTAGTAGTATGTGCCATTGGGTAATCATAAATAGAAAATTGCCATTTTAAAAAATAAGGACAGCCCCCTGGGATCATATGATTCACTGTGCACACAAACATACCAAACAAACCATACATGTTAGGTCACATGAGCCAAATAACAGGCAGAGTTCTGTCTTTTGCTTCCACACTTCTTCCTGTTACAGTTAGGGGCCGATTCACTAACTTCGAGTGAAGGATTCGAAGTAAAAAAACTTCGAATTTCGAAGTGTTTTTTGGGTTACTTCGACCATCAAATGGGCTACTACGACCTTCGACTACGACTACGACTTCGAAACAAACTATTCGATCTAAAAATCGTTCGACCATTCGATAGTCGAAGTACTGTCTCTTTAAGAAAAAACTTCGACCCCCTAGTTCGCCATCTAAAAGCTACCGAACTCAATGTTAGCCTATGGGGAAGGTCCCCATAGGCTTTCCTAAGTTTTTTTGACCAAAGGATATTCCTTCGATCGTTGGATTAAAATCCTTCGAATTGTTCGATTCGAAGGATTTTATCGTTCGATCGAAGGAATAATCCTTAGATCGTTCGATCGCACTATTTGCGCTAAAATCCTTCGACTTCGATATTCGAAGTCAAAGGATTTTAATTCCCAGTCGAATATCGAGGGTTAATTAACCCTTGATATTCGACCCTTTGTGAATCGGCCCCTTAGAATTGTAGTATTTCTGGTCAGGTGATCTCTGAGGCAGTACACATCACAAAATGGTGGTTCAAGGCAAGAGATGTAAAAGGGCGATATTTACTTATATATATTGGTATGACAAGATTCTTTAATATACCTGTAAACTATCGATTGCTCAAGTATTAATTTTGGGGGTAAAGTTTTCCTTTAAATTTTCCATCCGACACAACACGACTGTCGGATGTGAACAATGCATGCTGCGTATTCATCCAACAAATTAAAAACGGATGGTGTTGTAAAGATTTTTTTTCCTTGTTGAAATATATTGACTGTTGGATGTAAATGCATGAACATTAAGGGTACATTTCCCCGCAATTGTGCCAGATCCGACGATCTGTGCCAAAACGCAGGCATCAAGTCGGATGCGACAGAAAACAAGGTAAGAAATACAAATGTCAGATGGTGTCGCAGAGTTCATCCGACGCGACACTACTTAGGGCAGGACAACACGAAGCGCTTGCGCCGGACATGTAGCAACACGACGAAACACACGAGACAATGTTTTACAGAAAACGGAAGTGAAGGAGAAATCACAGATAACAACTACACTAATCCGACTGTCGGATGAAAATGCAGCGTCAAAAAACATCCGACACGTTGCATGCGTTTAGTCGCATTGCGACGTGTTGGGTCCAAGTGCTTCGTCTAGTCCTGCCCTTAGGATGCAGACCCAAAGACTCCATCTGACTTTACATTCTAGCATAGGGGCATCAGATTTTGTAGCATCCTACAAAAGCTTGTGCTGTGTTGCATGGCATAATCAAATAAAATCTGACCCACAAAATCTGATCAAAATCTCCCGTGTAGCTCCACCGTTAGGATGATTTCTCTGCATTTGTCCCGGATCCGACATGCTGTGCCAAAATGCAGGCTTCAAGTCGGATGCGACGAAAACAAGGTAAGACATACAAATGTCGGATGGTGTCGCAGAGTTCATCCGACGCGACACGACTGTCGGATGCAGCATGCAGCGTCTGCATCCGACAGTTGTGTTGGACGCTACACTATTTTACTGTAGTTCCTGGATGATGTACTGTATATCAGTGTGCCTTAAAGCCTCTTTTACTGTGCATATCCACCCAAGTAGAATATAAACAGAGCTTTTCAGGTTCAATAACATTGTATTTTTAACGTTTTCTTTGTATTAATAATATAGATAATCTTAAAATAAATTAATAAAAGATCTAATTAATTCTTTAGATTAAAAATGCGTCTAAACATACCCTGCCGCTGAATATAGTAGAAGTGCAATGTGCATATTTATATGCATAAATAAATAATTTTGTATTTTGCGTGTACATAAAGCTAGCCTATAGTATCCATTGTATAGAATGCCATCACACTGTGCACCCCCATCTGGTGTTTGGAAGACCAGTGATAATTAAAGCAATCTCAAATGTCATATCAGGAGAACCTCTATATCCTTCTGCAGTAAGGAAACATAACGGAAAGAAAATGCTTAATATTCAGTCATACAAAGATGACTAAATTGTTTTAAATATTTTTATCCTACAGTTCTGCCCTTTTGTCCCTATACTTTAATATATCTGTCTGAGATCAAAATAACTAGGTGCGTTCATTGCTATGCTTATTAAGAGATTAATATTGGCTTTAAAATGTAAGCAGACACTGAGGTAAGTGCATTATATATTTATTATAGGGTACATTTTTGGCATGCACAAAATGAATGAGTGCTCCATCTCTCCCATTTTGCGTGTGACGTAGAATCGGGGGATCTGTTGGCTTATTAGTCCTTTCCTCTGATGTATGGCAGATGCCCTTTAAATTCACTAATGGAAACATATCCCATATTGGTTATGTATGTATTATTGAATTTTATTACATTCCTTCATCTGAGTTCAAGCCCTCTCTGCACTCCAACACACAACACTTAACTCACAACAAGCTTACATACTCTATATAATATAAGCATTGCTTTTTGATCAGCCACCCTATTCTATTGATATGTACATAAAATATATGTATGTATACTTTTATTTATATAAATTAGTATTACTTGTACACATAGCGCTGTGACTATAAAACACAAATTAAGTATTCTGTCCATCTCACTGACCTCAGCAGGGAGCCCCATTCCACTTCTTTGGACTTCCGTAGCGAGGTGGGTGTAGTCTCACAAGTTTGGAACCTGAGCCTTGTATCTATTACTATCAACCACCATAGATAAAGCAAAAAAACAAACAAAAACATTTTACGAATGTTTGCATTATGTTGGTAATGATGGAGCCAAGACTGCTTAGTTTTTGGTTAAATTTGGCAGACAGAGTGTTCTGCAGCACTCCTTTTGCTTTAAGCATTAATATTTAAGTACAATAATAGTTAACTCTGTTTCCATGGTGACCGAAGCTCCAAGTAAATGCATTGCAGAGGATGGCTGCTGACAGTCACTTAAGATATAAATGTGTTCTGTTGAGAATGCATCATACTCTTTTACACAACCTTTCTGTGAATTAAAGTTCACACAGCCTGCCTCCCTTAGGCTTTGATGCTTAACTGCACACGGCTCCATGTATGTTTCTCCGTATAACAGTACACACTAGTGGCATAACTATACAGGAAGAAGACGCCGCAGTGGCAGGGGGGCCCAGACTGTGGGGTCTGCTTCCTCTATAGCTAATAAAAAACCCTTCTCCCCAGCTGCTCTCTTACTTGCAGCAAGGAAGGGGATGCGAGTCAGATGGGAGTGGGATGGGTGGGTGAGTGAGTGTGCCGGGCACCTCTGAAGATTTTTTTGCAGGGGGGCCCGGCGCACTCTAGATACGCCACTGGTACACACCCTAAGTATAAGCAAGCTTTAAACTTAACTTTGCATAAAGTTTTTTTTTAATATGTGTGCTTGCAGGCCTTCATGTAAGTGTAAACTGCCATAATGTAAACTAATCTAATAAATCCCACTCCAAACTCACTTCTATCAGATGCCAGTCCTAGGTTCATATAGTATGTAGAATTACTATGCACCAATACTAACCCAATAGTGACTGATATATAGAAGGGACTTACAGTAGTAGCAGACCTTGTGGATGAAACTACCCAGTGTTTGCATTTGAGATGTTAATGGTGTTCGAGCTGCATGGCAGCACTGGGTTCTTCACAGAAGGGTTGTGCAGGACTGACCATCTTAAGATCCTTCTTAAGAATGGGCTGGAGGGAGTGCAGAGATGTGCAACTAGACTGGTTAATGGGATGGAAGAATTAAACTATGAGGAAAGATTATCAAGGGTTGGCGTGTCATCTCTAAAGGAAAACACACGTGCCACCTCTTTAGACTAGAGGAACAGAACTTTTATTTGAAGCAGAGTTGGTGGTTCTTCACAGTGAGGGCAGTGAAGTTGTGGAATGTACTGCCAGGTGATGTTGTGATGGCTGATTCTGTTAGTGCCTTTAAAGGAAAACTATACGCCCAAAATGAATATGCAAGCCACAGATACTTTACATCATATTAAGTGGCCTCTTACCAAACTGAGATATACATTTGAGTAAATATTGCCCATTTACATCTTTTCCCTTGAGCCCCTATTTTATGATATTCTCAGTGCTGCCTCAGAGATCACCTGACCAGAAATACTGCAGCTCAAACTGTAACAGGAAGTGCGGACACAAAATACAGAACTTTCTACTGGGATAGATTTGTGATCTACAAGTGTTTTATACAGTGGAAAACAATAGTTAATGATGCCCCAAGTAGGGATGCACCGAATCCAAAATTTGGTTTGGGATTCGGCCTTTTTCAGCAGGATCCAGCCGAATCCTTGAGCCTGGCCGAACCAAATCTGAATCCTAATTTGCATATGTAAATTAGGGACGGGTAGGGAAATCACGCGACTTTCGTTACAAATAAAGAATTGTTTCCACTTTTTCCTTTCTTGACCCTAATTTGCATATGCAAATTAGGATTTCGATTCGGTTCGGTATTCGGCCAAATATTTCACCAAGGATTTGCGGATTTGGCGAATCCCAAATAGTGGGTTTGGTGCATCTCTAGCCCCAAGTACATCTCATAAATGGCTACTGGAACCCTAAGCACATTATCTACAATGATAGGCTCTGAGTACTGACACCAAAAAGTACATTAGATAAAAAAAAGAAGCAGTTGGTACTGACAACCCAAACAAATTATATACAATGAGGAGCAGTGGGCAAAAAAAAAACAAAAAAAACAAGGAACGCTGCTGGAGGCTAAGAGCAACCCTGCTAAAAGAAAAAGGTAAATTGAAGCTACTGTCACTGTGCACTTCTCTCTCCCTGTAAACCAGATTATATATTGAAATATAGTGTCACAGGGCACTGCTGCTGTACCAACAACCCAGAGCACTGGCCCAGAACCTTACAACCTTTCAATGTATAGCAGCAAACACACAGCTCACCTCTTTTGTTGTCCCATCTTGTCAACTTTTCAGTTTTTTCCCTTCTCTTTTCTTATTCTTTTATTGTCTGTCTTCTTTTACTATACATTTTATTTTTCCTTCTTCATAAATATTCTGTTCTTTTACATTTCTAATTTTTCCCACATCCTATATTACCCTTCCTCCCCTTTCACTTGGACCAACCACTTTGCCTCATTCTACTCCCTTGTGGGGTGTGCTGTGATTGTCTCTCTTTCTGTATTTTCCACAGGGGAGTTTTGGGGGTCCTTGTCATCCTGAGGCAGCCTCTATGATGTCCCCCCGGCACATACCTGTACCATTTCTCAACATCATGGCAGCAGCACCCCTGATTTCCCATCCTCTTAAACCACCTATTTTAAATTTACCCTCAACTTGTTTCACTTCTCTTCTTTAATTTTCCAAATACTCGTTGTTTCCCCCCTTATTTTGCTATCTTACATTCACAATCCTCTAATATCTTCTCTTCTGTTTTGCCTTCCTTTAAAGGGGAAGTATATCCCCTCGTGCAGCATGAGTGCAATGAATAGGGTTTATGCTAAACATAATTTTTGCCTATTTGTTCAATAATGAATGAAACCTTAAGTTTTTGTTATCTTATGTTTTGGTCTTATAAGGCAGATCTATTCCTAGAAAATCCCTGCATAAAGGAGTCTGTTTATCTAAGCAGGTTTGTTAAGGGTAAGGTCACACCTGGAGATTAGGGGAGATTTACGAGGAAACTTCAGGTGACTTTGGAAAACAAAGCGCCATGCCGCAGGAGTTTTCTCATTCTTGCAGGTGGAAGATAGGGGGAAGCCATTCGGGGAGATTAGTCGCTCCAAAGAAGAGGCAACTCCTTACTACTTTATCCTCTCCTCATTACTTCACCTTATATGTTCTCTCCTTCTTTCCCCTAAACTTATATGCGTTCCTCTACCCCTTCTTCATCTGTCCTACCTGTTATTCAGAATGATTGTGACCTTGAATTTTTTTGGATAAGGGGTCTTTCTGTAATTTGGATCTTCATACCTTCAAGGAAAAAAACATTTAAACATTAAACAAACCCAATAGGATTGTTTTTCGTCTAATAAGGATTAATTATATCTTAGTCGGCATTAAGTACAATATACCATGTTATTCTCACAGAGAAAATGGAAATCATTTTTAGAAATTTGAATTATTTGATTAAATTGAGTCTATAGGAGATAGCCTTCCCATAATTCAGAGCTTTCTGGTAATGGATCTCTGAATAATGGATCCCATACATTTACCAGAAGAAAGTGACACTAAAGCCAATTGGCTGCTTCAAAGACCATATCTTATTGGTGAGGAGGATGCAGGAGTGGCTGCTCAGGAGATAATAATGATAAGCTGAATTAATTTTACATGTTAAAATTGGAACCAGCAACTTTGGGGGAGGCGCAGCAGGAAAGCTTTTGCACATATGCACCTGGAACATAAATCCGGAGGAAAGTGGGGCCTGGGTGCACACCCTGCACCCTAGCCTCCCCTGGTTAAGCCACTGCATGAAGAATTACCTGCACTGCTTCAAATTCAAACTTGTGTCCCTTTAGTTGGCCTCTGGTTTGTTGATCCTTTTATGTGGAAAAAGATCCCCTGCTATCTGTCTCCAATATATTTGTAAAGCATAATCATGTCCCCTCACAAGCATCCAGTGTCGGACTGGCCCACCGGGATACCAGGAAAAGTCCCGGTGGGCCAAGGTGTCAGTGGGCCCTCATGCTGCTAAACGTTCGCCTATTTCATGCCCATTCCCTATTTCTACGAGAACAAAGAGGCTAAATAGATGGAATAATTGATTATATTATGTAAAAAAAATAAACTAGGAGAATAGAGGTTGATTGAGGAGATGAAGAATAATAGTACTGAGAGTGGCCCCTGGTCTAAGGTTTTATGGTGGGCCCCTGGTCTAAGGTTTTTGGGTGGGCCCCTGGTGTCCCAGTCCAACACTGCAAGAATCTTTATTCCAGAGAAAACAGATTGTCAGAACTAAGCCATACAATATAACTAGTACAATTGCTGTATACATTGGAGTTGATTAGTGTGCCTGAGTCTGTGTGTGTCTTAGTGTGTGCGTGCCTGTGTGTATGTGTGCCTGTGTGTTTGTGTATGTATGCATGAGTCTGTGTGTACCTGAGTCCATTTGTGCCTGAGTGTATGTGTGGCTAACTCTGAGTGTGCCTGAGTCTATGTGTGTCTGAGTGCTGTTGCCAGTATTGCAGATTGTGACTGCATAAAGAGAACATTAACAAAAATTTCATGTGGGAAAGTGACTACTGAGGAAGAAGTGGAGAGAAAGAGGTATATTAAAAAAGGCAAGTACCGAAAGAGGGGTAGATAAATTGTTGCATACAAGAAAGAAAATGGAATAGTTGTGGACAGCAGCAAAGAAAAAGTGTAGAGGAGGGGGAACAGAGAAGAACCACTGAAGGATGGGAACAAGAACAAAATATGAAGAAAAAAATGTTAAATTATTAAAGCTGGCTAGGTGGAAAACTGGCAAAAAAAGGAGAAGTAGTCCTTTAAATCAAGGGAACAAGTAAAGAGGAAAAGCGGAAGACCGAACAAGTAGAGAATAGAATACATGCATACTATAAGCTTCAAGAAGGGGTTTGATGTCTTTTCAGAGGGAATACAGGTTTATGGAAGATAGCTCATAGTACAAGTTTATCCTGGGACTGGTACGATTGCCATTTTTAGTCATGAAGGCATTTTTCCCTCTCTAGTGCTTCACCAGGCCTGAATAGTATATTTTATAATACATGAGTGGTACTCAGCCTGAAGCCTTGTGTCTTTAATTATTTATATATATCCTTATAAATAATATTATAATACATACTAAGAGTTCCCTATATAACTCAGCATGCAGCCTTGTGCCTTTATATGGTCACAGAACCCCTCACTGACTTATAATATCCTTATCATTTACAGTAGAAGGTACATTTTCCCTTATATCATTATAATACAGTGAAACCTCAATTTTACATGTCCTTTTTGCATGTAACTTTTAAGTTAACTTTTAGTATGTTATATAATGGCCAATTCTAAGCAACTTTTCAATTGGTGTTCATTATTTCTTGTTATTGTTTTTGAATTATTTTCTTTCCTCGTCTACATCTTTCCAGCTTTCAAATGGGGGTCACTGACCCCATCAAAAAACAAATGCTCTGTAAGGCTACAAATGTACTGCTATTGCTACTTTTTAATGACTCGTTTATCTATTCAGGCCTCTTCTATTCATATTCCAGACTCTTCTTCAAATCAGTGCATGGCTGCTAGGGTAATTTGGACCCTAGCAACCAGACTGCTGAAATTCCAAACTGAAGAGCTTCTGAATAAAAAGTTAAATAACTCAAAAAACAAGAAATAGTAGAAAATGAAAACCAATTGCAAATTGCCTCAGAATATCACTCTCTACATAATACTAAAAGGTGAGCAACTCTTTTAGAGGGGGGCAGTTGTAAATTTATGTTCCGGGGCCCTTAGGGGTCTAGGCACGCCACTGACAATCTTTCCTCATAGTTTACATCCTTCATCCCTTTTACCAGATTAGTTGCCTGTCTCTTCACTCTCTCTAGCTCATGAATATTCTTCTTAAGGACTGGAGCCCAAAACTGCACTGCAGATGATGCCTTACCAGGGACCTATTAAAATTATATTATTATCGGTAAACATTTCTGCCATTTTAGCTACATATTGCTTGTATATTCAGCATTAGTATATACTGTAATGGACAATGTTTGTTGTCACTTTACTTTACTTTTGTACTCTGCAGTGACTCACTCTGCTTGGAAAGAATCACTCCTAGATTCGAGAAGAATATGATTTGAAATTGGAAAATGGAAAAACTGACACATTTTGCATGAGCCCACTGGCAGAAAACATTGGTTGCATAAGCCCGCCATCTAGTGGAATACTTGAGAAGCACAAGAGTAACAGTATAACCCCCATTTTATGTTTTTCAGGGGACCAGGAAAAAATGTAAAATCCATGAAAATGTAAAATAAGGGAAATTTGTTAAAGCAACTTTTTCTTCAGGTACTGGAAGGTGATAAGCACATGAGTCAGTTTTACTTTGAGATACAATATTTACTGGTTAATAACAAGGGTTAAACATTGCAGCATTAATTTTCCATTATGGGGGGTATGTGTGAAGCCTCTCTGTCAGTCACATGCACAACCTAAACCAATAAGTGATTGGTGCAGAACTGTATGAAGTGCAGACTAATTGGAATTGACAATTTACAGGCAGAACCATGGCAAAATATACATCTGGTTAGTATGTTAAACCTCTTTATTTCACTAATAATTACATTCACATTGGTTTTTATGTAAATTAAAATATGGAAACACATTACTTAACATCAGGGAAATACACCCATTGAAATGTATTATTAAAAATGGTGGGACCACAAATAAAAAATGTAAAATGTTGGAAAACCAGGGTACTTATAATTGAGGTTTCACTGTATTTACAAAAACTTTTATCAGTCAGGTAATTGAAAATTATGCAAAACTATTTTATTTTTTGAACCTCAAAACCACAGATTTTGTTATCACAGCCATATGCAACCATGATGTAGAAATCGACAAAATGCTGAATTTTTTTCTCACTTATCTGTGGAAAACAGAAAGCAGCAGTAGCTAAAAGTAATAATATTATTATACAAACCAGTGGCAGTAATAAGTAGTAAGATTGGCACTTTTCATAGTAATGTCTATCTTTTTCATATTATTTTTGAAACATTTAAACAGGAAATTCGGTAGAAATGTTTATGTACTACCTAACATATTACTTGGGGTAAAATTATTTTGGGGGGGCTGTAGTTGAGTAACCGCAGAACTGGATTCTAAAGGTAGAATACAAAAAATAATACTTGAAAATAGATTATCATTATTGTCCATTTTTATTTTTTATCGTAATATGTCACTTGTATATGTGTGCCTTTCATATTCAGTTCTGCCCAGTTTACAATTTGACCTTTTTTTGAGTGGTGCCACAACCCATTTCCGCCCAGATCAACAACCCCTTTCTGCCCTTCCTCCCCCTACAAGCCTTCAGTTTGATGCATGTGCAATACATAGTGCTAAACTCCATGGATTCTTATGGTTTGATATGGTGGCACCCCTGAAGACTCATTTTTGTCCACCCAGATATAAAACATATTTATTTTATATTATACACTCAGTGGATACTTGATAAAGACATATTTCACTTATTAACTATTAGCATGATATAGACAGTGATATTTCTAGACAATTGCCAATTGGCTTTCGTTATTCTTGGTTTTTGAATTAGTTAGCATTTGGTTCAGCAGCCTTCTAGTTTAGAACTCCAGCGGCTATCTGGTCAATGTATCCTATCAACCAGACAACAATTTAAATGAGACAGGAAAATAAATAGGAGGAGAACTGAATTTAGAGGCAAATAATAAAATGTATCAATAAGAATAAAATTGTAACTTGAGCTTTTTGCTTGCCAGAGTGCATCTGCTGTTTTTCAGCTGCCTAGTTGAAAGTAGACGTAAAGCATCTTATTGCAATAAAAACAACTTTTTTCCAAATACATGGCAAAACCTTGGATTACAGCAATGTTGGCCTCATAGTTGGGCAAGCAAGACCTTTTATAGACAATACATTTGCACCATCTACTGGTCCCATCCCATAAAACTTTCCCAAATTCATAAAACAATACCAAACATTGTTATTTATTATCCAGTTATCACTTGCAGTCTACACAACCCAAAGTTACAATGTATCTGAAAAACATGTGGTATTAAAAACCTTTAGTTTTGAAAGATAGTGTGCAAATTGTATTCCCTATTCAGTCCCTGAGTTGTTAGGGACTCACATTTTCTAATACACATTGCCCACTTTTTCAGTAATGCTTTAATCCTATATCAACCATGTTGAAAACTTGGGAAATCATTCAGAACTTGGAATTATATTTGTTAAACAACATGGCCCGTTTCTGCGAAATGGGATGCAACTGCTTGCTCAATTTTCTTTGTTTTTAATCACTGATTTGTGCTATTTCATCTGCTCTCTTACAGGGTGGTATGTTTGCTCCACGTACAGTAACCCACAAGCAAACAATGTTGCACAGGTGTAGTGCCCTTCTGAGGATGATGTACCACACACCTCTTCTGGCAATTTGAGCAGCAGTTGCATCCCACAATATACTTTGACCACCCTTTGCAGTCTCCAGGTCTGACCCATTTAATAGAAACAACTTGTTCTATTTTTCTTATATAACATTATTTGTGGTTTTCCAAAGCAAGCCCCAGTGTCTCCTGATTATATCATCCATTTTATGTAGGGATGCACCGAATCCAGGATTCGGCCAAGATTCTGCCTTTTTCAGCAGGATTCGGATTAGGCCGAATCCTTCTGCCCGGCCGAACCGAATCCTATTTTGCATATGAAACTTAGGAGTGGGGAGGCAAATCAGGCGACTTTTTGTCACAAAACAAGGAAGTAAAAAATGTTTTCCCCATCCCACCCCTAATTTGCATATTCAAATTAGGGTTCGTATTCAGTTCGGTATTCGGCTGAATCCTTCGTGAAGGATTCGGGGGTTCGGCCGAATCCAAAATAGTGGATTCGGTGCATCCCTAATTTTATGACTTAGGACAATATGTCTGACAGATATAATATATACAAAGGGTATGCCTCTCCTTTTTTCACTTACCTCCCATTGCTTCCATAGCAGCTGGTAAGGATATCCCTTCTCCTGAAACTTCCCCTGCATTTCATCCAGTCCTATGCTTAGTTGTTCATCTGTAACTTTAAGTTTTACTCTACTGAATTGTGATTTGGGAAGTGATTTTTTAACTGGATAAAAAGACAGAGACCCACCACATATAGATATACAATGTATCCAGGAAGGGAATATGGTTCTGATTGACATGAATTGTAAATTTAAAGCACAGCAACGAGGAATTAATGTCAAACTAAAACTCCTCAAGGAACCAACATGGTCCAATTAAAAAATGTGAACACATGATCAATAGAAAATAAACGTTAAACAGCACTTATTTCAGGAACTAGAAAACACATTTCTTATAGGCATCATCGATTGCTTGAATGTGGCTCACAGGTAAAAAAAGATTTGGGAACTCCCTGAATAGACAGTTAGGGTATCTGACACGTTTGGCCTACAAAAAGAGCTGCTGCCTAGCAGTAATAATACTAACCGGGGCCGGAACTAGGCGTAAGCAGAAGAGGCAACTGCTTGGGCGCAACAATTGGGGGGCACTGGACAGCTTCCTCTTCTGCCTACCCCCAGACCGGGCCACACTCCTCTACCAGCACATATGCACGAGGGAGCATCACCACGCATGCGCACACGTCAGAGAACTTCACCATGTATGCATGCGCAATCTACAGGGGAGGAGGGGGTGGGCTGGCAGGGTTGCCTAGGGTGCCTGGTCGGCTTTGTCCGCCACTGATACTAACTATAACAACTAATAACTTAGAAAATGAATGCAAAATGCCAAAGTGCTCAGTGGACCACTTTGTTCAAGTTTCCACCAATTTTTTTTTGTGGGGGGATCCCCTCTAAAGGGAGAATGAAGTTTCATGGAATTGTTGTGCGTACCACATATTTCTGAACACCAAATCTCACCATACTCCAACATATTATAAAGAGCTAAGCATGCTAAAGGTAACATGAAAGCTGGTTTCTTAAAGCAATACTGCTCAGTAAAACATTTCATCTGATTTTTGAGAGACATTGGCCCACATACAGAGGACATACATTTTAGTAGCAGTGGTACTCCAATGAAATGTTAATAAAGTTAGAATTGTTCAGCATTTTTGTGAAGAGTTAAAGCACGAGGGAAGCTGCAAGCTAGCGAAACTGCCCAATGAAACCTTTTTCAAGTTCTTCAGCGCCAGCGGTCAAACAGATGAATGAGAATCCTCCAAGAAGAACTATGCATGCCCTATTTATACTTGTCTCTCTCTTCTTCGTTTCATACAGGCATTATAAAAGGCATACTTTCTACTCTGTATAAAGAATTATAAATGGCCTTTTGAAATGTGATTAAATATGTACAATCTTATTGGTATGTTTGATAACAATAGGATAACTCTTGCTCTGTAATCACAGTTTGGATGACTATTTCGTAACACTGTGTGATGCAGAAGACTCAGTATTAGAGGAATATGTCCACTTTCATAGCTTATTTCTTTTGTCAGCTTCTTGCAGCCCTGGAGTTAATTCCCTATGAAATCTTCCTCTCCAGTCAGAAGCTTCCAGCATAGGGAGCCTTCTCTGTTGATGCTGTCAAGTCTCTGTGCTGGACTCTGAAGGAACAGAGGCAGACATCCTAGAAACAAAGGCAAGAGGCCATATATAAATATTTCAAAAGCTGCAAGGAAGCACCTACAGAAATATATAATATAGAGCAGTATGTCTAAAACAATATAAACCCAGTGAGTGTGTTTGTGCCCACTTAGGAACACACAAATTTGATAGTGGCATCTGGCACCTGACAGTTGATGGCTGAATTCATTGGGGTTACACAGGTTTCCGCATAGAGGACATGACAGAGGTGCAAAAAACATGAAGGATTTTGTCTGGTTTTTTTTTGCACTTTGCACTCTAACGGGGAAATGTAATAAAAGTCAGTAACGGAAAAACTATTCGCAATGCGAAAAGTTATGCCTTTGCGCGAACAAATTTTGCTTTGTGCAAATTTAATATAGCTTTTGCGAACCCGGAAACTGTTTAGCGACCAATTTTATAGTCTGCGCCAATGCGCAGTAAATGTAATAAAACTTCTTACTGAAAAAGTAATGTTTGCTCTAAAAGAAACCTTCAAGCACTTGCAATGTAATAACAGTTTAAGGAACAATATTACATTGCAAGATGTGGATTTTTATTCTTACTGGTGCAAATTGTTTTGCTCTTTGCGACTTTTATTACATTCCCCTGTAAGACTATGGCCACAGAGAATCCGCTGCTCCTCTTTTGCTGCGGTGCCTGCACCCGGAATCATTATCTCCACTCAGATGCTTACAGCACAGCAGAAGAAACAAAGAGAAACATTGAGCAGTGTTATTCTCAGCCTGCAGAGAATCCGTGTCATATACAGTAGCCCTTGCCTAAGCTGCATGTAGTTAATGTCCCCTACCATAGTTTCACAGTTGTTACTGACCCAACTAACCACTTAAACTTCACTAACTAACTAACCACTTAGTTAGTTAGTTAGTCCAACTAACAAATCGTTTGTCCGAAGGGGGCCACATTTTGCATATAAAATCTTAAACTACATCTAAAAACATTTAGCTCAGACTGCCCCAGTCAAACCACACAATTTCCTAGCTGCATTAACTGTAATAAGCAAATACCAATAAGTAAAAAGACAATTAGAATGCAAAATGTCTACAGTGAATAAATAATAGAAGAGGGCATTCTAGAATTAGAGGAACTGCGTGCTTCTCGTGCGGCTAGGAAAAGTCACAAAATGATAAATTAATTTAAGTGAACAGTTTTTTCTTGTGCAAAGGAATTTTACAGAACAAGGGCCATGAAGTGAGTGTAATAAACATTTTCTTGCATGTTTTGGCAATTTTCCATCCATTCAAAGCAAAGCTATTATGTCCCTGAAAATTAGATATATTAAAAGAGTGGTTTTTTTTCCATGTACAGCAATTAAGCATACACCCCCAAATGTCTGGTCCTCTAGTCACACCCTGTACACTGCTTTAGCCCTTTCTCCTGTCCAGCCCCCCATAATTTGTAAGCTTTGAGTATTTAATTGATGCTTCCCAGTATATACACAAATGCACTCTAGTGGGAGTTGTATGGATGAATGTCCTCTAAATTAAGCATGAGACTTTGGGCTCAATTCAGTTCACTTCAAAATGTCCTGTTTGCTTTCAACATATTAAAAATATTGGTGTCAATAAGAAAAAAGCTGCAGAAAGGATGATTTAAATTAGAAGTTTTCAAAGCTGCAATAAAGTACCTGCAAACCTTATAGTATACAAGTATATCAGAGTCAGTAGGCACTTACCATTGGGTCATCAATATGTTGTATTTTTCATTCTCCAATGTCTGTGTAGCTGCTGTAATACAGGTATGGGACCTTTTATCCAGAATGCTTGAGACCTGAAGCTTCCCAGATAAGCTATATGTATTAAAAACCATCATAGATATATTCCCAGATAAGGGCTTTTTTTCTGTTATTATATCTTTAAATCTACTAAAAATAATTTCATCATTAAATAAACCTAATAGGATTATTTTGACTTCAGTAAGGATTAATTATATCTTAGTCAGGTTCAAGTACAATGTACTGTTTTATTATTAAGCTGGCCATAGACGCAAAGATCTCATCGTACGAATCGAGGATTGATACGATTTTCGGAACTTGTGTGGAGAGTCCCAACATTTTTCGTCTGGTGGAGATTGGTCGTTTGGTCGATAGGACAGGTTAGAAAATTTCTGTCGGCTGCGAGTAATATCTCTGCGTGTATTGCCGATCATACAATTTTCAGTGGGAGACTGTCACTAGCTTTGTCTATCGTACGATTGCTGTCAGGGGCAGAACATCAGCTGATCTGTTCTTTAACTACTTTATTTGGTCTGAATGGTAAGACTTTGATCTGAATGGTTAGTGGCAGGTCAGGAGATGGGAAAGTCCGATAATACATTGATTCGTACTATCGGATCTTTGCGTCTGTGGCCAGCTTTAAAGAGATGAAGGGAATCATTTTTCAAAATGTGAATTATTTGCTTAAAATCTAGTCTATGTAAGATGTAAAAGGATATATGTGATGTAAAGCTCTACAAATTTGGTGTCCCAAAAATTACATATGCTGTACCATAAGACTAGTTTCAATGCAGACACTCTAGTTGCATTTCTACTAGTGTCAATGGCCTTTTACCTGATAATCATTAGCAATCTCAGTCATCTTGATATTGTCTAACATATTGACACTGCTGTGCAGTTTTGGTTTGTCTCTTCTCCTTCCTAATTGACACATAAGCAGACTTCTTTGCTCCAAGCACAGAAGTGAGGAGTACCACCTCTCACCTCTGCTGCCAGATTAGTCACATGTGTCCTTCAGCAGGCTGTGCGGAATTTCTTTTTTTTTCTAGATAGACACCTAGAGTCGTCCCTCTGAATTTGATCTCCTAGTCATTGTAAGGGCTTACCCTGGTGGTCTAGTGTGGGGACAGTAGGGACGCCTGCCGCCCCCTCGGGGGGGGACACCCGCTGTGTCTGCTTCCTCTTGCGTCGGATTGTTTGGGCGCGCCTCTGCTGTATAAATTGGCGCATCTGAGCTTGCGTGATGATGTCAGCGCGCAATGGTGCGAAAATTTGAAAATTTAAAGGCCCATTGTACAGATTCTCATTGCCCGTTATAGGTTTGTTCCTGGTGCCTTTAGCTTTTGCTATTTTGATCCTGAGCTTGTTCCTGATTATCTGTTGTGACCTCTGCCTATTCCTGATGATTCTGACCTCTGTATCCTGAACCATTGCCTGAATTTCGACTACCTCTTCTGCTTTATCCCTCTGATTGATCTCCCGGTTTTGACCCTTGCCTGCCTGACCTCGCTTTGAATGCTGCCTTCCCAGACCCGGCCTGATTTGTTTACGCTCACTTTCTGCCTGCCTCGACCCGGCCAGTTCCAACTACGATTCCGTTGAACACCTTGAACAAAGACCTTCTGCCTAAAGACTTTGCTAACAGTTGTGCCCCTCTGCTTATCCAGAACCTCTAGCCTTGCACCTCTCATTTAAGTCCTGGTGGCATCCAAGTAGCTGAGGGCCAACGGCGGTCACACTACAGGTGAAGCACGAGCTGAGACCAGGGTGCTTGACATTTGTTCTGGTGTTGGGTGCCGACCGTGACAGTCATATGCCCTCAAATGCCTATGTAGAAAATAAGTCCTGAATTTAACTTTATTGTATGGAAAGTATGACAAATAAAGTAATTTCATTAGATCATGTGAAAATTGGAGATGCTCATTGAAAATCCAGATAGAAGGGCAGTTCAACAACTTCCATTTTTTAGAGGTGTCTTTGATTATTCAAATAATCTGTTATTTTATTGTTATTGAATTGTTAATGAATGGTTACTTGTTTGCCAGAAATGTTATTTTGCAGAACCAAATAGAATCTCCCAAATATAAATGTCTTGCAAATAATCTTTTTAACAAGAGCAGAAGTGGCCATCCAAGTCTATGGTTCACCCTTAGTATCTGGAGACATAGTTAAATTGATACCCTTAGCTTGTTTATGAACTAATCAAGATGATAGTGACCGTAATTTGGCACCAGTAATTGTTATTTGTAATATATTGCATTTTCCTTGTTGAAACATTTGCTGCTGAGTCTGTGTAAGCAACACCAGCACAATAATTATTTGTTGGACAGGCGAGTAGCTAAATAGGCAAAGTTTAGCATCTTTCACGGGGTCGCTACCATCTACCGAGTTGTATTTCTTTGCACCAGAGATCCTTTTCATGATTAAGGCCTCACTTCCTCTCCATCAGTTGAGTCTACCTGCCCTAGATGGAGAATACCTCCTGCCCCCCATACACCTTACATGCCCAACTCATAGCTATGGATTTCTTATTGAGAGTAGAAGAATCCATATTCCTGTACAGTACATGATATTTTGGAGAGTGTAGTAAATATAATTCTATGGATGTCCATGCTATAACATCTGCATACCTTTGTCTATGTCATGTACACACATCCAAAAATCTATTTTGTGAGCCTTGTCTAATTCAAAATTAAGATACAGGATTGTAACAAGCTAAAGAGATTATTTTGAAACTCTCATTACCTGAAATGCAAAGGTAACTTGATTTAATTAATGTAACAAATTACAGTAGCATAATTATATGATGGGACTTAATGATGCCCCTCCTTATTAAATTAGTGTTTTTAATGAGATTCATTTTATAATGCCTCGGGGTGCATTCCTCCAAAGAAAACCCATGTAAAGATAGGATTCAGTTTTCTGCACACAACTAGATTTCTTTTCATTTTTGTGAATGTCAAAAAGTTGCTGTATTCTGCTTGTATATCTGTAGAGATAAGGCCGACTTTTCTTCTAACAGTGTGTACAATATGGAAACACAGACAATTAATAAACAGAGGGGAAAAAGTAATCGCTCTATGTCAGATATCATCAGCTCTGACAGTGAAATGAGCGATACATCGGTTCCATCATCAGCTTCATCGCTGAGTCCGAAAAAACATAATGAAAATAAAAGCAAAAAGCAATACAAAGGCAGCAAACCCAATATGGGTACCTCAACTCAGATGCAGCCTTTTTTAGGACCACCGTGGGAGGGCCCAAGCAGGGGCCGGTTAAGAGACAGACAGAGGTGGGGCTATCGGCTGAACAGATAGCTAAAGGCGGTGACTCATTACAAATATTCAATTTATCACAATACACGTTAAATGCACAACAAAATAAAGCGTTAAAAAAGGGACTGACTTTCGCTCCTACAAGTACTTTTAACACGTTTAACTGGATTAAAGATCTGCATTTATTTGGGAGAAAACTGCTACTCTATAAACATTTCAATAAGCAAGGCAGTAATACAGAATGGTCAGTGGAGGAACAAAATGCCCTAGGTGACCTATGTTATCTCTTAGAAGATAATGATCAATACAGAAGGGAGATTAAAGGTCCATTCTCCACATTAAAACCTAAAAGCACCTTCACCCCACCCTACTCACTATGCCCCAAAATAGAGGTCTTTAAAGAAGCATGTACAACAGAATTTAAAACACTTCACAATAACATCAAACATGAATCTAAGCCATGTAATAACCTTTCGTGGAAAGAACGTAAAGGACTCAGAGATCTCGAAGCAAATGGTGATATTATTATAAAACCCAGCGATAAGGGTGGCAACATCGTCATTCAAGATAGGGAAGCATACGTAGTAGAGTGTCTGAGACTTCTCAATGACAGAAATTACTATAATAAATTACATGCAGATCCCACCGCCAAATTTCAATCAGACCTATCAAAGATTTTGAAAATAGGCAGAGAATCAGAAGTACTAAGTAAGGAGGAATGTAACTTTATGACAGTCAAACATCCGATAATACCTACGTTCTACACCATTCCCAAAATTCACAAGAATTCTAAACTGCCCCCTGGCCGCCCAATCGTCTCAGGCATAGGTAGTCTCACTGAAAATGCCAGCATGTATTTGGATGAAATATTGAAACCATTTGTGAACAGTCTCCCTTCCTTTGTACAGGATACAACAGATGCCATTCGACATTTAGATGGCATCACTTTAGAAGAGCACCAATTCTTAGCGTGCTTGGATGTAGAGTCCCTGTACACTAGCATTTTACACACAATTGGGCTAGAATCAGTAAGGGAAACCCTCAAACAAAGAGGGCAACAATATTCCAAACATAATGACTTTATAGTTGAACTATTAGAGTTTGTGTTAACACACAATTATTTTACATTTAATAACAAATACTACCATCAGATCAGAGGTACTGCGATGGGGAGTCCCTGCGCACCTACCTATGCCAATATATTTCTTGGATGGTGGGAACGTAATTTTGTATTCAACGAGCAACTAGCTGAATACGCGCAACTGATATCGCTATGGCTGCGCTATATAGACGATATAGTTATTATATGGTCAGGCACCAGTGAACAATTCTTCACATTTGTTGACAAACTTAACAATAACAATATTAATTTGAAGGTAACAGCACAGATACATAAAGAAATGGTGAATTTTTTAGATATAAAAATTTACCGTGACCAACAGGGCAATATAGCAACAACTCTGTATAGGAAGGAAACGGCAACTAACAGCTTACTTCATGCACGCAGCCAACATCCCCAAAGAACCATCACGGGGATCCCAGTGGGACAATACTTAAGAATCAAACGAATATGTAGCAATCCGGAAGATTTTAAGAGTGAGGCCAAAAAGCTATATGAACGGTTCCGAGAGAGGGGATACAGTCATAATTCTCTAAAAAAGGCGTACAAAAGGGCCCTGGACACGGATAGAACTGTTTAAAGTAAGCAATGATAATTTACATATGATATCTGTGTGTATATATATATATATATATACAAACTGGAAGATAGAAGCGCACTCCTGGGAACGGTCGGAATGACAATGACAACACTAAATTGTTCAGATTGAACACAACAAAATTAAACACATAGTAAACAAACATTGGCATATATTACAACAAGACTCACAGTTGAAGGAAGTCATTGGTAAAACTCCACTAATAACCTTTAGACGGAGTAAAAACTTAAGAGACACATTAACAAGAAGCCATTATACTCAAGCCACTAAAACAACATGGCTAACATCAAAAATGAAGGGCTGTCATAAATGTGGAGATTGTCTAGCCTGCCCCTTAGTGACAAAAACACTATATGTTACTCAACCACGATATAACGTAGAATATACCATAAAGAACTACATCAACTGTAAGAGTACCTGTGTAGTCTACCTGATGCAATGTATATGTGGAAAAATATATGTAGGCCAAACTCTACGTGAATTTCGGAGGAGGGTCTTGGAGCATGTGGGGGACGTCAAACATAAGCGCAATACCTCAGTAGCAGTACATATAAATGAATGTCACAATGGCAACACTAAAGTGATGCAGTTCTTTGCAGTGGAACAATTAAAACAAACCTCAAGAATAGGAGACGTTAATAAAAAATTATTGCAGGCAGAAGCCAGATGGATTTATGCCATGAATAGCAAATCCCCCAACGGCCTTAATGAAGGATTTACTTTTTCACCATTTTTATGAGCCTTTGGAGCAGCTCACTGTAGGGCTCCCATATAGATATACTTATCTTAGTTCCCCATGTATATACTTATATTATTTCTCCTACTATAATTTTTAATTTTTCTTTTTCTGTGCACTTTTTTGTTCATTTGACTTTTGTCACTATTCGTTATGCGGATCACATAAGTGATAGGGCTAAATACTGGCCAAAGTACACTTAAAAGTATACCTATAGGCATAACTATACTTATATATTAGGGCGGTGACAGTCGCCCACTAATCATGGAAACCAATAGTATTTCTAGGTACTTATGAAGCGGATGAGTACGAAGTACGCATGCGCAGGAGAATCCACAACACAGTGAATTGCAGCATAGATGTGCGCTGTACGCACAGGCGCATTGGGACTTGAACCGCAAGCGGAACCAAGCTGAACCGCACCAACCCAGACGCTTTCCGGAAATGACGTAATACGGCGGAAGTGCTTCTTGGAGATACCGGCGACACGGTATTTAAATGGTCACTCCACGACCGCAACTCACTTATGCCCCTGAGGAAGCCGTTCACGCGGCGAAACGCGTAGGGCAAGGCGGCATAGGTGGAGGATGGTGAGAGAAGCTCCTATTTCTCCCAACGTAGACAGGCAGGCGTTCTGTGTGGGACTGGAAGGGAGGGGGGCAGTCCATTGTGACTCGTTACTGGCTTGATTATCAAGCAAGGTGCCATTGTAGCCTAAAGCTAGGACCTTACGTGGGTCCTGCCATCTGTCCACCTTTGCATTGTTTTAATTAATTGTTTTTTATGGACACGGTCCAGCACTGTGTATTCACATGCAGTGAAGTTGTTAGTGTGTTTGTGGGGTGTCACGAGGTTCATGTCTTATGAATTTATACCTTTTTATAATGGAACTATTAAAAGTTAAATTTTAAAATTTGAAAATAGACTGTTTTTGTGCACTTGACTGGAGCAGGGGTTCTGAACTGGGTTGCTGAGGGGCGGGGCCTGATGTACTCAGCTTGCTGGGTGCACTGCTCCAACCCTAATGTTTCTATTTTATATTGTTACTATATATACAACCTTGCAGAACAGCCTAGCTCAATCAATGAAGTTACATTGTGGATGCGTTTTTTCTACTATGTTATTAAATTGCACCAAAGTAACATGTCACATATGGTTCCCAAAACCTAGAATAGAGGACAAGGTTCCGGTCACGGCTCATGCTTCCACCTGTAACAGTCACCTTTCGCTTCGGGAGGAGTCCTCCGCTACTCAGATGCCGCCAGGAGAACCAATGTGAAAATATATGTGTGTTATATTTCACACATATATGCAATGAACCAGGCAGTATCATGCAAAGGGCATCTGCCACAGTGCATTGTCTACAGCATGTAGGTTACCTTCTAACCTACACCTAAAAGCCTAGTTCTTACCTGGTGCACAATCTCCCAGGATACTAACTCCCATGTCTACCTCCTTGTTGAGCCCAAAACTGCCCTTGCTAGCTACAGCTATAAAACCACCTGAGGTGATTCTCCACTCCAATTTTTACTCACCTTATTCTAGATAAGACCCTGCTTGAAGGCTTGCCTTGCTTCTAGATCACTCCCTTTTATAAGATCTTGAAGAGAAAGTCCCCTACAGGCCAACCTAATGGGTTGCTGCCACCTGCTGGCTGACTATACAATTGATAACTATTTAAACTGAAATAAAATATATTTCACCTCTTTACATGCTTATTTGGCTAGGTTGCCAAATGAAGAAATTCACCCAATGCACACAAGTCCAAATCAGGCAGATTCTGTTGTTGGCCTGGGGGCCAACGATAAGTCATACTGCAGAAATGTGTCAATGCAGTCATCGTCTGATGGGTTTTCAAACCTGCCTGATTGAAATTATACATGGGGCAAAAAGTTGCTCTGGAAGGGCAGAATTGGTGACTATTGGCCAGAATTTGTATATTTTATATACTAGTATGGGATCCCTTAGCCAGAAACCCTAATTCCAGAAGGATGCAAATTACATGAAGGCCATCTGCCATAAAGTTAGTTTTAAGCAAATATTTCTAATTTTTAAAAATGTTTCCTTTTCCTCTGTAATAATAAAACATTTACTTGTGATTGAACCTAATTAAACTGAATGAATCCATGTCAGTGGCAAAACAATCCCATTGGGTTTATTTTATACTTAATTAGCAGAATTAACGTTCGGTGATTCAAAATATGAAAATCCCAGATTACCAGCATAATAGATCCTATACCTCTTTAACTATTTTGCCATTATAATAGAGGTATTGGATCCCTTGGATATAAACCTGCTATCCAGAAACCTCCAAATTACGTGTTGCCCATCTGCATTAAAGTCTATTTTTAGCAAATAATTCTAATTTTTAAAAATGATTCCTGTTTCTCTGTATGATAAAATAAAGAATAGATCCTGTGCAATGATATATTATCATTATATTAAAGGGGTGGTTACATGTTATTTAACTTTTAATATGTTTTAAGTGTGGAGATCCAAATTATGGAAGAATCCCTTATTTGGAAAAACCCCAGGTCCTGAGCATTCCTCTAATTCCTTCTTCACTATGTGCGCAAAAAATTTGTGTGCACATTTTAAATTTGTGCAGTATTTAAAAACTCAGGTCAGAACTGATACAAAATGTTGTATTTTAACACAGATTTCTTTGTGCACACCATAATGTTTTGTGTGCGCTAGCATCAAAACTTTTGCGCACACATGAGCACACACCTTAGAAAGAACATTGGTCTCATACCTGTACTTAGATATCTTTCATTTATATTTCCAGTGATAGGGCTGTTATGGGGTTACGCTATAAAAGCTGCAAAGTTTGCTACAGGTCTAATTGCCTATAACAACCAAGCAGCCAGTACTATTTACTGGTCTCAGGCTATGTGTTTCAGGAACTCTATTATTCTCTATTATTATTTGATCCCATGAGCCCTTTATCATTACAGCAGGCTTGCAGGTTATAGAGAAGATCTGCCTTATGTTGATATGTCTGACATCATTATGGCAAACTATTGTGCTAGGAGCCACAATCTTGAGGTGTCTGATCTGCTTTTTCACATATAATAAATGTTGAGATAGTGATAAGTGTTATGTTATTGCAATATGTTGGTGCTATATAAATAACAAGTAATAAATAACACGTGTCACAAAGCTAACTTACCTCTATATATATTTGGCACAGTGTTGCAGCATATTTGATTGCAACAGCAAAGAATGACTGAATGAGGACACTGGTGTGAGGGAGTCTTCTATGGAATATAATTTAACCAAACAAACGTTTCTTACAAATATCTTATATGTGGCAGATGCAAATGTGCATCTTGTATACAGTATATCAATAGAGGTTTTATTGTATTTGATGTTTATGTTTTTATTCATAAAAGTACATGTACTGTATTATAAGGGCTCTTACACATGGGCGTTTGTGTTGCGTTCCCCTGCAGTGGATTTTTTCATGTGTTCAATGTTCTTTTTTACCTTGTATACTTTTGTACTACTCCTTGATTTAATACTTTAATTTGATTTCCCTTTTTAACCATACATTCTAATGCCCTCAGTGAGATTAAGATGCTAGCGGGAGCAAGGAGTGGGCAGGTAGGAGGCAGGGAGTGGGCAGTTGGGAGGCAGGAAGTGGGCAGATGGGCGGCAGGAAGTGGGCAGGCAGGGGCTGATAGGGATCTCTGCAAAAAAATCTTTGGAGGGGGGCCCAGCACACACTAGTTACACTGCTGAAAGTTTTAGTACATTTCATAATAGAAAGGAATACAATGAATTCCCCAAAATGTAGAAGTACTGTATATATTTTTACAAGAAGGTTAAATGAAAACATCCCCTATTGGCACTTTATCAGTGTCCTATTAATTTGAAATCTTTGTGAATTTAATTAATGTGCATATAAAGCAGAAACTTCTGTTGTAGATTTATGGATGGCCCTTTTTTCATTCATATTTCTACTGTATCAACAAATACAGAAAATGTATTTAAAGGAACAGTGCTGCATTGTTAAAACTGGTGTGTTTGCTTCATAGGGGCGTCTTGGAAAAGCAGTCAGCACATCGATTATCTCTCCTTTAGAGAATTGGTGCACGTTCCTCAGTGGCCACTTTCCACTGATATCACGACAACCTTTGTTTGCAGAACAGCACCAGACAGTAAATCTTTTTGTTTAAAAAGCCTTTATTTCAGTTTAGGGCATCACAGCAACGTTTCAGGCCATGCTGCCTTTTATCAAGCTGTGATGCCCTAAGCTGAAATAAAGGCTTTTTAAACAAAAAGATTTACAGTCTGGTGCTGTTCTGCAAACAAAGGTTGCTTCATAGGGGCGGGCAAATTCACTAACCTGCACCGAAGTTACGCTGGCAACCATTAGTAAATTGGCGAAGTACCTAAATGACGTCACGCTGGCGAATTTTCGCCGGCGTTAGTCACTTTGCTCTTTATTAAATTTGCCCCATAGACTCTACATTCTACAATAGTTTATATAAAGAAGCTGCTATGTATCCATGGGGGCAACCTTCAAACCTGAAAAAGGAGAAAAGTCACAGCATACCCAGCGCATAACAGTTAATCTCTGTAGCACACAATGGGATTCTTCAGAACTCTATTATCTACTGTATTTCTTGAGCATGAATAGCTGCCCTCGTGGCTACACAGCAACTTGTTTATATGAACAAGTTGAAGTAAACACACAATTTTTACCAGTGCAAGGCCAAAGTACATTATATTGCCATTCCTTTAAAACACTTTTATTATTTGGTGTTACTGTTCCCAGCAAGAATACTTAAATGGACAGTATCAACAAGAACAGCAGTTCTGTCATATTTTCTGGCTAACAATCTAGATAGCGTTTTATTTGTGTTCTCTTCTGATGGCTTTTTTTATGCATTCAGCCACAAGGTAACACATCAGATAGTGCAGACCATTCACAGATTGCTTTCTTGGGCTTTAGAAATCAAGAAATATTGTGTGAGAGTGCAACACAGGACCTAATAATGTGTTGTTGACAGGTCCAAACTGGGGAATTCTTTGCTTATTTCAGACAAACTGCATTATGTAACAGGGGTGTAACTACCGGGGGTGCAGGGATCCCACCCGGCCTTCACCCCCTTGGGGCCTCCGGACGCTTGTGTCAATGCGAAGGAGCACAGAAAACTGAATCCAGAAGGGATGGAGGGCTGCACTGCCTACACCCTGGCCCGACCCTTCTTAATTAAGTTACTGTTCTGTAAGTACAACAGCAGGTTGCTAAGCCTATCCATTCATGGTGAAGCAATTTGCATTAGTTAAAGTTGGGGTGCTAAACTGGCCTGCCTGCAGTCCAGACCTATCATATATTAAAAACATTTGTGCATCATGAAATGAGAAATATGATAATTGAGACCTTGAACTGTTGGGGAGCTGAAATCCTATATCAAGCAAGAATGGAACAACATTTCACTTTAAAAACTACAACAACTGGTCTTCTCCATTCCAAACGATTATAGAGTATTGTTAAAAGCTAACACAACACAATGGAAAAACATGCCCCTGTCCCAACTTTTTTAAAACATGCTGCTGACATGAACTTTAAAATGAGCACATATTTTTCAGAAAATACAATTTGTCAGTACAGGTATGGTATCCATTATCCGGAAACCCGTTATCCAGAAAGCTTAGAATTACGGAAAGGCTGTCTCCCATAGACTCCATGTTATCCAAATAATCTGCATTTTTTAAAAAATAATTACCTTTTTCTCTGTAATAATAAAACAGTACCTTGTACTTGTCTAATTGCTGATTGGTTGCCATGGGCAACATCACCAGAAATCTCTCCAGATATTAATCTCCAATTTTAGTGAACATGCCCCCTTGTACCTTGTACAAAACAAGCCTAGTCGGGATATTTAAAGGAGAACTAAAGCTTAAAGGAGAACTAAACACCCCAATAATAAAAACCCCTACCCACTCATACATAGTCCCCCCTCCCTGCTTCCCCCCCCCCGCATAGGTGATTACCCCTGAAAGTGCCCCTAATTCATTACTTACATATAGGTGCAGAGTAAGTTCAGTGGAGCATATGGGCGCCATCTTCTGGCTAAAGGGCTCTTGATTCACTGCACATGCTCTGTGCTGCTGTCACTTACTGAGCTTAGGGGCCAACTTAAAATATACAATACACATAGCATATATATGTCACAATATAAGGCTAATTAGTAATTAATACAGATAATTACTACATGGTAGCAGAGCAACCAGTGCAACTAGCATCAGAATTTAATAATCAGCCCTGTAGCATCAGCTTATATTACAGGACAACCTCATTTTCTGCTTGATCATTTAAGCTTAGCTTTTCAATACCTAATTAGAGCCCACTGAGCATGTGAGTGTCACAGACACTTTCCAAGATGGTGACCCACTGTGACGTGTTTGAAGTCCTGGTTCATTGCCGCTAATGAGAAGCTGAAACTTTAGGTTGGTTCAATAAATTCAGAATATAAAATATAGCATTTTTAGGCATATTCATTTTAAGGGTTTAGTTCTCCTTTAATATTTACATGATTTTCTAGTAGACTTAAGGTATGAGGAAATCACAAAAGGATCCGTTATCCTGAAACCCCCATGCCCGAGCATTCCTTATTGCAGAAATTGGTGCACATGTGTCAATACCAGGCTCATGCCAACTGCAGTAATATATACCATGGAAAGGCACATGGCTTCTGAAGCAGGACCATGCTCTTGGAACACTGGATCTTGTTCTGGAAGGTGTGTATTCTAATGACAATGAACACCATCCCTATTCAATGTACTGTAATTTAGTATTTCTGTAACTAATGCAAATTGCTTCACCGTGAATGGATAGGCTTAGCGTAGAAACGCTGAAGTGTTAAGGAAACATGCTGTGGGTTGACAGATGACATCTGCATCTGAGCTCTGGGAAGACCAAGGAAAGAAAATATGTAATCATTGTGCTGAAAATGAAATTCTACGGACCATTAATAAGGAGTGAAGGAAACCACTTAACAAGTGCCACAAGTTTTAAATATTTTACATATAGATTAATGAACGTGTTATGATCTGACAGATCATTCTCTCTAGTAGAATACACAGCATGTACAAGTAAATTAGAATTCAATGTTGCATTTCTTTTGATCAGTTCTGGAAAGGGCAGCCTTTGAAGCTTTCTTATACCGTGTTAAATAATAAACTGAAGATCTGCAGTTATTTTGTATATTTCTACTTTGAAAGCTAAAAACACTCCACTACCCTTAGGTGTACACCTGCTTGAAAACGCTATATAACAGATTTCAACCTATTATAATTCACATGTGGTTATGGTACTACATTCTTAATATGCCCAAGGTGCAGAGCGGAGCCTGCTATGACAACTGTCCTCGTTGCAACTGCTTAATGCAAGGGGCTCTTATGACAATATTACTCCATAGCCACATGTGAATTGTAATAGGGTGCAGCAGTGTCAGAAATAGTAGAGCCCTGTACAAAGTGTACAATCCATGTGGTAATATGCTAAGAGCACTCTGCACTAACTGCAGCTGTAAAAACTAACTGAGGGTATAAAGGTGGCTAACTACAATATGGTAGGGTAATACGTTCAATTGGGATTGTTTGTATGTGATTTTATATGAATTTCCACCCACACTCCAAAAGGCAGGTTAATTATCTCCTTAAAGAGACAATATATACCTTTGCTAAGAATAGGCACAATAAAAAGGATTTGTGTCGAAATTACATTATGCCTATTGTTTTAATTTCAAAGAAAATCCACAATTTCCTTATTTTATTGCCATTATAAAGCACTGATTTGAAAGCTGAGCAATTTTCGCTGACATTACCCCCCTTCCTTAATAAACGGGACAATTTGTTTGGAGCTCCCTATCTACCTTTGAACAACCAACTCCTTGCTTCTCTAAGCAATGGCCTTTAAGCAGCTCATTATCAGGGGCTTCTCAGTGGTCTGGTGAATAGTTTTATCAATTCCTCTGAAGTTCTGTGTTACCAGAAGTGACAGTAAGTGCTAAAGTGAAACTGGCTACATATTCTACAAAAAAGCATATATATTTCTTAAAATAATTAATCATACAATTTAGATAGTAAACGCATGGGGGGGGCATACACATGTTGACAAAAAAAAGTTTAATAGAGATTGTTGGTCCCTATTGATAGTTCCTGGGTGGGGGGAGAGAGGGGGATCTGCCAAGCTGTGAGCCACCAGGATTTCTCATATAGTGAGGAACAAAGTTCTTTCCCGCCCCTCACCAAAAGGAAGCAGGAAGCTCTGACAGGTGCAACGTCGAGTCTGTACCCCTCCCCTCTGAGCGAAACCCCAAACCTCCTGCCCAATGATACACACATACAACACTGGTTTGGAAAGAGATGGCCGCAGTTGTTTATTTAACAAAATAATACCATACTTAACATGTATAACATATTTAACTTAACAAGCAGTTTGTATAACAAACCATTTTACCCCACCTTTATATCACCCCCCCTGGGAAAAAAAGGGGGGGGTGCTGAGCCTCAACTGGTAAGCTTGGTTCCTCCTCCATTTTTCCGGCCCCTAAACTAGGCTACATCCCATGAGGACCCAGGCCTACCAGGCTACATACAATCGCTGGGAAATACCCCATTTTAACTCCCCCTGGGGGTCCTTGTAAAGGTACCCTCCGCCAACTGCGACAGCAACACACCTGCTACAGGGAGGTGGGGCGGGATGCTGCGTCCTGCTGCTTCCACGTCCCGGCGCCGACTTGTGAGTATCCTGTATGCTCTGCCTCTTCTGCCAAACCCGGGAGCCAATTGGCCAATCACAGCTCACCATACAGAAAGGGGGCGGGGAGTGGCCCTCTCCTTAACCCTGTCAGACCCTGCTTCCCTAACCGGCTCATTGGGTCCCATTCCTGCTTGCAGTTCCGTTCTGCGCAGCCTAGTGGTAAAAAAAGAAATCAGTGCAGGCTCTAATAATATTGCTGTAGGAGCCACAGTGATCTTCTATAGTTATTCTGCCAGATGGCACCGCTTCACGGGGCAATTCTCTAAGGGGACCGAAGTCCTTAAACGGGGTCTTTCCCTGTGAGATGGGGACGGACTGTCAACTTACAGCAAAGAATTATTTTGAGATTTTGAATTTTATTTTAATAGAAATAGAAAGAATATATATTCTGTGAGTATACATGTGTAGGTGTATGTTTATCGGCATGACGTTGCCCTTGCATATACATATTAACCAACAGAATGGAACTGAAAAACTATTTTGCAATAATATTAAGCATGAGATACAAAGTATCAATATACTTTTTGCCAGGAGAAGTGTGTATTAACACCAATGATCAGGATGGTGTACTACAAAATCAATAGCCCAATGTCCTTCTTTCATCCACCACCGTCTGAGCACTTTATGAAGAATTATTACAGTACAATCCACAGAATGACCACCAGATGGCAGATGTAATGCAAGCATATGTATAGAAATAGTGTTTTTTTGGTTGGGCCTCTTGAATTTATATGGTCATGTTATTCCTCAGTCACTGCTAATATCCCCATAAACAACTTTGGATGGGAATACATTATCTACTATATAATGATCTTTTGTGCGTTTTTTTTTTTTTTTGTTTTTGTGAAGCACCAAGGTATCTGCCACACAACATGAGAATATAACGTTATAAAAGGCCTTCGTTTTGAAATTGGATATTTGCTTAAAAGACAACATGAAATTTAATAAAAGGAGTAGTTCTAGTTATTTATAGCAACAATACAGATTTAACTGCTTCCCACACATTAGTTGCTATAGCTGTTTAGATATGTAGCAAACTTTACACGATTTATTAAATTACCCTCAAAATCTTGATATCAGTTCTGCTACCCCCTGTAAATATATTGTCGTCATCAGGGCCGGATTTACAACGCAGGCGCCCCTAGGCCCGCTGTCGTTCGTCGCCACATTCTCTCCCTTCACTCAAATTTTTATCATCGGGAGCAAAGCAATGGGGATGGGCGTACAGGAAATTTTAAAAACTAACAGATCTCCTGCGGCTCCCCAGTGTTTCTGAACCAATGTGGGTGTGGTTGGGCAGCATGCCGCCCGCTAAAATCCTACCACCCTAGGCCTGGGCCTTGGTGGCCTCTCCACAAATGGCCTGGTCATCATGCACACCGGGAGCTTCTTTATTTATGTATTTGTCACCCTAAGAAATAATTTTAAATTCTTTTCTGTTGTGTTTGTCAAGCAAAATCAACTTCACTTACACTATATAAATTATTAAAATCTTGTTTCCCTCAGTCTGAGAATTACACAATTGCTGAAAGCAGGCAGGGACCATTTTGTGGACACTGTTATTAAGGCAAGCTTTGTATCATGCCCCGAATCTTGTTTAAAGGAAAACTTTACCCCCAAAATGAATACTTAAGATAGTTTATATCAAATTGAATGACATATTAAAGAATCTTACCAAACTGGAATATATATTTACATAAATATTGCCCTTTTACATCTCTTGCCTTGAACCACCATTTCGTGACTCTATCTGTGCTGCCTCAGAGATCACCTGACCAGAAATACTACAACACTAACTGTAACAGGAAGAAGTGAGGAAGCAAAAGGCAGAACTCTGTCTGTTAATTGGCTCATGTGACCTTACATGTGGTTTGTATGTAAGTACAGTGAATCTTACGATCCCAGGGGGCGGCCCTTATTTTTTAAAATGGCAATTTTCTATTTATGATTACCCAATGGCACATACTACTAAAAAAGTATATTATTATGATAATGGTTCATTTACATGAAGCAGGGTTTTACACATGAGCTGTTTTACTCAGTATCTTTTAATAGAGACCTACATTGTTTGGGGGGTATAGTTTTCCTTTAAGCACCAGAATGAGACACTTGATGCCCATCCACTGGCTACACAATTAGATGGTGAGGAGTGCAGTGACATCTAGAGAGTGCAACATATTGCAAATAGGGAGTGCAACTAGTGCAACTAATCGTCTGCCCTGCCTCTATGCCTTAAGTAAAGAGGCAGGACAGGTAATATATGATTGACAGCTGACAGCTGAGATTCGAATATAGCTTTAGAATGGGTATGGATGTGTCAATAAAAAAATAATTTGGGTTTCATGTTTAATTTGAATAGGACTTTTTTAATGCAGCTTTTTAAGTCAGGGTGACTGATGCCCTTTAATTAGTGCAAATAAAAAAGAGGTTTTACACATACATTTACAATATGTATAATTCAATCACAAGCCTGTTTTTCTTAATCATATACACTCTGCAGCATAAACTTTTATATAAAACTGTCACACACTTGAAGAATAACACTGATAAAAAAATGAAACAAGCCAACAATAAAAGGCTATTGAAAAAATGAAGACTTTTGTTACATATATTAATGTAACTTTGGCTTAATTTGATTTTGAATATCCTATATATGAGCCATGTATTAAACAAATGATTCATATTTATGCATAAATTTGTGTTTATTATATAAAGTTGTGTATAATTTGTGTCTAAATACGTTAATTTGTGCTTTTTTCCCTCTAGAAATCTCAGTATAGGCAAAGCACCCAAATGCCATATAAATGAAAGAAAGAATGTTAATTTCCCAGTAATAGTGATACATCATGTCTCATTTTAATAGAGAAGAGCACAGTAATTTAAAAATAATTATTAATATTCATGAAAAGAATTCAATATTATGTTTCCAGGACTCATTTTTCATGAATTATGATTAAATTATAATAAAGCAAGTGATTGCTTCCTTAATGATATGTGAGATGTTAAAGTAAAAATGAACACCTGTTAAAACTGACAGTTTTGGACGAGCTACTGTTACTGTTTGCTGGGAAAGTCAGATTGCCCTTGAAATATAACATATGGTATCAGCCCAGAGTCTGTATAAATACATGAATATGAGCTAGAACTATTAACCAGCTTGCCAGTGCATTTAATCATTAACAATAGGGTCCCTGATTAAAATTTTAAAGAAATTGACATAGCTTCCTGTTACTTCAGGAAAATGAAACATAAATGAATATGTCCTATATGTAAATTTGATTTGTAATTGAAGTATTGCACATGGCAATTCAGAATCGATTACTATATAGTCTCTATTAATGAAACAAAAAAAGGCATTCTTGGGAAAATCCAGAATGGGCTTCAGAATAAATTAAAAGAGGAATGTCTTTATTTTTCTTTAATTTGGCCACCAGAGGTCCCCTTTAGTTTGAAATTGGATCATTGCTTTAACCAAGAATATATTATAAATAGTTTTCATTTATGCTATAAAGCTCGTTTAAGATCACAAGTGCAGTGGCAAAGTGCAATTTTGGATATAATTCGCTTTGTTTTTTACCCAGAATACAACTGGGGCTAATTTACACTGGGCAAATTTGCCCATGGGCAGTAACCTATAGATTGTTGCATTCATTGTTTTACTTGCAGTTGAAAAAAAGCTTTAAAAAACGAATCACTGATTGGTGGTTTGGGTAACTGTCCATGGGCAAATTTGTTTTGTGTTGTGTTTGTGTTGATAAATGTTTCAACTGTTTCCCACACAATTCAAACACAATAGTCAGAGCATGGTGGAGTTACATTTGATGCAATTGCTCCTGATGTGTCAAAACATGTGAGTGTTTTGACAAATTCTGTGCAATGTGTCATTTACCCACGTATGGTGTCTGCATTTGTGATTCTTTAGGAGCAAATCTATTATGCCCATAGACACAGACCGCAGTGGGAACCATGAAATTACTTTCAGGGCAGTGGCAGCTCCAGCATTCCCATGCATCGGTAGGCAATAAGAAGTCAGGGGGGTTGAAAGGTGCGCTGTAAGGGATTCCTATAGGTAGAAAGAAAATGCTCTCTGGTGTATTAACTTTAAAACAGAGTTCCAACGCACCTTTCAACCCCCCTGACTTCTTGTGACACGTGGACAAGTGGATCCACTTTGTGAATATCGGTGCAGCTTTTCGTTTCACATCCCCTTCGGACTGAGCTCGGTTTTTCAATTTATTGTTTTATCGGTAGGCAATAAGCTCACTTGCAAACAATTTATTGGGACTGACTTGGAATGCTTATTTGCTATTGGCACAAATACCCATCAGTCAAGAGAAAATGTACAGGAGCAAGTACCTTTAATGAATAGTGTCAATATTTGCAAACACTGAACACATTTTTGTGTAAAGTCAACTGAAGTTGCAGTTGACTTTACACAAGTTGTAAATGAGCCTAATATTTCCAACTTGCTGTGTTTAATTTACAAAGTATTGCATTGGGCATATTAGGTCCTTGTTACTAAAAGTCCTTAGAGAATAAATAACAGTAGTTAAGAAACAGATATATAGGGCCCACTTTTCTAATTTTTTTCCCCATAATTCCAGCTGCTTCTAGAATACAGGCCAGACCTTTCCCCTGTTTGTAACTATTGTGAAAGGGTTCATAAAGATATAGATGTTATCAAGACATAGGCATTCACTTATTCAGACACACCAAGAGACCATCCCACATTCCTACCTTCTGACACTCTATTATTTGTGAACTTCTTGTATCTTGATGTCACAGTGCAGACACTGTGATGTCAGCATCATGTACAGTATCTTGACGTCACAATACAGACACTGTGATGTCAGCATCATGTATCTTGATGTCACAACGCAGGTGCTATGCCTGTATTAAATTTTGCCTTTTTGATGCCTGCCCTGAACTCCTGTCTGACTTTGATCAAAATTCTCTTTGAGACTTCTATGTCCAACACTTTCAGATCTATGTCTGAAGTGTTCAGGTGCCTTGTAAGCCCACAGCATAAATTTCTTGGGCCCCGAAAGTGTGTCTGTTAATATGGGTACTGGCAGGGGTCTCCTGTTTCAGGAAAGAGAGAGTTTGCCCAAGCAGACTGTGGGGTTCCTATAGTAAAGAATGTGACACATACATTATTAAGAAACCCTTTACTTTATTTTCTACTTGTCTTATTTATTCCCAAATGGTACATCATAAAGCACCACCCTGATTGCATTAATATAATATAAGACTGACATACTGTATTTGCCCCATGCAGTAACATAGCAGTATCAGCCGGTCAGCAATTATCTTGGATCTGTCTGCAGCAAATAGAATGAAAATAAATCTCTAAAGGTGGCCATACATGGGCAAATTAAAACTGCAGATATCGGTCCTTTAGACCAATCGGCAGCTAATCTGCCCATTTATGGGGGCTTCCGACAGGTCTTCCCGATCGATATCTGGCCACAATATCGATCGGGAAGGTTTAATTTTTCCGATGATCGACCAGTCGGAGCCCATTGCTCCTCGTTGTAATCCGATCATTCCGCCCTAGTGCCGAACGTTCGGATTAATCCAATATAGCCCTGCCGTTGCTGGGCATATCGGGTGTATATTGTATGTCCAGCTTTACTGGTTGTTTAAAGTGGTCCATCCCATTGAAACATCTTGAGAATGCCCCTTGCCATCAATATAGAGATGCTAAAAGATTTTAACAAGATGCACTACAATAGTTAGCCTAACAGCTGCTATATCCTTTGGTTTGCCAAGTATAATACTCAAGAGTAAATATTGAGAAGGATATAGAACTGAAATGATAAATGAGCTCCCTAAATAGGCTAGGGTCTATGTGAAAATATTGGGAAATTACAAACTCAAAATGTTGGTGATTTTTTTTGTAAAAAGAAAGTTTTTCCCAGCCGAGCAGATCTGTGATACTGTGTGTTAGAACTATCTTCCATTACTGCCCAATAAGATGAACTATTAGCTTTGTTGGGAAGCAAATGCAAGAGTATTTTTTTCAAAACTTAGACAAACAATCATGCATTTATATACTTGCTCAGCATATAGCAATAAGCCAGTATTGTTTTACATTGCAGTGTTTACTCCAGTATCTCAGCAGCAAGTTGATGATGTTGCTGCATTATATGTCAACTTTAATGCAATCAACAAATCAGAAACTGGCAAAGCTATCAATCTTATAACCAGTGACTTGCATTGAAATAGATGCTCTAGCATATTCAGATTTTTTGTTGACTGATATAAGACGGAACACATTATGTAAGCTGACTGGGAGAAATACTAATTCTGAAGAATATACATGAGGTTTTCCATCACAGGCACAGTATATCACTGCAATATAGCTTACTGTATATGCAAATGATTGTTAGATGTGTTTGCACTTTTTAAAGTATTGACTTTTGAATTTCATTTTCAATAAATCCTAATATACAAATGAATTAAACACTTGTGTGCTTATCTGTGGCTACTTATCCTGTAGCAGAATACTGCTATACTGGTAATATACTCAATTTAGGAAATAAAATAGACAGTTCCACACATTCAAAATTAACTATCAAATCACAGACAAGTGGGCAACAAATCATTTGCACTGACACTACAACAAATTTTATTGGTTTCTACAAGTAAATACCTTTTGTTTTCAGAAGGCTTCACTTTGCATATATTTAAAGTAGAAAATCATGTGAATGGGTCAATATAGCTTATAGAAAGAAAGGACTTAACCCCTGATAGGTCAATATAGCATATAGAAAGAAAGGACTTAACCCCTAATAGAAATCACAGATATACCGGTAACATTAAGATAAAAGGCAATATTTATTGACATCTCTACTAGCAATTAGTTTAAAATCACACTAAAAACAAAAGCAGTATTAGTCAAATTAGTCAAATATAATGCATGGGTTAAACAACTGTACAATCATATATCCAGGGCCGGAACTAGGGGTAGGCAGACGAGGCACCTGCCTAGGGTGCAAAGATGTAGGGGTGCTGGGCAGGTACCTGTTCAAAAGTCTTCTGCCCAGGTCTGGAAAGGGAGTCAAAATAGGCCCTGGCATTCCAAGTACAAAATGGCTCAAACAGGTCCCAGCAGCCGACTAAATAGTAACTTTCTATGGGACCTGATAGCAGATAGATTTGCCAGAACACACAGATTGCCAGACGGGGCCTGCTTCTGCCTACCTCTAGTCCGGGTTGAAGACCAATAGTCTCATGGTGTGGGTCACTCACCGATCACATCTGTGAGTTGAATGATGCAGTGGTACAGCCATTTGTAATGCAGCTGATCTCATACCTTACAGACACAACTCAACTTTTGAGGGAGCTAGATGTATTATTATTGAACTTGGAGTGTTTTTAGTGACAATTTTTGTTACAAGGTTTGGAATTTGTTCTATAGCATAACATCTTTTTGTTTAATGGAATGTATTATTTACAAAAACAGGGCGTAGCTATGGGGGCCAAATGTGCCCCCAGCTATGCCAACTTATATTTAAGAGAGTGGGAAAGGTTCATTTTTACAACTGCAGATTGTAATTATACTATTATCAGTTTCTCTTTTATCTCCACATGCATGGAGTAACGAATCAACTGCAGAGCACAAAACAAATATGACATGCAAGCTGAACATTGACTGTTTGTAAGTACATGCCCAAAAGGGAAGCCTGATTCGTGTGTGCACCTTGGGTGGATCCAATTAACCTTTTTTTTTCTGAACACCTTTTAACCCTATTGTGGCTGGATTGCCCTTATCAGACAACATAAAACAGTATTGTCCTATGTGCGCTTCCTTCTATTTTCTCTTTTAGATATTTTGCAGCACTGACCAACTTTGTGTGAGAGTTGGAATTAAGGAAGCAGCAGAGATATTTAGTGAAGTGGTGCGGTATTGATAAAAGCCTCTTCCATTGCTTTTAATTGCCTTTGTCATGGGGAATTCTGATGTGTCACCAAGCTATCTAAAGTATAAATACTCCATTCAATTAGACTCGAAAATCTCTGGCGTTATTACGCTGACGTTATTACGCTGAAGTTATTATGCTGGGTAAACGCCCAGCGTAATTACGCAGCTCCCTACCTACGCAAACAGTGATGACAGTGTCAGTGTATCCTATCATAGCAACCACAAGCAGCGCATTTTATAGAAAAAGAAGGATTTAGTCATCAAATCTCTGCCCTAATAGAAAGTGCTGGAATATATCATCATGCTCCATTTCCACCCTTTCAAACCTTAAAAACAACAACAGACTAAATGTGGTTGTACACTTTTAAATTAACGTTTAGTATGATGTAGGATGTGATATTCTGAGATAATTTGCAATTTTTTTTTATTATGTGTGGTTTTTGAGCTATTTAGCTTTTTATTCAGCACCTCTCCGATTGCTCTTTATGCAATCTGGTTGCTACAGTCCAGATTTCCCCAGCAACAATGCATTGATTTGAATAAAGAAACGGAATATGTAAAGGAGAGGTTCCGAGTAGTAGGATAAGCAAAAAATTAGCAGTAATATTAGATGAGTAGCCTTACACAACATTTGTCTTAAAAAATGAAGGTCAAATGAAAAGTTGCTTATAATTAGCCATTTAATAACATACTAAAAGTTAACTTAAATGTGAACCACCCATCAGTTTATTTTGAGTTGTATCTATACATAAGCATAAAAGCATGGCATTGTTTAAAATTACATAGGGCACAAATTAGTAACAGTTATCTTTCTGTTTTTCTGTTGCCCAACGTCCAAATACATTGCAGCCAATCAGAAAGCAGTCTTGTAGGGATTTTGATTTTCAAGACAAAAGATTACCAACTACTGATATATGTTATTAATTAAGTGTAATAATATCTAGCTATCCAGAACCAGCACTCCAGAAATCACCTGTGCACGTTTTCTTGTATTACTTGTGGATAATATAGCAAAAAGTGTGTGCTCACTTCAGGGCCGGGCCAAATCGTCTGGGCGCCCAAAGCAACCCAGTCGGCTAAGCCCAGCCACCCACAAGCGTGCATGCTTCATAGAAGAGGGGAAGCAGAAGAGGCAATGCGGAAGGGCAGGGGAGAGCAGTAGGCGAGAGTGGCAGAGGGGAGTGCAGCCAGACTAAGAGCAGGCAACTAGTGATGGGCGAATTTGCGCCGTTTCACCAAATATTCACGAAACGGTGCTGGCGTCTCGTTTTTGACGCCGGTGTCCGTTTTTGACGCTGGCGACATTTTTGTTTTACGTCGGCAATTTTTCACAGCGAATTTTCGTGGCTGTTTCACGAATTTATTCGCCGGCGGTGAATCACACAAATTCGCCACGAATTCGCACCTGCCAAATAAATTCACCCATCACTACAGGCAACACTTTAGTAGAGTGTAAGCGGAAGAAGCAATGTGGAAGGGTAGGAGAGGGCGGTAGGCGTGAGCGACAGAGGGGAGTACAGCTAGACTAGGGGGCAGGCAGTAGTGCCTTGAATAGGCACCTTCTGCTTACCCCTAGTTCCAGCATTGGCTCACTTAAACAATTTTAAACCAATAGAAATATGTCTCAGACAGGTAGTAACTTTATATTCACTACATTTCTTCTAAGTTCCCTAATTCATATATGATTGACACAAAAGGAAGAGATACTGTCTAGGGAACTCCTACACCCTGTCTACTTCTTGTTTTACATTGATGCATACAGAATATCAGCACCCCCATTTGCGCTCAGTTTAGTGAGCACAAAGATTTAGGCACAGGATGTAAATCTAATAGGAGCAACATTGAAAAAAAAATGGGTATGCTTTGTCTTAAAGAAATACTGACACCAGAAATGTAACCTTTTTTTTTACATCTGCTATAAAATTGACTTTGCATGCTTCTTATAATTTTGCCATAAAGTATTTGCCAAATGCTTTTACATTACCTGACTCCCTGTGATCGGGGGCTGCCATATTTGTGCAGCAGGAGTCCATTAGCATTAAAAACTTTAAATGACAGGCTGAGATGGGACAGTCAGGTTGGCACAACAGTCAGGTTTATGAACTTTAACTAACTAGCATGACTATAAGTAACTTTTAACGTACATTCATATTTTAAAAAGTAGTTTTTTAGTGTCAGTATCACTTTTAGAGCAGGCAGCAGAGAGCAGCCAGTTTCAAGGGGCAGCAAAAAGCCGCCGCTTCCGAGTTTTTACTCAGAAAGTCAGCTTCGCTAGTGCAGAGAGTGTTATTGCACTCATTACACTAGCGATCCGCCCCCCCCCCCTTTGACTTGCTCCAACACGGATGTTTTAAGCTAAGAGCGGGAGAGGGGGCTGCAGGATTGCCCTTGTATGTACTGATGGTTAAAGTTGTAATAACGGTCCTTGGTGAAGGTCTTTTCTTGACTGCTTAAAGGAAACTATACCCACAAACAATGTAGGTCAATAAACAAATATATTGCTTAGAACAGCTCATACGTAAAGCCCTGCTTCATGTAATTAAAGCATTTTCATAATAATATATTTTTTTAGTATTATGTGCCATTTTCTAATCCTAAATAGAAAATTGCTATTTTAAGAAATAAGGGCTGCTTCCTGGGATTCTACGATTACCAGTTTAAGTGGTTATATAATTTAGTAATTTTTATTATTATCACAGCCATCTTATACAAAATAAACTGTGTTTTAAGAGAATCTAGAACAGCTGTGAAATTCAGGACTAAATGGTACGGAATACGTAACAATTATTTATTATAACAGTTGTATCCAATGTTCTTACAGCCATATCAGTACAATTAATGTGTAATGCAGGTGGAATAATGCAGCTGAATCATTGATTGCTAGCTATAGGGGCAACTTTATCCAGGGTTAATAAATGAATCCTGTGTTCTGGTAAATTCACAGGGATGGGAATAACTCAGTTCACTTAGTAAGTTAATCACGGATTCTAGGCTTATTCGGACTGTAGGAAATAGCTGAACACCTTAGTAATAACTGTGCACTTTACTTAATAATCTAGCAGTTTATATAAAAATATTGATTTGATTCTACTAAAAATGAAATCATAGCTGTTTTCATCTAACGTCCCTTTTTACTTTTTACCAAAATAAAGCCGTGCACCCAAAGCTGAGCCAAGAAATGAAGCTGACTCTACTAAAGAGACAAGTGGAAAACATATCCACAAACATGAGTAATGTGCATAGCGCTCTGTATTCTCTAGAGGAAAAAATCAATGAAGATTATAAAAGAAAAGGCATCCACTCATTCCTCACAGGTAAAAATGCCCAATAACAACAATTGTCTTTCTGCAATTTCATTATTTCAAGTCTACATTTATACACTGTTCTGTTTCACTTATGTCACTATTAGCCTTCTAGGTGGTTAGGAAAAAGCATGGATAACACAGCAGCAGTATTGGGGAAAATGACTTGCATGCAAAAGAAATATTTCTTGCACACATTTGCTGCAAAATTTACTAGTTATAGGTGTGGAATTTATAAAGAACTGCTAATTAATTTAACATATATACAGAGATTGACATATCATAGAGTTTCAGCGGAATATTGGCAAAATATATACAAGGTAAACAATTTTTCCTCTGTGTGAATATTTCTAAATATATTTAGAATTCATTTGTTATTCGCATTCATTTAACAATTCTTATAACTGATACCCCAATATTTATTTTCTGTGAAATGAAATAGGCAGTATAGTAAACTATATGTACAGAACACACATATGTACAGAACTCTGCATATTTCTGTTTGGAACTACTATAATATTGGCATATTGTTTGATCCAACTGCAGCAGTCTCAGTAGACAGTGAATGCAACTTCAGAAACTGAAATATGTACCCTTTACAGCTGAAAGTATAGTATATGAAAATCAGACAAGCAATATGCCAGCTCTCATCCTTTTGTTAATTTAAGGAGACAAAAGTTACAATTACCAGGGGCAGGGGGAATGTGCCAAAATGTTAGGTACCACTCAGTGATTTAAATCACATACCTGATACCCTTGGTCAGTGCTCCTGTTTGCTAAAAACTGTTGTATAGCTGCTGAACTATACTGTCGCCATCCTATTCTCTCCTTCTTCTCCTTCATCCTCCTTCTTCCATCTTCTCTTTGTGTGGCTGGGCAGGTTCAGTAAAGAAAAATCTGCCTTCTTTGCTCTACTCAGCATGTACCTGCCTATGTCCTGAGGAAAGAAGACAGAATAGGAAGAAGACTGCAGATCAGTTGGCGTATCCCGGCCTCTGCAGTTTTCTGCTAACAGGAGCACTGGCTCTGGGTTTCAGGTAAGCAATTATAACCACTGGCACCACCAGCAATTCTAAGTTTAGGGACGATCCTGGCCCCATTGCTAGAAGAGATGACATTTCTGGTTTAAAGCTCTTAAAGTTACCAGGAGTGGTAACTTTGCCACTACTAGTAACCAGCAGGGCACTGCTGCCTGAGGCTCTCCTAATTAAAGCAGTTTAATTCTCTATTAAGACACAAGCAGGCAATGGGCACAAAGGGTGGTGTAATTTCCATAGGAACTGGGTATTATTACCTTTTGATGCTCAGATTAGTAGAACAACATAGTTTAAGGTCTAGTCTGGGTCTGGTACCCTTTAACTTAAAGGGATACTGTCATGGGAATACATTTTTTTTTCCAAAATGAATCAGCTAATAGCGCTGCTCCAGCAGAATTCTGCACTGAAATCCATTTCTCAAAAGAGCAAACAGATTTTTTATATTCAATTTTGAAATCTGACATGGGGCTAGACATTTTGTCAATTTCCCCGCTGCCCCAAGTCATGTGACTTGTGCTCTGATAAACTTCAATCACTCTTTACTGCTGTACTGCAAGTTGGAGTGATATCACCCCCTCCCTTTTCCCCTCCAGCAGCCAAACAAAAGAACAATGGGAAGGTAACCAGATAACAGCTCCCTAACACAAGATAACAGCTGCCTGGTAGATCTAAGAACAGCACTCAAAAGTAAAAACCCATGTCCCACTGAGACACATTCAGTTACATTGAGAAGGAAAAACAGCAGCCTGCCAGAAAGCATTTCTCTCCTAAAGTGCAGGCACAAGTCACATGACCAGGGGCAGCTGGGAAATTGACAAAATGTCTAGCCCCATGTCAGATTTCAAAATTGAATATAAAAAAATCTGTTTGATCTTTTGAGAAATGGATTTCAGTGCAGAATTCAGCTGGAGAAGCACTATTAACTGATTCATTTTGAAAAAATGTTTTTCCCAATGACAGTATCCCTTTAATATACATATTATATTAATTTATATATTTTTGTTAAGAAAAAACACTACACAACATTACCCTACATATATTATAGAGTTGTATAGGTTTACTGTATTTATGAATTCTGCTTTCATTTCAGAATTGGATTAAAAAACTATAACATAATTAATTAAAGAGATTGTTAAAGATCAGTTTGCTGTATTTCAGGTGGACATGCAAGAAAGTATAGCCCAGCTCTATATAACCATGTCTGGGATATCTATTGAACTTGAAAAAAACTAAAGACAGTAAAAGTTCTTAACAGCACAGTAATAGTCTCCAGCCATAAATGTACCCTTGAAAAGGAAAATAAACCAACAATGGATGATATATTAGAGCTCACAAACCACATGAAAGACTTGAAAAATACTGCTGTTGCTTGTAACACTTCTTCCAAAGAAATGGAAGAAAGATATATAATGCTTTAGAAACAGAACTAGAACATGAGAGATCAAGAAGCAGTATCTACATTGAATCTCTCAATATCACTCGGAAACCCATGGACAATTACTGGCTGATAACTATTCTGGTGGACAAATGGATTCTGCAGTAAATGCTTCTGTAGATGATTATTTTACTGAGTACCTGCTTTCTCTGCAAAGTAGGCCGAAAATGCAGAATATAATCATGTTGCAATTGTAGAATGATATCAATGCTTAAGATAGTAAAATCAATAACCCTTCCATTACTTTGGAGCTTCAGAGGCTTTCAATTGAAAGAGCTTGCAAAGACAGATTTACATCATGTAAAGAACATTTTCAGAAACAAATAATAGGAACAGAAGAGAATGTGCTTGTTTTTTTTAACAAAACAGTATCTGATGTTGTCCTTCTTTTGAAGGACAACATAGACAAAATGAAGGAGCAAATAAGTGATTTATGCTATGATATGAAAATACTCCAGCCACTCGTCGAAAAGTTGGCTCCTTTCAATATGGCACCTGAACTGGGACACCAAGGTGATGTGGGAAATATTAAAGGGCAATTTGAGTCTGAAGAATCTATGCATTAAAGTTAAGGAACTCCTTAAAGTGCAAGAAAAACTGTGAGCATATTTTTAAAAAAGGATTAATGAATGTCTTCTGGATGCAGAAGATGACTTAAACAATGCTGTTGATTCTATCCAGGATAACTACATGCCAGGGGCGGCGAAAATTCCGGTCCTGGTAACTAAGAGCCGAATTTCCGTTTTTAAACCCAGAAATTCGGCTTTTCTAGTGCAGAGAGCACAATTGCACTAGCGATGTGGACCCCCCGCCGACCCCCGTCTGGCGCTGAAGGTGAGTGCCGTGGGGAGGTGTGGGCGGCAAAAACAAAGGCCACCTCGGGAGGCAAATTGGGTAGGATCGCCCCTGAGTGGTACATGGTACAAGTGATTGCATATCATAAGGTGAGAAATATCTTCCTCATGCAGGTTATGCCATATTGTTGGATTATAATTGTACAGTTAGTTATACCCAGTCCTGGACTGGGATCCATTAAAAGTACACAGAGGCCCAAACAGCCCCCACGAGCCCACTAAATACTGATTGTCTTTGGCATCATACAGCAGCAACTCTGGCATTTGCCAGGATCCACAGATTGTAAGTCTGGGCTTTCAAGTTCTTCACCACCAGTCCTTAAAAATCATGCTACACCAGCAATTGAGAACACATCTAGATCCACAATTAAATCAGTCATCATAAATATATATGCATTCTATTCACTTTTCTTCTACTTTTTCTTTTTTCCTTCTGTTTCCAATTCTCTTTAAAGGATTGTTCTTTTTATTTATTTTTTAACTTTTCCTGGTATGTGCCTGTTTTAAAAGTTTCCTGTTATTTGCCCTTTAGACCTCTTTCTGCTATTTCTTTTATTTTTCCATTTCTCTCCTATACACCTTTTCTCTTCTTCAAGACTACTTTCTTTTCCATCCTTGCCTTTTTTCTTTTATTCGTCATTACTTTTTTCCACCTCTCTACAAAACACTTTTCATTTTTCTCCTGCTTCCTCCTCTAGTCATTGTTTTTGTTTCCCTTTTATTCATTACATCTCCCTACATTTCCTTTCTTCTGTCCTTTTCCACCTGTCACACTCTCCCTCTCTGTTGTTTCTTTAGAACCCTATCATCCTCACCCACTTCTTACAGTATCTATTATATCTTAAATTTATCATGTGTTTTTGCTATTTGTACCATTGTCTGCCCCCCCATTCTCTTCCTCCATTTAGTTTTATTTCTGTACTGACCCTACCCCAGAGTTTTTCTCCCTTTCCCTTTATGTAAATATACAATATGGAAAAGTCCATTAAAGAAGGAACAATGCTTTCTCTTCTTACCAATGCTCATAACTAAAAGATATTTAACATAAAAATAAAACTTTATACCTTGATCCTATACCACCCACTTTTACAACAGTTGGTAGTTTACATTGTTTTTTTATCCCTGCCCCAACCACAAACTGTATTCCCTGTCTTCATAGACCCTGCTGGTCTCCCCTTTGGTATCCTTGTTCAAAAAGCTTTATATTTGACCCCTTTTTTTATTTGCTCACTTTAGTTTTCATTTTCCTTCTTCTGGTCTCTTATTTTTCATTCAACCCCACTCCTGCAGAGAAATAAAGCATGTACAAATGCAAGCAGAAGGCAGCACCAATTGTTTGCCTGCTTGAAATTATGAATATTTATTCACCATTTTTGCTGAACACTTTCTTCTCTCAGTTATGCTGTGAGATCATGCATGTACTTTATGTGCTTCTGTTTTGGATTTCTGGGAGTTTTTGGGAGTATATCAAAGCAAGTGTTCAGAGTAACACCGAAGAAATAAAACTCCTCACTTGACCAAATACTGTTCTTTCTTTAAACTCTCAATGTGCCATTTACTTTTTCTTTATGCACCTCCCTCTCATTATATTCCACACATTTTTCTGTCCTGCTACTTTCATGGCATTTTCTCCTGTCTGTCCTATGCTCTCCTTATACTTCTAGGGTCACCATACTTCACCCCCGCCCCCCCACACACACGTTTGTTTGTTGATCGGCCAGGTCAGAGAAGGTTGACATCGGCCAGGGTTTACTGCTGAATTGTCAGATACAGGTCAAATTCTATTGTTTCTACCTGTTTATCTGACGATTCAGCTCTAAAGGTGGCCATAGACGCACCGATAATATCATACAAAACACATTTGCATATGATATTTGGTGCGTGTATGGTGGGAGACGAGCTGACCAATATTGGCAGAAGACTTGGATGCCATCGACATGTCGGCTCACCGATTGGGCTGGCCTGAAAATTTTGATCAGGCGTCTTTGAAGGCACCAGGACCAGCCATTTTTAGTGCTGTATTGTCAGATTCTATTGTTTCTACCTGTATATCTGAACAGTGGGCCCACTTTCCAAACTATTATTCTTTCTCTCCTCATTCAACCTTTTTATTCTCCTAGTCTTTTATATCTACTTACTCTATTCTTCCATTATTTAGCATTTTTTCCCATAAAGAAAAAGGGAATGACCATGAAATAGGCCAAATGGTTAGAATCAAGAGGCCCACTGACACCTGGGCCCACCGGAAGTTTTCCTGGTATCCCGGTGGGTCAGTCCGACACTGTATCTGAAGATTCAGCTCTACATGTGTGTATTGCTCTTTCCTGGAAAGATCTTTTGCAGTAAAGATCGTAATTGTAATATCTATGGCCACCTTCAGAGGCAGATTTATCAAGGGTCGAGTTTGGAATCCATGTGAGTTTTTTTAATTCTAAAAAATATAATTTTCCTCTTAATTCGATTGGGGGGTTATTTATTAAAAAGTCAAATATCTAAATCTTGGATGAATTTTACTGACATTCCCAAAATTCGAATCGAGTTTGGATAATTTACTAGTCAAATTTGAAAGTTTAGATCGTAAAAACAATTTTAAAATTCGAATTTGAATTTTCAGTTAGACCCTTAATAAATCTGCCCCTGTGTGTCTGTATTAAAAACCAGTGGTTGCAGGAAAGATTGTAACTGTTACGTCTATGGCCACCTTTATTCCTCTTTAACCAGCCTTAGAGCAACATACATTTCCTTATGCAGAGACTTATGGTGCTTATGGGATTTAATGGGAGCGCAATTAGCTGCTAATATGTCAAAGTGCACACTGTAAAGCTGTGAGGGATAGGCATAAATATTATTAAGATCCTTTTTTTTATTGTTTTACCATTCCAAGAAAAAAAAATGTAATTTACTCCTGTGATTTTTTTTCTTAATCAAAGCTAGTATTTTCCATACAAATCAAGAGCTAACCCCGTTAATGATCTAGTAGCACAGATATCATCTGGGATGTTTATCATTCTATTGCAGAACACTGTACAGCTAATTACAACATAATTACTGCTCAGCAGTCGCTTCAGTAATGAAACCCTTAAAATGCAATTTATTCTGTTTTATACCATTGGAAATAGAGTCTCCTGCAGCGAATGTATTTCTAAGATCCCCCTCTATTTAATAAAAACCATGACTTTAAGCAAAGATGAAATTCCACCAATATTTTGTTCAACTTTAAAATGAAAAATGGATTTTATTGTGAGTGATTGAATTTAATCTGATCTAGTTAATAAAACTAATTCTTATATTGACTGAAAAACTGGCACAGATAACTGCTTCTTTCTGTCTTTTATTTTTTACTTCATTTTATATTGTGTTCTGGAGAACAACGGGGCAATGGGTCTGGAGAACTGCATTAATAGCCAACTACACCAAATGCCACAAATAACCCAAGTTAAAACAGAAAAGAATGTTCTCGGAGCTTGATGAAAATTTGTGATAATTTTGCAACATTTTCCTCAATGTAATACCCCAGAGGCAAAAAATAACACCTTCATTCACAACATTTACTGAGCCAGTTGTTTGTAGATACTAAGGACAGGAGTTTCCACAATCCAGACAAAGGAAAAACATTAGCATATTATTATCACACTTTCTGTCTGGCAGTGTCTGACCACAGTAGAAGATCCTAATGTCAAGCACATTGCTGGGCGAATGTATGTCTTTTATATGTAATGTGATTGTAGACATTTATATAACACAACAGAGAAACACTCATATTATTTATTATACTATTTGCCTTGTGCTCGGGAGATACTGTCAGCACTAACACCACAACACTACAATATAGCTCATTTGTTTCAGGCTTTGATATGCATACTATACCTTTGATTTTCTTTGAATTAATCTTTGCTTTTATCACCAAACATTAGTCTCTAGGGTAGCTCCTACTGCTTTCTTGAGACACAGTATTAAATAATGGAAATATCTGGGACACTTTGGGTTACTATACCTGTTTCTTATAATCTTTTAATTCAACTGTATGATGGGCAATCATGCTTTAATTGAATTAGTTAAACATTGATTTGTTTAAAAGTTACATGTGCACCATTCCTAGTTCCTATCTGATTTAAATTCAATTGGTTTTTTTTCGCTGGTAGGCATATTTTCCTAAAAACTGGGTTCTGATGCAGTACAGGATGAATTCTAAGAGGGTTGCATGTGAAATGTTGTGCCATGAGTTGACCTTTGATACCATGTAAGTCGCATGATGTCAAAACAATATGTACTTTAATTTAGCTGTATTTTAAAAGCGCAGCATTGGTTGACAAACCATACGTAGCTTCATGGGGAGGGACACAAACAGAATAGATCAGTACAAGAAGGGTTAGTTGAAATTAGTCCTGGCCACAGCTGTTTTTCACAAGCTTATTTGGAATTATAAGCACCAAATAACCACTAAGCACTCGTGATATACGGGTATGGGACCAGTTATCCGAAAAACCCATTATCCAGAAAGCTCAGAATTATATCTCCCATAGACTCCATTTTATCAAAATAATCCAAAATTTTAAAAATGATTTCCTTTTTCTTTGTAATAATAAAACAGTACCTTGTACTTGATCCAAGCTAAGATATAATTAAATCTTATTGGAAGCTAAACCAGCCTATTGGGTTTACATGATTGTCTAGTAGACTTAAGGTATGAAGATCCAAATTATGTAAATATCCATTATCCAGAATACCCCAGGTCCAAGAATTCTGGATAACAGGTCCCATACCCAGGGCAGCCATCAGGGGGGGACAGAGGGGGAGAGTTGTAGGGGGCCCGAGGGTAAGGGGGGCCCGGCCATGCCACACTTACTTGATTATCCGGACCCCCCAACTTTCTGAGAGCTGCTGACTTCGGGAAGGCATGGACATTTTCTCATAATGTGGGGGGCCTGGCCACCATTTTTTTTTCTCATGTGGGGTCCTAGACACCAACATTTTTTAAAAGGGGGGCTCTGGCCATAAATGTTTTTTATGGGGGCCCTGACCACCAATATCTTTTTATTTTTTATTAACATGTGGGAACCATAGCCACCAATATTTTTTTTAGTTTTTTTACTGTGTGGTGGGGGGGACCTGTGGGGTGGGGAGGGTGGAACTGGAGGTGGGGCTTGCGGTGGGTGCAGCCCAGGGGGCCCAGGAAATTTTGTTGTATGGGGCCCTGTGATTTCTGATGGCGGTCCTGCCCATACCTGTACAATAAATGAAATGAATATTAACAAATTAGGGTGCAGATAGAATAGGGTGGTGTTACCTCTAAAAAAAATATTGGAACAGTTTTGGGTTTTAATCTGGCAGCATATTCCAACCTGTACAATACTGTACCTACATATTTGTTATGGAATCAGCTTTTAAATGACAGTGGTGGACTGCATATTACAGTTCTAAACTTTTAGGGGGTTATTTATTAAAACTCAATTTTTTGTAGTCAAGTTTTTTTAGTGAAAAAATTCAAATTTTTAGAGAAAAAAAACTCAATCTGCAGCTGTCCCTTTAACCGTTTGATGTTTTAAACCTTCACAAATTTTGGGAGTTTTGGGCTGACACTGTTTTTTGCTGTAAAGCTTTTTTCTCAACCCAAAGCTTACTATATTTATAGTAATTAATATTACAGCTTTAATATTATAAAACCTTATTTTGGCCTAAAACAATGCTTGAGCTTTCCTCAGGTAGAACACGGTTACATTAAGATCTTTTATCTCTCAGATGGTAGGGAAGGAGTGGTGTTTGGACTGAACACAATAAGAATGTAAGTATGTCAGAGGTTTTTAAACAAGTAATACATGTTTATTTGCATATAGAGAGGTAGTACTAATATAGTACAAGGTGGTAGAATGTTTACCCCACTACACCACTACTACACCGAAGGGATGACACCTTTAGGGCACTATTCTGTCCTTGGGCATTGTTGTCCAAGGTTCCCTTGCAACATCAACTCTGATTAGCAGGTGGCAGTAAACCTGCTGCTAGTTACTATATTAAATTTGAAAAATGGAAATGGTAATAACAAACCTGAGCCAACAGGGTAAGACTATTCAATCTAGGTGTCTAGGTTACAGGTGCTGGGAAATAGCAACTAGAAAAATAATGAGACTAATAGTGGAATCCCCAAAGCAGTAGAGTGTCATAAAAGTGCCAATAAAATTTTGTTCAACTCAAAAAATATTTTCAGTTCTGAACATAACTGTCCAATATAGGTAGAACGAATAGAAATTAAACAATTGCAGCAACAAATCCTAAGGGTGAATGTTGGGGGGGGGGCTATTTACTAAAATACACATTTTTCTCAGTATTTTATTAAAACAATGTTGACCAAACTCCCATCCACAATTTTACCGTATTTATTAATAAATTACCTGGAAAAATTCTGGTGCAGGAAAAGACAAAATACATTAGTGAAAAAATTAGAATCTTACAATTTTTTCAGATTTGATGCCAGAAAAGTAAAAAAAAATTCGGATGAAACCCACCTCAGATCAAATCTTCCCATTGTAAAATGGAAATCTGTCATTGACCTCACCAGGTTTGAGATGGAGTATTGTTTTATTCTGACTTTTAGCAGCCTCGGGGGAAAAATTAATCTCAAATAATTTGAGGTTTTTTTCCACTAATTGTGTTTACCCCTTTAAAACTCTGACCAAAAAAATTCGGACTTTAGTTAATAACCCCCTTAATGTTAAAGAGCTGCAAAATTAATAGAAAAATATGTGAAATAAAGGACCTATAATCATATGTAAATTAATGCCAAACAAGTATATCTGTTTTTTAAATAAACAGACCCAGGACTTGCCTCTACAAACTTACCCACCATACTTACTCAGTAAGTAATACTGTGAATCTCCTACATCACATCATAAGCTCTTTGCAAAAAGTGAAGGAGTGAACGCTCAGGATAATCTTAATTGCAAATTGCAATGTTAAATTAATAAAAATAGTTTTCTTCAGTGTTTCTACATCAGAATATCTAATTTGTAACTAATTAAATTGTCCTTATATCCTCAGCAAAAACCTGAAGCTATTAAATACTCAGCATTGTAAATAAATGACCACTAATTTATCTTATTGAAGTCTATTAAATGTAGTGTGTCGCATTACTGTATAATAAAGAGATTTATAATATTAGCCAGTTGGTCAGATGAGCAAATTAACTTTGGTTTAGTATAAAATATCTGCTCTATGTTCACCACTTCAAAAGCTAGTATTAATTCACAAATACTCCAATGAGAACTGGAGATGAAAATGATGCGTGCAAGCATTCCATTTCTTGTGTAAGGATGAGTAAACATTTAGCAAATATTTAAGTAAGTATTTAAGTAAGTAAGCACCAAAGAGATATTCACTAAAAGGGGTGATAAGCTTAAATACCCCATGACCTTATAGAATAAACAAAAGTCAAGTATTTTTTAATACAGTCAGTTATACAGCAATGGAAATGTTTGAACGGGATGTAAGCTAATATGCTGAGCTGTAGTTAATAAAATGTTAATAATACATGAGTAATAAGTACTGTTATATTAGCTTCATTTTTTAATAGAATGGAAATCCAGGCCAAAAAAGACTGGCAAAAATTGCTCAGATCACTTTTAGATATAGCCAGAAATATTATCCTTGAGGGCACCAAAGGGTGTAGCGAGGGTGCCAATGACTGGGAGGAGGGATGACAGGCCAGGGGATTGGTGATTGGTGGTTTTAGACTAGAGTATTATTGGTGGGAGCAGAAGGGGAGGGCAGTTATTTATAGCAGGGAGTGCCTTACCTGCTTCCTTTCCGACTGCTGCGCGTCTCAATGCAGCGGGTCCATCTAGGCGTTCCCGCCCCCCGTCCCGACTTAGTCCCAGCCCCCCTAGACGGCGGATCCGGAATGCGGCTCGCAAAGCGACCGCTACTCCGGCTGCCCGCCCTGCTAATGCGGCTATCCCTTCCCAAGCCCTAGCAAGTACTGTGAGGCCTCCTGTTACACGAGCGCGAGCGGCTGCAAGTGCAGCAGGGCGCGCTCCTCCTACCTCGGACACTCCATGTCAGTCACAGAAACTGCCTGCTGCTCGGGCTGAGTCCCGCAGCTCCCCTCCTCCCCCTGTTACTGTTTCTCAACACAGGCTGCACGTGTCAGCTAAGTCTCCCCAGCTGCCCGCAGTTCCACCTAAGCACACTGGGGTACATAATAAAAGTATTACATCTGGGGTCAATACACACGTGGCCCCATTCTCTTCCTCTGAGGATAGTTCCCCACCCCATGATTCAGAGTGTTCTGCCTCTGCCTTAGGGGGGTTTACGCATGGTCAGCAGTCTTTCCACCACAAAGATGATCGTTTAGCCACTACTCATAGCACCCCCCATTCAAATGCTACTGAAGATAGGCATGGTTCTACGTCTCGGGGAGCTGACCGGTGTATTGACCATAGCTCCACTCGTAGATATCAGAACATAGCTGACTCCCCCATTAGGGATACCAGTGGTAGACGAGGTTCACGGGTCCAATCCCCAGTACCCTCCTGTTTTTCGGCTTGGGAGTCGCCATGGTCATACTCCCCCTCCTCTCCCTCAAATGGGAGTTCAGAGGATCGGCAGGGGAACAAGCGACGCAGAACACATCGGGGTTCCCACCGGTTTCACAGTTCGTGCCGGGATGACACCACATCTCGTCAGAGGAGTAATGCTGCTACTACACCCCTGCCCTCAAGATCTGGTGGGTATGACTGTACGGGGGCATGGGTGGGTACTGGTGAACCTACTAATGACGTTCTTGTTGCGCTTAAACAAATTTTGGGCAAGTTAGTTGCCCATAGTCCTACTCCACAGACTGTACTCCCATCGGCTGGTACATACAAGGATGTCTATTTTTGTGGGGTTAGCCCGCTGGGCTCTCATTTATCAGCTGAGACCAGGGAAAAAATTTGGAATAATGAGTATATTGATATTTGGTCCCTGATCTCGCCTGATCAAGTGACGGTTGATAAGGAGAGGCGTTTTGACAAAAGCGAGGACAGGAAGCCTAGAGTCGCTAAAACGTTTGGAAATTGGCTACAAGCCTTTTCGGTGCTTGCAGGGGTTATCGGTCAAAAACATCCCGAAAAGTGCTCTCAACTTTTTGTTTACCAGGATCTTATTTATGGGGCTTACAAAGTGCACGGGGGTTCTGCCTGGTGGAGGTATGACGAGGAATTTAGGAGGAAACTTGCGCTTCATCCGGATCTGGGTTGGGACATGAAAGCTACAGATGTTTGGATTCGGCTTATGATGGCCCAGCGCCCCCCTCCCTTTCTGTCGGGGGCCGCTGGGCACTCACAGGCCAGCTCTGCGGACCCCAGAAGGCCGGGGGTTTGCTGGTTGTTCAATGAGGGTCATTGCAGATTCTTCGGAACTTGTAAATTTAAGCATGAGTGCTCCATTTGCGGGGGAGCCCACTCGGCCGTTAGGTGTTTTAAAAAGGGCAAGCCACTGTCAGCACCTCAACTCCCAGGTAGAACAGAGAACCCCAGTGAACGTGCTAGCAATGTCACTTTGGTTAGATCAGTACCCCAGGAAGCGGGAAGCCGCCCTGCTTAGATGTGGTTTTCTTTTTGGGTTTTTCATCCCTTTTCAGTTGAAATTTAAACCATTGTTTTCAACTAACCTCAAGTCAGCGGAAGAGCACCACGGTGTGGTAGCTGATAAGTTAAGAATGGAAGTGGAGTTAGGCAGGATTGCGGGCCCCTTTGAATCGTTACCTTTTCCCAACTTGAGGGTTTCCCCTTTAGGTGTGGTACCCAAAAAGGAGCCCGGTAAATTTCGTTTAATTCACCACCTATCATACCCTAAAGGCGGATCCGTCAATGATGGCATTAGTAAGGAGGATGCTTCAGTGTCTTATGCCCCCTTTGATCGTGCAATTGCATTGGTTTGTAAGGCAGGTAACGGTGCACTTTTGGCTAAAGCTGACATCGAATCCGCATTCCGGCTCCTGCCGGTCCACCAAGATTGTTTTCATCTTTTAGGTTGTTTCTTTGATGGACATTTTTACTATGACATGTGCCTAACAATGGGTTGTTCAATTTCCTGTTTCTACTTTGAGGTTTTCAGTTCCTTTATAGAGTGGGTCGTCAGTTGCGAGTCAGGCTCTCATTCTTTAACTCACTACCTAGATGATTTTTTGTTTGTAGGCCCAGCAGACAGCAGTAGTTGTTCGGGCCTCCTAGCCACCTTTCGTTTTGTTGCTCAGCAGTTTGGTGTCCCTCTCGCTGAGGAGAAAACAGAAGGTCCTACTGTAGTTTTGACTTTCCTCGGTATAGAGATCGACACCATTCGGATGGAATTCCGTCTTCCCAGCGATAAGATGTTTAAGTTGCTAGCGCTAGTCGAGCGGGTACAAGAAGCCTCCAAAGTTACCCTGAAGCAGCTCCAATCGTTGTTAGGCCTTTGGGTTTTTGCTTGCAGAATCATGCCCATGGGTAGGGTTTTTTCCCGACGCTTGTCCCTGGCTACGAGGGGAGCGAAATCCCCCCACCATTATATCAGGATCACTCGGCAGTTGAAGGCAGATCTAGAGGTGTGGAAACAATTTTTGCGGGTCTTCAATGGTAGGTCTTGCTGGATGAGCCATGAGGTTCGCAATCACGACTTATCCCTGTATGCGGCCGGCTCTGTAGGTTTTGGGGCCATCCTCGGCACTCAGTGGTGCTTTGGTGCTTGGCCCGAGTGCTGGGTTGAAGCTGGCCTTTGCAAGAATTTGACCTTACTTGAGATTTTCCCTATTGTGGTGGCGGTGGAACTCTGGGGCGAATGCATGTCAAATAAAAAAGTTTGTTTTTGGACTGATAATTTGAGTGTTGTATTTGCAATTAACAACTTGACGTCTTCTTCTTTGCCTGTTTTAGCTATGTTGCGCCACCTGGTCTTGCTTTGCTTGACGCACAATATCTGGTTTCGGGCCAAGCATGTACCGGGGGTTTCCAATTCAGCAGCTGATGCTCTCTCTCGTTCACAGTGGCAGAAATTCCGGGATTTAGTCCCAGAGGCAGAGTCCCGCGGACAGGAATGCCCAACTACCTTATGGGAGATAGTGGAGAGCAGCTTATGAACATGGTCCGAACTTCGGTGGCTCCAGCCACTTGGGCGGCGCATGGTAAGGCTTGGGCTGATTGGTTCTCCTTGTTCCCGGTTACTACCTCCTGGGCACCCGATAACTGTTTTCAGGTGACTGTGGATTACCTTTTACTGCTTCGGGGGCGTGGCCATTCAGTTGCAGTTGCTAAAAAGCGATTGACGGGTTTGGCATTTCTGTTCAAGCTAATGGGGGTGGAAGATGTTACGAAACGTTTTCCCATATTGCAAGCCATGAAAGGTTGGGCCAGGAATTCTGTTAAGAAGGACTCCAGAAGACCGGTGTCGTTTGCACTACTGTGCAGGCTTTTAGCTATATTACCCAAAGTTTGTATATCCAGTTATGAGGTTGCTCTTTTCAGAACCGCTTTTGCTTTAGCTTTCTTCGCAGCATTGCGAGTTAGTGAACTGGTCCCGCAAAGCAAATCAAAAGCGGGAGGACTGTTATCCGGTGATGTGCTCGGCAATTCCTCTTCCATTCTTTTGTGCATCCGGCGCTCTAAGACTGATGTTTTGGGTAAAGGGTGTTGGATCCCATTAACGGCGATTGATGGCCCTGCCTGTCCCTGCGCCCTGGTGTCTCAGTTTTCCACGATTAGATCTCAGACTGACCGTTTTCTTTCACACCTTGATGGTTCCCCGTTGACCCGCTTCTAGTTTGCGGCCATGTTTAAACGTTGCTTGTGTCAGCTTGGTTTCAATCCTAATGAATTTGGAACTCATTCGTTCCGCATAGGTGCCGCAACGGAAGCGAGTCTTTGTGGCCTCAAGGATGAACACATTAAAAAGATTGGTCGCTGGAAATCAGCGTGTTTTACCACTTACGTACGGCCTGATTTACTGACGCTTTAATCTCTTCCAGGGCATCTGCGTGCGACAGTTTGGATGGTTGGCCATTCCTATATTCGGCGGGCTGAACAGAGAGCGGCATTTCGTCCAGGAGGAGACACTTTGGGTTTTACAGGGGTGCAATTTCAATGGCGTGGTATTGGAGGTTTACAGTGGTTGCAGGTCTTACCAGAGGTGGTGGCAATCAGCAGGGTTACGCCCCCCCCCGTCATATTGGTCATTCACGCTGGCGGCAATGATCTTGGCAGTGTACGTGTAGCGGAGCTGTTATCCCTCATCAGATCAGATATGGGCAGGTTTCAAGCTTTTTTCTCGGATATGGTTTTAGTTTGGTCCGAAATCGTTCCCCGGCTTTGCTGGAGGGGGGCGAGAGACCCGGGTGCAATTGAGAGAGCCAGGCGTCTTCTTAATTCCCGGATTTCCCGTTTTGTTCGCGACAGGGGGGGTATTGTAGTTCGCCATAGACTGTTGGAAGGTATTGATCAGGGCCTCATGTTGCGTGATGGCGTCCATTTGAATGATATCGGCCTTGACATTTTTCTTTCCGGTTTACGGGATGGTATTGGAGCCGCTCTTCTGCGTTTGGGTGGGGGTCGGAGTCCCGTGTAGGTGTACAGGTACTCCTCCGTGGCGGGGTAAAAGTGTCCTTGCCATTGGTTACCCAGACGGTATTTGGAATGACCTACATGCCCACCGCGGCTGCGGTGGCTGGCATTTGGAAATTAATGGTTGGTAAATTAATGGCAAGTTTTTTCTGTGTACGATATGAATAAGAATCTGTTTAAATAAAAGCTGTGGCCGACCCTTACCCACTAAAAAGGAAGTTTTGCTTCAGTGTTGTTATTTACGCTATGGGTTATATTAGTTAACCGTTAAGTTATCACACATTACCAGGTATGCCTCCTCACAGTCTTGAGGGCACCAAAGGGTGTAGCGAGGGTGCCAATGACTGGGAGGAGGGATGACAGGCCAGGGGATTGGTGATTGGTGGTTTTAGACTAGAGTATTATTGGTGGGAGCAGAAGGGGAGGGCAGTTATTTATAGCAGGGAGTGCCTTACCTGCTTCCTTTTCCCTCAGGATCCTGGAGCGCTGGTGGAGCTGCCCACCCACCCTCCCGTCATTTACTACAGTCCGTTTGTTTCTGCAAGTTTTGTATGTTTGTGTCAAAAAAAAACAAAAAAAAACAATAACATTTTCCAGTGTTTGTATTTCCTTGTCACAGCGGGGTAAAAGTGTCCTTGCCATTGGTTACCCAGACGGTATTTGGAATGACCTACATGCCCACCGCGGCTGCGGTGGCTGGCATTTGGAAATTAATGGTTGGTAAATTAATGGCAAGTTTTTTCTGTGTACCATATGAATAAGAATCTGTTTAAATAAAAGCTGTGGCCGACCCTTACCCACTAAAAAGGAAGTTTTGCTTCAGTGTTGTTATTTACGCTATGGGTTATATTAGTTAACCTTTAAGTTATCACACATTACCAGGTATGCCTCCTCACAGTCTTAATGATAAACTGTATTTCAGTTTACTTTCTCCTTATCCTGGTTTATATTTAGTCAGTACTTTTACAACAGTATTGTGTTTTTATTATTATTATTATTGTTGTTAGCTTCACCTAGATAATTCTACTCTATATTATATTTTTAGATGTGTAATTGTTAAGGGGGTGTATCCGTTATCGCTGTTTATGCAGATGTTCGATACTTAACTCCACCTATTTATTCCTTAAAGAACTACTCTTAATTGGCCTTTCACTATGTACGCTATATACTGTACTGTACTAACTATCTGCGTGCGATTACTACTCTACTTACCATAATAACAAACACAACACAGAAGTTACAAATAACACAATATATTTAATACGACACTCAACAATAAAAACAGTAACTACCTCTAATGCAGATATACCAATTACACAACATAAAACAACTAAATGAAACAATCCTCATTTACACTAACAATCCCCAAAATTCACCCACAATCTAACTACACATACACAATCACACATGATATAATTGCCCGCCCTTCCTGGTGCTAAACTTTCCCTGAACCAACAAAAGGGAGTTGGGGTACAGGGGATAGGGATCGTTGGTGGGATAATAGGGGGTGAATGGAGTAGGGGTTTGATGGGCGTTGGTGGGATAGCAGGGGTTTGATCAGTAGGGGTTAATGGAGTAGGGGTTTGATGGGAATGGGAGTTAGTGGGATCGTTGGTGGGATAGCAGGGGTTTGAATGGATGGGATTCGTTGGTGGGATAGCAGTAGGGGTTAATGGGATTCGTTGGTGGGATAGTAGGGGTTGATATACTCAGCCAGGTTTAAATGCTCGTTGTCCAGGGGGGTGATGTTCTCCGGGCGATGCACACAAGAAGAAGAGACCGAGTGCAGCTGCGCCGGACCTTTTAAACCCTGCTCAGTCCTGCCCAGCAGCGTGCACACACGCCCCTCCTCCGACACACACACTACTCTTACATGTGGGCCGGCACGGTGATAGGAGGATCAAAGCAGATCCTCCGGCCAGACCTTGCCTGGCTTTCCCTCCCTGCTGGGAGGCAGGGAGGGGTTGGGGGGGGATGGGTCACATCCTTCCCTTACAATCCCCCTGTTGTCGGGAATACGACAATTAACTTTAGCGGGAAGGATGGATATGTATTTGCCCCTCTCTACCCCACTCTTGGTGACAGTTCAGGAAGGACTGAAGTATACTATGGTCCTTAGGTACCTAGACATCACCCACTGCGACTATCTCTGACTTGCCGTTCACCGTAACCTTAGTCTCCATCCTCAGAGTATCCCGTCTTCTTCTCTCTGCATCTTGGTCTTTCTTTCACAGTCTTTGAGTCAATTTCCGTAGACTGGCCTTTCTTTCTGTAACCAGCTGCAGTCTATGGTGGTCTTTGAGGTTTCAGCTGCTCACGCTATCATCTTTTAGGGGCCATACTTTCTGGAATGGCTTCACCCTCATAGTTTTTAGGCCAATCCAGGTTACAATCTTGGACTGGGGTTTTTTTTTTTACAATCTTCAGGAGTCGGCCACCTCCAATGAACCTGGAGTAGTCTCGCACACTGGCCTTTCTGTTCTCTGTTAGAACCGGACTTTCGTAGGCAAGACTCCCATCAGACATGTTTCTCTTTATCTTGATTGCAGAGGGGGTTCTCCCGTGGATGGATAGATAGGTCTTTACAAGGCAGATCAGACTTGGAGTCAGAGGTGATACCAGGGAACCTAAATTCTAACTGCGGGAAAGAACACCGCACTTATCTGACATTCAGTTCAAACTTGACTGCTCCTGGGGCGAGATTGGCAAATACACTTGGTTTAGGAGGGGACCTGTCCCTAATAAACCCTGTTCTAGTCCCCATTCACACTCACAGTCCCATAATTACACACCCAACACCCACCCCTCTCAAAAAAAAAACAAACAAAAAACCAATAATATATAAACACCATACCATGGGGCTTCAGGATAACAAAAGATCTGCATCCAGAAACCTCATAGAGAAATATATATACATTTCCAAGAATTGGGAATTTAGGGTAGCTTTGCCTGGAGTCTCTCGATAAATCAAGAACTTTATAAACTTGTTAATTTAAGTACTCTGTCAAGGCTGCGCCCTGAGTCTCCTACGGGTGACTTCGTGGAATTCTGTCTGATTCCGATTTAATTTTTCTGCAAGTCTCTTGACTCTCCGATATATCAGCCACAATCCCATGTACATAATGAAGACCAGAACCAGAAGGATTATCACAGGATGGATCAATAGATTGAAGAAGGAGGTCGCCTTTTGGCTGTAACCAAACAAATTTTCCCACCAGGAAACCTTGGCGTCTTTATCTAAGGAAGTGGCAATTGCTTTTATCTTGTTCTGGTCGTGGACAAGTTGGATGGTGGCCTGCTTCTCGGACTCATGGAGTTTCTGAAGTATTTCTTCCTTGTTGCTCTGCGACATCTAATCCTAAAACGGGACTAAGAGTACAATACACAGCGGGAGGAAGTTCTCCCTTCGCAGTACAGTTAGTTCCATAAATGATAAAGGTTGCATTGTTCCCTTGGTACCAACACCAATATCCCTGCCCTAAGTATACCAAATGAGAGGACGGCATTGGGTTAGTCTTCATCTCACAGGACCCCTCGGAGTTCCAACACTGGTGTCGAAGCACCCAAACCTGATTACCCTGAGAGAGGATCGCATCCTCTTTCCTCCAGCATCCCTCCACATTAACTAGATAGGGATGACCTCTCTCATAAGTGAGGACTTCCGAGGGGAGCTGAGGATGAAACACTGTTTTATTACCTACAACCACCCCTAGGTTGACGGCACTGTATCCCTGTAAAAACTGACCAGATACAGGTGCCAATGACGAGGCGGTACAAGTGAGGTTCCAACACCCGTGCCATTGGACCACCCACCAATTTGTGTGATTGAGTGCAAATTGGGAAATAAATGGACTTACCCGTTGGCGGAGGTTGAATGGGAAGTGGCCTCCGTGCAAAGATGATACAATATGTTTAAGGTTATCCGAGAGCTCACCTTGGACCTGCGTACATGCCAGAGCCAGATGTACTCTATTCTGTACCTCCAAAAGACCCATGGATACCAAATCTCTCTTCCTCCTGAATTTCCTGCGTCGAGGGTCGTCTTTCCTAACCTCTTGCCCCGCCTCTATCCATCCTTTCATCATATCAATTTGGTTCTGAATAAACTCCCCACATCTGTGATCCCAATGATCCACTCTGAAAACCTCCAGGTGAAAAGAATGAACTTTGCCCCTGTGATGATTTTCCATGGAGATGACAGTTGAGGGGCTACTGGATCGGCCAATTGATGGATAGGGGCGTTGCAAGAGTCTGAATGCGGTTTAATTAGAGACAAGGTATTAAATATTATGGATTCCACATCGACCCCCCCCAACCCTCCCCCTTTTTCACCCAAATCTCAGTGTCTTTATGTTATTGAGTTGGGGAGGCTCGGGTGGCCTTGGCCTGGTCGATGTGGACCCACAAATCCTCCTGACTTCTACGCGACTTTTTCTTATTAGTCATTGGCCTTTGTACCTTTAACATGGTATTGCCCATTACTTCTAGGACCCGATAGGGACCTTCCCAGTTTGAGTCCCACGGACCAACATGCCGGAAGACCTTTACCATCACCATTTCTCCTACAGAGGGCATTGGCGTTTCCCCCTGTAGATACGGTTTGTGCAACCATATTGCTGCGTAAGGCAGTAACTCCTTCAGGTTCTGCTGAACCTGTTGGAGAAACAGGTCTCTGGCGATGGCATTTTTTATGGGTTCAGAAACCAAGGGTTCATTAGTTAGGCATAAGGGCATTTTACGTCCGGTCATTATTTCAAACGGGGTTATACCGGTACTGGTGGCTTCAGTGGCTCGGATGCCCATTAGTACTGCTGGAAGAGAGGTTACCCAAGAGGAACCTTTCTCCAGTAGTGCTTTAGCCAGCCGTGTCTGTATGGTCCGATTCATCCGTTCCACAATTCCCGCTGACTGAGGATGGTAAGGCACATGAAATCTCTGTTTTATGTCTAAAAGACCACAGAGCGCCTTCATGACCTTACCCATGAAATTAGTTCCTCTGTCTGATTCTATCATTCTGGGGATACCCCATCGTGATAGAACCTGCTCCCAAAGGACACGGGCAGTGGTTGCCGCCGAATCATTGGTCGTGGGAATGGCTTCTACCCATTTGGAGAAGACATCCACTACCACCAGTGCGTAGCGACAATTGCGACTACCGGCTGGTAAAGGTCCAATAAAATCGATTTGGATTGCGGACCATGGACCATCTGCAGGCGGGACCCGCTGCAACACCGGCTTCAGAGCTGGGGCCCTGGGGTTAACCTGAGCACACACCAGACACTGCTGAGTAACTTCCTCTACCGTATTGGACATCCCCGGCCAGTATAATTTATCTTTCAAGAAAGACAGGAGCTTATTCCGGCCGAGATGTCCAAAGAGTTGGTGGTTCAATCTGGTCAGTTCTGCTTGTAGATGTTGTGGAACCACTGGAAGAGGAAGCTGCTGGGTACTGGTATCATAACACAAAATACCCTGTTGCAATGACCAAGGATGTTGAGGTGTTTTGAGGTGTGTCATTAGAAGAGGATCTTTGGCTTGTTCCTCTTCAAATGACACTGGACCATCCTTCAGATGGGATCTTGTTGCAATCCGGTGTGTGGGTAACTGTTCAGTGTCTGGTTTCCGAAGGGTCCCAGACACTGCCGCTAATTTTGCCATCTCATCTACCTTGTTATTCCCCACTATCAACGGTTCATCCCCTTTTTGATGCGCCGGGATTTTGATAATTGCTGCTTCTGCCGTGTGTGTCGTACCCCAATCCCACAGTTCCTTCAGGACCGATACATGAGCCAGAGGTTTGTTTTGACTGTCTACAAATCCTCGCCTCTTCCATATGTCCAGGTGCAGGGTGAGGGAGCGAACTACATATGAACTGTCACTATATATAGTTCGCTTCCCAGAGGGCTGAAGAAGTAAAGCTTCCTTGACAGCCTCCAGTTCTGCTCTCTGTGCTGACATGTGACCGGGTAACTTGACAAGACTCTGAGTACCTGTGGTCTCATCTAGCACAGCAAAACCTGTGACATAGGTTCCCTCCAGGTAGAAACGAGAGCCATCAACAAAGATGACCCTATCTTCTGGATGTCGATTGGTCCTGAACATCTGTGGTACACTGGTTTGCATTGGTTGGCCACAGTCATGTTCGGTTCCAGTGGTGTTCAGTAACTGGGACAGAAACTATTTAGCTTTTGTGGTTCACCTGCAGATTCCGGCCACTAAGATCCATAATCCACCTACCGAATCTCTGTTTGAGAGACTCCAGGTAGTGTATCACGGAGCAAAAGGGCCAATGGAGAATGTGGAGTCTGCAAGGTGAGTGGCCTGAAACCTACAATATGCTCAGTGGTCTTAACAGCATAATGTATGGCTGCCAGTTGTTTGGCACACTCATCGAACCCCCGTTCGACAGGCGAAAGCAACCTGGAAAAGTATCCCAGCGGTCTGGTTTCATACCCTACCTTCTGTAGAAGGACCACTGCGATAGACTCCGTCCCCGCATGCGCCTGTACGGCCATTTCTCCATCGGGATGTGGAGTACCCAGTACAGGTGCCGAGGAGAGATCTCTTTTCAAAACAGAAAAAGCCTCTTTCTGCGCATCGGACCAACCTTCGATTGAGGGTTCTTCTCCTCGTAAGAGTTCATAGAGAGGCCTTGCTTTAGCAGCGAAATCCTCTATGAACTCCCTCATGAAATTGGCTACCCCCAGAAATGTTCTCAAATCCTGAAGAGTGCCTGGCCTAGGTAACTTTACCATGGCTTCCACACGGGCTACCATGATTCCTTTGGCTCCAAAAGAAATTTGGACCCCTAAGAAAGTCACCTCTGCTCTAGCCAACTTTGCCTTGTGGGGGCTCAACTTGAGTCCTGACTTGGCCAGAAGTCCCAATAGCTCCCTCAGCAGAACCAAGTGTTCCTCCATGGTTTCCGCATGCAGGAGCAAGTCGTCCACATATTGTAACAGACATTCGGGCCGCGAAAACACACTCAGCACCGCTGCCAATGCCTGGTGAAAATATGTGGGACTGCTATGAAACCCCTGAGGAAGTACAGCAAACATGTACTGTTTGTCTCCCACCGTGAAGGCAAATTTGTATCTGCAATTCTCGGTTAATTCGATGGAGAAGAACCCATTGGCAACATCTAAGGTCGAGAACACACGGCTTTTGCCACTTATTCTGGCCATGATGTCGGGAGTCTGTGCCACTACAGGGGCTGACATAGGGGTGTACTTATTAAGGACCCGGAGGTCTATGGTAAGCCTCCATGTGTTTGTGTCCTTCTTCTTAACTGGCCAGAGGGGATTATTGCATTTTGAATTTTCAATGACCACACCCCTAATCTTCAGTTCCTGAACTGTGTCCATGATCGAATGAGTGGCTTCTGATGGAAATCTGTATTGGCGTTGAGGTGGAGGGTCTGGACCTTGTATGTCCACCTGAACGCCAACCAGTCTACCACAGTCATTTTTGCTCTGGGCCCACAGATCGGGATTCTCGTATACAATAGGCTCCAGGTCCGCGTTATGCGAGACATCCGGCCATTTGTGTTCGAGTATATCAGTTCCCTTATCTACTGCTGGCAAGGGTGGTCCCAAACACTGGCGTTGTATTACAAACACCTTGGATCGTTTGGGGCCCTTCCATACCATACAGTTTACCAGATCCTGGATCCACCCATTCTGTGTCATCACGTCCGTTCCGATGATGTTATCAGAGCAGGGGTAGTACCACATTGGGATCTTAAGAGTCATGTATCTGGCAATCTGAATGGTTACTTCATCAATTCTGTGGACCCTCACCCCCCCTTGTTGGTGATAAAATCCGATCACCACACACTGAGGGCTATTGGGGTGTAAATCATGTTTGACATTGGTAATGGAAATTTCCGCACCAGTGTCCAGCATGATTTTTGTGTCATGATCTTTTATGGTGGCTGTAATGTGGGGTCTCCCTGAAGAATCCAGTATAATAGGACATACTGGAGCCAGCTCTTTAGGGAGCCCTAACTTTCAATTGATATCTACCAGACTCCCAGTAGGTACCTGTGAGGTACATACTGCTACTTGTGAGTTCTTGCTCTGATCCTTCGGTATGGATTCCTTTGATTCCATAACCTCTGGGGTATTCACAATAGCCACCCGTTTTGGTGATTGGCTATGTAAATATCCCAGGTCTGTATCCACATGTTCCCTAATGAGTTGTAATAATTAGGTTTCAGCTTGAAACCATTATTATTGCCGTCTTCTGAGGGATAGTGCGACTCCTTAGCCATTGCGGACAATTCCTTTTCATGTGTCCGGTTTGTAAACAGAAAAAGCAACGAATGCTCCCTGTCCGTTCAAATGGCGGGGCCGTGGGGCGAGCATTTGAGGTGAATTTGTTGTGCGGTACCCGTTCATCTTGCGAATTAACGTGTACTGGCACACGCTCCCTAACTTTAACAAATTTCTTATTGTGCAGTATATCCTGTCTGTACTGCTCAATAATTATGGCCGCATCCGCAAGGGAAGGTTCCTTGGCTGCCCTTAACCTGATTGCAGTATCAAGATATGGGAACTTTTCCACAAACATGCGGACCATGCCTTTTGGGATTCCCATACCCTGATCTTTAGTAACCCTCCTGTACATCGCTTCAAACCGACTACACATATAGTGGGCTTGAATTTTGACAGAATATCTGGAGTGACGTCCCAATGCCCTGTTGCCAGTTTCATGAGAATGGAGAGTCTTTCTTCCTTATCATAATACTGTCCATTCATTGGTTGTGTCTTCCCTGTTACCTCATACCTTTGGTTAAAGTGTGTAGGTAACCAAAGTTTAAACAACTCCATGCGATATTCAGGAGCCACTGAATACTTGTTACAATGACCCTCAAAAAGATCACATGAAGTAAACGGATCAACATTAGGATCATATTTTGGGATCTCCTTGCAGATCCGCAACAGGAAATTTATCCTTCCATACTGGAATGGTTAGGATATACCTTTTCCTGTCTATCCGGACGAGTTGGCGGATTGGAAGTGGAAAATGGCCATCCACTCTCCTGTCCCCAACTGTTGTCCTGTTCCTGGAAGCGGTCGTTCCATCTGTTCTCCCCGGGTGTCGGAGTGAACTGTAGCGACCGTTCCACCTGTCCCCTAGTGTCTATTGCCTCGGATCTTTGATCATTGGGAGACCTTGGCGCTATCGCCGCTGTCTCCCCCTGTGCCGTTCCCGAAACACAAACCTGTTTCGTGGGCACCGTGCTATTAGCACCAGGCCGTGACAGATTGACAATTACCTGCTGCAAATCCGCAATGATTTGTGTTTTTGCAGCCAGATCCTGTCGCAACTGAACAATCACAGCATCAGTAGATACTGCATTGTTCCTCAACTGATTGATTTCAGTGTACAGTCCGAGCAATTCTTTGTCCATGTCAGAGTAGAGGCTCTCTTTGTCCGAGAGCCTAGACTCCAACACACAAATTTCCCTGCCCCTCTCCACTGTACACTGAATTTTCTCTTGCACCTGCGTCTCTAGCGCATGTATTTTTGCTATATTTTCTACACAACAATTGCAATGAAAGTTTAGTGCATTTGAAACCTCCCCTGCCTTTCTAGTGCTAGCTAGTGTCTCCATGTGTTCTGGCTTCCAAATGATATCCTCAAAGGTGTAAACCAATTTAGCTAACATTTGGAGGCGTTTGTTAGTTTTATTAAAGACACCCCTACTGATACAATTCTTATCATGAGCATATGCCTGGTCCAACAAAGCGGACCATAGCAGCTCAGTAGATTTGTATGCGTTGGGTATTATGGGATTAAAAGTGCTGTGTTTACTCAAGTGTTGAAGTGTGGAAAAAGTCATACTCACTTTTGGTTGAGATGTCATCATTCAATCGGTGCTAACCTTTGTCCTTGCTGCTTCTAGAAGGTCCTTTAACTTCCGGAACGCCTTTCTCCCTACCAGAATAGACTTTTATCCTGCTCCGATAACGATGGATCTCTTCTCGTGACGTGATTTTTCCTTTCAGCAATGCGTACGCGTCCGTGAAAGGTAATCAAAAATAAATAAAAAAAGTTAGTAACAGATAGATTATAGATTCTCTGCTTAAGCGTGATTTACGTTTGGTACTACACTATAACTCGCGTTACCTGTCCGAATTATCAGGGCAGACATTCAACCTTGTCTCTACCGCCTGATAATCACAGTATAACCGATCCCTAGCCTCAAAACCGAACGCAGAAATAACGCTATATGCAGGGACCGCTGGCTCGCCAATGTTAAGGGGGTGTATCCGTTATCGCTGTTTATGCAGATGTTCGATACTTAACTCCGCCTATTTATTCCTTAAAGAACTACTCTTAATTGGCCTTTCACTATGTACGCTATATACTGTACTGTACTAACTATCTGCGTGTGATTACTACTATACTTACCATAATAACAAACGCAACACAGAAGTTACATATAACACAATATATTTAATACGACACTCAACAATAAAAACAGTAACTACCTCTAATGCAGATATACCAATTACACAACATAAAACAACTAAATGAAACAATCCTCATTTACACTAACAATCCCCAAAATTCACCCACAATCTAACTACACATACACAATCACACACGATATAATTGCCCGCCCTTCCTAGTGCTAAACTTTCCCTGAACCAACAAAAGGGAGTTGGGGTACAGGGGATAGGGATCGTTGGTGGGATAATAGGGGTTTGAATGGAGTAGGGGTTTGATGGGCGTTGGTCGGATAGCAGGGGTTTGATCAGTAGGGGTTAATGGAGTAGGGGTTTGATGGGAATGGGAGTTAGTGGGATCGTTGGTGGGATAGCAGGGGTTTGAATGGATGGGATTCGTTGGTGGGATAGCAGTAGGGGTTAATGGGATTCGTTGGTGGGATAGTAGGGGTTGATATACTCAGCCAGGTTTAAATGCTCGTTGTCCAGTGGGGTGATGTTCTCCGGGCGATGCACACAAGAAGAGACCGAGTGCAGCTGCGCCGGGCCTTTTAAACCCTGCTCAGTCCTGCCCAGCAGCGTGCACACACGCCCCTCCTCCGACACACACACTACTCTAACATGTGGGCCGTCACGGTGAGAGGAGGATCAAAGCAGATCCTCCGGCCAGACCTTGCCTGGCTTTCCCTCCCTGCTGGGAGGCAGGGAGGGGTTGGGGGGGATGGGACCCATCCTTCCCTTACAGTAATCATTTAAGGTACCTATTTCCTTTGTCACTGTTCATCGTTGAGAAGAGTGCATAGTAGTTCTATCGACTGTTCCACATAACCATATCCAATCCAATTAAGCACAATAAATGATGAGTGACGGGAACTTTGACAGGCTTTCTTACATTCTCTTTTAAATAGCAAGAATCTATGCAGGGACGGTACAGTGAGATGTAGGAATAAAGAGCTGAAGGTTCGTAAAGGAAATCTTATTGCAGCAAGAGATAATGGTTTTTTATTGCAATTCGTCTTGTTATCCTTTTTTCTGAAAAATGATTTGATTTAAATGGAGAGTCTTAAAATAGAAATACGGTGTATATGTGCTTTAATAAAAAAGGAATATTTGCTACTATTACTGCTGATGTGTTTCCACAGTGCTGCAGATGCTTTTGCATCTTTGTTTATGTAACTGCGGGTGCTATAGTCTAAGAAACTAATGCATTGTGAGCAGAGAGATATTGTTTTATATATTTAATATTTTCCATCTATGTAGTGCTTTACAGAGTGATATGCAGTATTTTACAGAGTAGAGCTTACAGTCTAAGTTACCTATTACAGTTATGGGATCCGTTATCAGTAAAGCTCCAGAAAGCTCCTAATTAGGGAGCAGCCATTTATGGAATTATGGAATGGCCATATCCCACAGACTCCATTTTAATCAAATCAAAACATTTTTAAATTTATTTTCTTTTTCTCTGTAGGAATAAAATAGTACTTTGTACTTGATCCAAAGATAATGATATAATTAATCCTTATTGGAGGCAAAACAATTCTATCAAGTTTAAATTATTTTTTAGTAGACGAAAGGTATAGAGATCCAGATTATAGAAAGACACCTTATCCAGAAAACCCCAGGTTCTAAGCATTCTGGATAACATGTCCCATATATGCACAATCACACCCAAATGGGAAACTGGAGTTCCTAATGGAAACCAAGACCAAGCCACAATGCCAGCCACTCAGCTTCAAAGCAAATTAAATTATTTTTTTTTTAATTCCGATTTGCCCAAATCCTTAGGGGCAGATTTTAAAATGTTCACATTTTGCATAGATTTGTATATTTAATTACAAATCGAAACCCTTAAATTCATGTAACCTGAAAGGAGGAAAGCTATAAAAATGTTAGGTCCCACCACAGCGATTATAATCCATTACTTAATAACACGGACAAGTGCTCATGTTAGCTGCAAACGGCACTGGCCAGAAGTACTTCTGTAGAGCAATCTTATTAGTTAAACTTTTTTCTAAAAGCTCTTTGTGCCAGTTGTACATACCTTGTTATATCTCCTTCCTGCTCCTTAATTTGTGTGACTGGGTGACTGTAAACGTTGTTGGCATACATGGGGAGTTGATCTTGGTTGAAGCGGCCCATGGGGGGGGCACCCGTTTTTTTCCCAGTATCCCAACACCTAATCTGATCCTGTGTACATGTGCAATAGAGTGAAAAGCTGAACGAGCAAAAATTCCCTATTTTCAAGCAATAATGTTAGTTTATGCTAATGCCCAGCATATGTAATAAAACATCTTAAAGCAAAACTGTATTAACAAAAACACACCACCATCTAGCAAGTCTTTCAAAAAGCACCATGCACAATTAAAATTCACATTGTAACAACTCGTTAACAATCTTACTTTGAGCAATTTGATTTTTAATCTTGCAAATTGTTATTCCATTTAAAATTTTTGTACTTTTACCTTATATGTGTGTTATATAGCATCGACCAAGTTGGGTATGGCTTGTCTGAATAATTGTTTTCCATCTGCCCCATAGACTATACTGATTAATAGGTCAGGCTTTTTCTTGTGACTTATTTAAAATAGTAAGCGATTCTTATTCTATCTAGACATTTCTTCAAATAATGGTGCCAAAGCACTCAGACTTCTGGCAAGAGCTTTCCAACCAGTGCCGAGTGCAATGATTCTGTTTGCATGACCTGAGTACTGCATCCATTGTTGCATATCTGCCAAATCAGTTAATTCTGCAAGCCAAGTGATTTCCCCACAATAATATTGATGACAAAAAAGAATAATGAATAGCGTTGCTTTCCATTTACCTGCCAAACACCAAAGGAGCACTTCTGATCATTCAAGCGGCTTCAGATCTCATACTTTTCCCTTGCACTTCACCAAGCACAAGCATTTAACCTTCTTTCTGTCTGTGACATTAACTAGCACAGGTTTAAATGTTTACATATTACAGTGTGCTTCTAGTACTTAGTATAAGGAAATGGTCACACACCTTTTCTTCCATTTACAGTATTAATATCAAGTGTTGCTAATATGGGAATAGTTTTATTAAAAGTCATTGTGATTTTACAAAAAAAACCACAGTGAGTAACACCAGGAATATTTGTTGGCTAAATATGTTTTAATATTTTGCACTCTTTCTCTTAGAGAAAGCTGCGAATTACAGAAAGGCCATCTCCCATTAACTCCATTATAATAAAATAATCCACATTTATAAAAATGCATTCCTTTTTCTCTGTAATAATAAAACAGTACTAAGTTATTGATCCATAGTAAGATATAATTAATCCTTATTGGAAGCAAAACCAGTTTATTGGATTTATTTAATGTTCACTTGACCAGTTAAATACTTACAATGTCCTGACATTCATATGTTATCAAAAGAACAGTGCATCTCAAAGAATCATTTTTCTATCTTCTTGCTAGTTCCACAAGGTTTTTGCATCTAGTGTTACATAACCGGTTTAACCATCCACAAATACAATAAGTAAATAGCCAAAGGGATGCATTAGGCTTTCATAATCCTTTCTCAAGAGTAGTAAAAGGTTCACAGACAGGACATTTGCATTACAGAACCTTATGTTGTTTGATAAACATGAAAAACACACAGCAATATAATAAAAGTTGCAAATTTTTCCCAGGTCTAGTCACCCAAAGCAACCAATGAGATGTTTGCTTAAAAGAGTGACCAGTGAATGGTAGCTTGTATGTTTTGCTTTAAGTTATTAGCCCTGGTGTAAAGAAAGATGGACAGACAGACAGGTCATTATATAGCAATGCCTGTCTATGGAGATAGATCTAATTAAATGAGTTCATATGCCCCCAGTCAAATTAAAACTTTTGTTTTAAAATTCAGCAGGAATCTGCCATGTGATCACATGATATTAATGACAAATAGCTAGGTAGCTGAAGCAGGAGGCAACATATATATAGAATGAGCCCATGAAGTGTAAGTAGAAACATAAATATATCAGAGATTAGCATAGTGCTGATATAGTTACGTGACCATTCTTTTTAACATATCCACCACACAACAGAATCAGGATTGTGGGTGTCAGGTTCATGTGCAGGATGTGCTGCCAAGGTCAAGCTCAAATGTTTAAAACTTTTATAACTAACACCCGCAGGGCTTGAATTACACTTAGCCATATGTGATGCTCAAAAAACTCATAAGATTCTTGGTGCTTGTAATTAAAGATTGTGCAGAACTCATGCAGGATGAATGCTTTTCAAGGTTGTGGGAGTTAAGTAATCATAATCACTAGCCATAAAGTTGTAGTGGTGCGTACCTTCTTTACAGATGCAAATTTAATTACAGCCAATCCAGCATGGTGTATATGAATCATAATAATGTTCAGGTAAATACCTTTCATTCAGTACTCTAATATTCTGTACACACATTTCCATTACAAGAACCAATAAACACATGGGTTATACGTTCTGAAAAGGAAACACAGTGATCCAAATCCCCTGCAAAACAGGGAATGATAAATATCAGGAATTGGGCTTTGAGGTGTAAGTTGTAAGGGACAAAATCAAGACTAAAGGTGGCCATAGATGCAAAGATCCGCTCGTTTGGCAGCATCGCCAAACGAGCGGATCTTTCCCCGATATGCCATTTAACAAACATGGCTATATCGGGTGTAATCTGATTGTTCGGCCGTATGGCCAAACGATCCGATTACGATGTGCCCTGGGTTCCGGCGGGAGCAGCCGGGTCAAAATCAAACCTGACTGATCGACCAAACGACGATCTCCGCCGGACGGAAGATGTTGGCACACGCCACACACGATCCAAAAATCGTACGAATCCTCAATTCGTATGATAGGATCTGTGTGTATATGGCCACCTTAATGCCTATCAATCAGCATCTTATTTTCTAGATACTCTTCTATAGATGTCACTACTATCCAATATATCTAATATAAACCAGAGAAGCTCCAGGGATTATGACAGAATATTTTGAATATTGTCCTCTGAAGAAATTAGCAATTAATTAAAGTGGCTTTCAGTTCCTTTAAATAATGAGGGGGAGAGAATCATCTTGTTCTTCTTTTATTGTTTTCAAACTTTGGAGACAATGAAATGACCACATGGTTATAATTCAACTTCATGTTCCTCCTACCAAAACATACCATATTTGAAACAATGCCTGTGTTTTCTTAGGAAAGTAGGAAACACCTATTTTCCTAAATTTTAACATGGAACTTGGCCAGACACAGGCCTGGATTTGTGGGCAGGCCACAAAGGCCCGGGCCTAGGGCGGCAAAGATTTGGGGTGGCACTCTGCCCGCTAGCCGCATTTGAACTGGGGACTTGGTGGGAGAATTTGACAGTTGATTGAATTTCCTGCCCATTCCCCTGTGCTGGCAATCATGAACTAGCAGCAGAGGCAAGTAGGTGTGTGTGTGTGTGGGTTAATGTGTGAGTAGTGGGGGGATAGTGGTGGGTGGTTGGATGGGGTTTGAAGAGGGAAGTGTGCGAGCAGTGGGGGGTGGTGAAGGCAAGTGGCCCAGGAGTGCACTCGATTAAAGTCTGTCTCTGACCATACATGGAGATAACGTGACCACACGAATAACATTAGCTTGCTGCAAATGCTTCATAATGTTTTATTATCAGAACTGGTCACTAAAAACTGTAGGCTTCTTTGGACATTCCCAAACATAAATTCTATGATTTCTTAGCAGATTTGTCTGTAATGTGAGGTAATAGCATATGGGTTTGCTGTTATTTTTTTTATCTAACTGTTTTGCAGAAAGTGGTATCTTAAGGATGAGTACTGAGCTCTGCAATTACCTAAAATGTTGTCATTTTGTGAACTCTTTCATTTTCCTGTTTCCATACAGTACATACTTTACAAACAAAATACATGCATTGTTTTTTATTGTGTTGATGATGTGTGTTTGAAATGATTATTTATTAACTTTGTATGTACATATAAAGTGTACAAGGAAAATGGAAAAAGCGTGTTTTGTTAGCGAATTCTTTTCTCTGTTGTTGGGTCCTGGAAGCTGAAGTGTTTTGGAAGGAATGGGAGGGCCAGACACGCTATTACACTGCTCCAAGTCACATACCAGAGCTTGTTTTCCATAGGAAGTGTGCCTTTTGGAAAGGTATTAAATTGTAATAAGAATGTTAGTATGGAAGATATGTGCATATGGAAAGAATCCAGCATTGCTGGGGCTGCCGTTTGTAAGGAATATAGGGAGCAACCTAGAGAGTAATAAGTGGAGTAAGTATAGGAGTGTCCTTAAAGGAGAAGGAAAGCTCCAAGACAGTTTATTGACAACAGATTAGCCACAATAGTGCAAGCTAGAACACAATAATTATTCTGCAGAATGCTTTACCATACCTGAGTAAACAGCTCTAGACACTGTCTCTGTTTGTTTAGGATAGAAGCTGCCATATAAGCTTGGTGTGACATCACTTTCTTCCTGAGTCTTTGCTTGCTCACTTACAGCTCTGAGCTCAGATTACAGCAGGGATGGGAGGAGGGAGGGGGAGAGGAGCAAACTGAGCATACTCAAGCCCTGCCCTAGAGGTTTATGCTGTAAACAGGAAGTCTGATACAGGAGCGCATGTGTACACAATAGAAGGAAAGAAATGCTGTGTTTCTTTTGACAGTGGACTCAGAGCAGTATTACTTTGAGGGTTTACTGGTATATTTATATAGACCTTTCTGATAAAGCTTACTTAATTTTAGCCTTTCCTTCTCCTTTAAATATTTCTACAAATTTTTGCTAGTAGTACAAATGGGGCTCAGTGCAGGGACGGAACTCACCAAGTAAGTGTGTAGGTACTGTGCATATATGATATTATGAGATTATGATATTTTATAAATTATGCTTTGGTTGTATGTTGAGTTGCTAAAATCCAGTGTTAGTCCACAAAACAAATACAGTTTTCAACAAAGCATAATGTGATAGATGTGGATTTTATAAAGCAGTGGAAAAACATTACCAAACAACACAAATAGCCTTACATTCCCCATTTGTTTGTGTTTTGCAAGCATAACATAGTATGTGTAAATCATTAATAATGCCATGGGAAGATTTATATATTTTCCAGTGAATGCTACTGTTTGATTTCCTACATGAGCAGCCGGTATTTTAGATGTGCTGTTACTTAATGGGTGACCGCTAATGAGGCTGAAATAATTAGAGGTCTTAATAAAAGCATATGCATCCTTTCCATGGCTATTTTCCAGATTAGCAAATAATTAAACTTTACCGATGAACTTCAAATAATAGGAAATACAAATCGAACCAATAAGGAAAAAACAAACCCATCTTTATCAATTTCATGCCATAATGTTCTCCTAAAACAAAAAAATAATTTACCACTTTTACCAAGCAATTATGGTCCAATGATGTGCATTAGGACAAGGACAATTAAAAGATGGTTGGAGGGCTGCAGCAGGAGGAAGTTTATTGCACAATATGCTGCTTTTTTGTGGTTTCTTGTGTAGATTATTTTTCCCTTTCTTCACTATAAAAGAATTGCCAGATGGCAAAGTATTTTTGGCAAGCAAAAGCGACAGGAGCAGAATGGACTGATCACTGGAGGACACAAAAACCTGCCAATTAGCTTTTGCAGGATCTTTCACTTGAACCACTAGAAGAAATATATTGCTCTGTACTGTGTCAGTGTAAATGAGCCAGTAAATCAAATCCTCATATACCTCTCAATTAGCCCATAATATTCTCACTAGTTCTCAATATTTATTTAAAAATAGAGCTAGATATAAAGCTATGGATCCTTAAAATATTTACAAATGTCTATGTCAAAATTGTCACACCCTTATAGAATATAATAAGTATATAGCAAGAAAGACATTTTTTCTATGAGTTTTCCCATATGTAAACATATGCATGAGCAGAGGTGGTGCTGTTATTCTGACAAGTGAAAATTATCTTTTATTGGCTCAGAAAATTTCACTTGGAGGAGTTTTCTTAAAACAAACTATGGGACTGCCCCAGCCAGATCCAGATCAGCTAGGGAGAGATATAAAGGCAAATGCCTTCTAGCTAACTTGTATAGTCTTTAGCAAGGTAACCTATTAGTAAAGATTTTTCATATATCAATCTTTATTAAACCTGAATGATAAAGCTAGATATAAAGCTATGGATCCTTAAAATATTTACAAATGTCTATGTCAAAATTGTCACACCCTTATAGAATATAATAAGTATATACAGTAGCAAGAAAGACATTTTTTCTATGAGTTTTCCCATATGTAAACATATGCATGAGCAGAGGTGGTGCTGTTATTCTGACAAGTGAAAATTATCTTTTATTGGCTCAGAAAATTTCACTTGGAGGAGTTTTCTTAAAACAAACTATGGGACTGCCTCAGCCAGATCCAGATCAGCTAGGGAGAGATATAAAGGCAAATGCCTTCTAGCTAACTTGTATAGTCTTTAGCAAGGTAACCTATTAGTAAAAATTTTTCATATATCAATCTTTATTAAACCTGAATAAAATGAAAACATTTGTCTTAGGGTTTCACAAAGGTAGAGAGATCTGTCCCATAAATTATTTCCATGAATCTGCACACAACAGCACAAGATTTTGTGGGATGCTGCAAAATGTGTTCCTCCATGCAGTAATGTAAAATCAGTTCAGATAAAGTCAGATGGTTTCTTGTTTTCATGCATCCACAGTACATGCAACAGAGAATAAAAACAAAAGTCTAGACTTTTCCTTGGTGAATGAAACATAGTATGCTGTGTTCCCTTCCAGCTATGTTATGTTGCATGTCAGATTTTTCATGCAATTTGCAGAAGAGATCTTCAGAAATGCAAGGACATCTCATGAAGTCTTACGTTAAAGGAGATATTAACTGCTAGCATTTTATAGGTGGACCCATTCTAAACAATTGTCAGTTGCTCTTTATATGTTATGGTTTGTATTCCAGTTTTATTAGCCTGAAACTAAAAATGCTATCTAATATAGTTGCAAGAGTGAAAATGGCAGGCAAAAATCAGATAGTTTCATTTTAATTAAATTTTTAATTGCTTATCTAATCTTTCTTTTTCTACTAATCTTTCATTCTGGCTTCCAAATTGATACATGGTTTCTAGGGTAATTAAGCCCTAGCTTTAAATTCCAAGCCGAATAAATAAGCAGAATAAATAAATGTATATTTAAAAAAAAACTACAAAAAAAAAACAGACATTCTATCTTTTAGGAAAATGTATCATTATACATCACACAAATACTGACTTACTCTTCTAAAGACTTAAGAAGTTATGTTGTTTAATAAAGGTACGAAGTTTGCAACTGGTCTAGGCACTTTCTGATCATCAGCAAACATTTAATTAGTTGCTCTGTGTTACTGACTGTACCTGGACAAACGTTGGGTCTTTTATTGCATATGGGTCTTTTTAAAATGAACATGTAAGCAAAATATGCTTTGAGGTTGTTTGTCAAATACTTTCACAAGATATGAGAGCAACTTTTGTTAATGTTTCTCTGTAAACCTTCACTTATTGTTTTAACTATTATTAATAATTGTACTGTATTAACAATTATTTTTAATGGCTGTTATGGTTTGAACCTGGCACTAAGCTACCAAATCCTTCATATGTTAAATACAATATGTGCAAAATATACAAGACAAAAGTTTAATTTTTGTCCTGTGAAAGACTCCTGTAATGTTCTGTGCATGTGCCAAAGTCAATGTGAGACATCTGAGCAATACTGTATGCTACATCGCAATATTCCCAAACTTCCCGGATATGAAATGAGGCTTTCATTTCATATCAATTCAATTATATGAGGCTCAGATAATTGATCCTTTGGTGATGCTGCCCACTAGACAGACCATAATTCATATTCACTTATAATCTACAGTCTGGTCAATTCCCTATGGGACCAGACTGTAAATTATATCCTTATAAACGGCGCGTTCTGACATCAGAACGCGCCGTTTATAAGCTAGAGACGTCACTTGCCGCTGCTTCTCTTTTCCTCCACTGCGTCCTGCTTCTGTAATTCGCTGGCTCAGCTTTTTCTTTACACGGCGCGCTCCTCCTGTGTCATAACTATGGCCTGTTTAAATCAGTCAGTGTAAGGTTCGGCTCTCCCTAGCCCCACCCCCTCCGTCTGGCTCCCGTCACATGATGCTTCTATCATCTCCCTCCCCTTCGCAAAGTGCCTCTCTGTCTCACTCCCCCTCCCTTCCACTCACCGTTTTAACTTTAACTTCCTACTCCTCCGTGTCTGCTCCTTTAGCTCCCCCTCCACGATGTCATTCCATTCTCCCTTACACAGTGAAACTCCGGTTTCGTTCCGCCTTTAGCCATCACTCTCTGTTCCTGAATTCTGTCACCTTCCTTTATTCACCCTCCCCCCCCCTCAGCTGTCTTTAACCTGCAACTGACGACGTCACTCAATGCAGGACAAGGAAAATGAAAATAGCAGATTGAATTCAAAAGGTACTTATTCCCAAAAAAAGTAACTACATGGAAAAAATTTAATCGGGGGGGGGGGTAGGGCAAAATGAAACAGCCTCAAAAGTGTTATTTTGTACCACATAAAGCAATGCCAGTAAAACTCTGCACATACACAGCCACTGTAAGGCACTGTACATAAAAACTAGATTATAATGCATAATGTACCCCCTAATGTAATTTATAAAGATATTAGTAGTCACCTTGGAGTTATGTGACCTGTATAAAAGCACTCGGCCTGCGGCCTCGTGCTTTTATATGGTCACATAACTCCTCGGTGACTTATAATATCTTTATAAATTACAGTAGGGGGTACATTATCCACTATATTATTACATCAATTATTAATAAGTGAATAAATAAATAAAGTATGCTATAAAAATGCATCTTCTTGTATTTGCTTAGGGGAATGTTTAAAAAGTATGTCATTTTAGATATTTTTTCCCTCTGGTTGAATATGAGCTCTAAAAGATCCATGCTTAGCTATAGCAAATAGATTATTAGAGAAATATAGCCTTTTTTTTGATGATGTTTTGTTTTTTCTTATGTAAACATATTTACAATCCAGTTTATCCAAAATTGTACATTATCTACAATAATATATATTTCTTTACATTTGCACCATTCATCCATTTTTGGAAAATAGATTTACTGGCCTCCATTGCTAGGCTCTCGTGTCAAGATTTTCTCAGTAGAGAAATAAACTTCTTCGCCTCAGGCAAATGTAGGGGACAAGAGGAATCCTTCTCCTGTTTTTCTGTCTGTGACATCATTCAGCCCATTTACAGGCTGGAGAGCAACCCGATTGGCTGGGCACCTCTGTTCATCCTGGGGAGAGAGGGTGTGTACAAAATGTCAAAACTTTTTTCCACTAGAACTTTTATAATTCTTGTATATTGATATACCGATAAGAGGTGCTCAAATGTTAACTCTGCTGCAAACAAAGAGCTTTCATCAAATGTCCACAAAAATAGAAACAAATGGCACACTCACTTCAATGCTTCTGCATCAATTCAAACTGTTTTCATTTTTATTTCGGTGAGATCTCAGCAAACGTTTCGGGGTCAAGCCCCTTCATCAAGTGCTACTTACAAACAGTGTGAGTAAAAACATTTAAAGGGTAGGGCACTATGTAACCACACCCCTTCGTGATTAAGTGAAATCAATTACACCATCATTGACAATTAACATTGTATTATTATTACATTATTCATCGTATTCTCCTCAATCAAAAGGAGAGAGGGTGTGCCTTATTTTGGAGCCTTTTGCACAGGGTCTCTGAAAGAGTTTAGCAAGGGCTGTGTAGTGAAAGATCCAGTGAGAACCAAGTCCTGTAAAACTGTTCAAGCTGTTAAATTGTAGAAGAACAGAGAGAGGCCATCCTGTTCCCTGCCAAGTTGCTAGAGACTCAGAAGGAGAAAGGTGCCATTGGTGAGACTGATTCTGTAATCTCCAGTGTGATTTCCTCTGAGAGCCCCCCGATGAGTGAGACACCCAAGGGAGGATACTGGCAATGATACAAGCGTGGGGCCACAAACTGACTACAGGTCTTGTGTATTTACCTGCTACGTGGGAGTGCTGCTGTATTCCAAAGAGAGAGGTACTTTTAGGAAAGGTACCGCTACCTGGGGAATAAGAGCTCTGGGTGAGGGACATTCCATTTGAACTGTGTGGATATTAACCCCTTCCAGAGGATTGGGACTTTCATACTAAAAAGGACTGTGTTGGAGAAACAGTTGGGTACCTAATAGTGATTTAGGTAGTGTCCCACATATCCCAGTGCAGGAGTGCATTGTGTATTAGATTGCTCAATTTCTTTATTACTGTTTTATATAAAGTTTATAAAAACACAGGTAAGTGGAGGGCACTCTCATTTAGAAAAATAAAGAGACAAAAATGCAATAGGAGGTGCAAAAAAACCTAAAGTCACCCCTACAGAGCAACCAAATATACCATGTCAAATATCAGGTCTGCACAAAAATACTTTACTGTTTAAAAAGAACAATTTAACAGTAACACAATGTTTACAAAGACAAAACACTCCACATAATTGTAATATACATCCCACGATCCCCTTACACATCAGAATCCCCTTGACAAAGGCTGTGTGCCGAAACGTTGGGGCTGTTCTCATTTGGCAGGTGTATCCGCTTCTTGTTGTTCTATCCTGCCTTGTGTGTACCAAAGGGTGGTATGTATATTACAATTATGTGGAGTGTTTTGTCTTTGTAAACATTGTTTATATAAAGTTTATATTTGTTTCATCTGCAAACTGTGTGCTTTATTATTCCTAGTGGAAATTCCCCTGAGGTGTGTTCCGCAGTGTTCCTTAGGTGGAGGCACTGCGCTGTAATTCCCAGTTCCCAGTACTTTTCATACGCAAAAGGGACTCAGGGCCCCTGGATTGCCAATGGTAATTGCTATTTAAAGAGACAGTAAGCAAATTAGTGTTATACATTCTTACTTCTGTCAGAAAGGCTAGTCTAAAGAGTATGGTGATGGTTGGACAAGTGCAGATTTTCATGCACCAATTTCATGCATTTATATATATCGGGTGCCTATTTTTTTGGTATTTTTTGGGTTCGTTTTTTTTAACCCACCCTCCGCAATGGATTTCTGTAGGAGATCAGGTGACTGAGCTGAGGGGTAGGGGGTCCGAGGAAGACTGCGGAAGTGACGTCATGCAAATAATGCACTGACATCACTTCCACTGAATACGCTGTGGCCGTAAGTATATATGGCACGGGACATCAGCGCTTACATCGCATGACCTCAGCCTGTTGTAGGGGCATGTTTAGGTATGATGCCTTGGGCAACATCGGACCTAAATAGCACTGCATATATATTTGGAAATTTTGGAGGGAGATGGGCAAGGCCCTAACCTCATTTAGGAAACTCAGCCGTCAGACTGCAACACCAGAGACAGGAACATTAAACTTCAACTTTCGAAAAACTATCTATCTCTTTCTATATGTGATATTGAGTGCCTGTGCATAAATTATGTTGATGTTTGATGTTGTTATATAAACACTAGTAATGTTTCTGAAGCAAACACGACAGTTTTACCAGTGCAGAACAACAGTACATTATATTTGTATTACTTTAAAACACTTTTATATTTTGATGTTACTGTTCCTTTAAGTGAAGAAAAGAGGCTTATTTATCCATGCTTCAGTTCCACCTTTTTAAAGGAAACAAATATGCATGTATTAGGCTTGTTATCCAGAATGCTCAGGAATGAACAGGACTTTGGGTTTTCCTGATAAGGGGGAAGTCTTTCATCTATTTCATCTATTACCTGCGGTATATGTGTGAGGCCAATATATGATTCTGAAGTAATTGACTGAATCATTTACCGACTGCAAATCAAACTACTTTTGTGTGTGTGCATAATCAATACAACAATCAGAAAAAATATCCTTTAGCAGCAGACTATCTTAAAATGCCTTTGATTTAGATGTCTTTTGACAAGGATACCTGGCCTTTGAAGGGGGCTTACTTGTACAATCTTTTATTACATAGAGCTAATGGGTCAGAGCAGTGCTTTCCAACTTCTATGGTACCGAGGGCCAACAGTGTTGGCCACTCCCCCTTTTAAACCACACCCACTGTAAACCACACCCATGTTACCACAAGAACTTTTAAGATCATATCCACATTAATGGTGGTAACACACCAAAAAACCAAATGGTTGGTGCTCACTGCAGGGAAATCCTCATCACTCATGTGAAAAATTGAAGTCATGTTAAAACATACCCTTAAATCCATATGCCTCATCCTCCCCTGTGGATAATACAACAACCGCCAACACACGGTTAAACACCTTAGGGGCCCTTAATGCTAACAAACCCCAAGAATAAACCCCTAACAGGCTTACATTCAACAGGTAGCATAGGGCAAGCAGAGAATGGCACACACAAGCAGCAATAGGCAAGCAGAGAATGGCACACACAAGCAGCATTGGGCAAGCAGAGAATGGCACACAAGCAGCACTATGCAAGCAGAGAATGGCACACACAAACAGCAATAGGCAAGCAGAGAATGGCACACACAAGCAGCAATAGGCAAGCAGAGGATGGCACACACAAGCAACACTGGGCAAGCAGAGAATGGCACACACAAGCAGCACTATGAAAGCAGAGAATGGCACACAAGCAGCACTATGCAAGCAGAGAATGGCACACACAAGCAGCAATAGGCAAGCAGAGAATGGCACACACAAGCAGCACTGGGCAAGCAGAGAATGGCACACAAGCCGCACTATGCAAGCAGAGAATGGCACACACAAGCAGCACTGGGCATGCAGAGAATGGCACACACAAGCAGCACTGGGCATGCAGAGAATGGCACACACAAGCAGCACTGGGCATGCAGAGAATGGCACACACAAGCAGCACTGGGTAAGTAGAGAATGGTACACAAGCATTTTGAATAAGGTGTGAACAGGTGAACAATGTGGGCAGTTTCAGTCTGGGTCTCAGGTGTGAACAGTACAGGTCTTTAGGGGTGTGAACAATAGAGGTGTCACAAATGTTAACAATACATGGGGATCACAGGTGTGACCAATACAGGGGATTACAGTCTGAATTTGAGGTTTAAACAATGCAGGGGCCAGTTAATCTCTGTAGTGATACCTTTTAAATCTTACATATGGTAATCAAACACAGCAGGTAGGTGGGGGGCCACAGAAGGGGGGGGGGGTTGCAGGCCGCCTGTTGGACAGCCTTGGGTCAGAGTATATGTAATTTATTCAGCCTAACGATAATTTCATTTCATGCTTTTCATGCTTGATGCTTCATCACAGTACTGAAAAAACAGTAAATGCTTTAGATATTTGTATCACTAGGTTTTGTGAAAAGATTGTGAAAAGATCTAAACACTGCACTGCATATTAGCCAGAATGGAAGTTCACCTCAAAAGTAACTTTTAATAGTATATAAAGATATGTCTGTCTCACTGCTGTTTGACATGTGAAGGTCTATTTATCAACCACGAATTTCATGAAATTTAAGATGCAAACGGAAGGAAAACATTTTTTTCCAAATAATTACAAGTGAAAAAATTAGAAATCCAATAAAAGTCTGAATAAATTGAAAATGGTCCAATAGGATCATCACAGCTCCCATTGAATTGTATGAAACATTGACTGGAGAATTTTTGTAATAGGGTTTTTCTTGGTTTTTTCACTTTATAAATCCAGAGTTTTAAAGAAATACAGGTATGGGATCTGTTATTCAGAAACCTTTATCCAGAAAGCTCAGAATTATGGAAATGCTGTCACCCATTGACTCCATTTTATCCAAATAATCCAAATTTTAAAATTACTTCCTTTTTCTCTATAATAATAAAATAGTACCTTGTGCACAATCCATATCGATACTTAACCAGCAGAACCAGCCTATTGGGTTTTATTACTGTTTAAATGATTTTCTAGTAGAGTTAAAGTATGAAGATCCAAATTATGGAACAATCCCTTATCTGGAAAGCCCCAAAAAAATTGAAGTTTGAATATTAATAAATAGATAGAAAGAAAGATATTTATCAATAGTAAACAGTAAAAAGTTAATTAATTTTGTTTACAGTTTTATTGTTTTTCTAGTTTTCTTCTTTGTGTACCAGTAACAAACTGTATACTTTCTAATAGGACACAGAGGCAATATGGATTGAGTGCTTTATCTTGAAAGGAAGAGTCAGCTAGAATTTGTGTACATTATATATTACATTATTATCGTATAAGCAGAAGCCCACTCTGTTTGCCAAACCCCATTTTGACTACTGAATGAGTTTCACATAAAAATTCCTCCTGATTTCGTATTTATGTATATATATATATATATATATATTATCGTTATGGTGTGAAATGGTTACTAGAAGAATAGTGCCTGATAATCAAAATAATTGCACAGATACAACATGCTAATGTTTTTGCTGGAAAATAGTTTTACTTTATATCAGGTAACTCTAAGATTAAAAAGGACAAAGCAAAGTTGAATCAGCCATTAAAGCAATGGTGTGTTATTCAATGTTAGCACAAGTCCATTGGGGTGTTACAAGCACACTAGAGGAAATAGAGCCAGTCTTCTATATTGCCTTAAGTCATTTTACTTCATTGTACAATAATGATTCTTGTAATGTGTAAATTGTATGTTTAATGGTGTATGTAATAGTTCTTTGCAGTTGGTCCAATGTGCAAGCTCACATTATTTCAGTCAAAGTGATATTAAAGTTCAGTAACTGTGATGCAAGGATGTCAAAAGAAGTTGTTTTAATGTATTTAGGTGGATTTAGAAATACTGTTTTTTTTCATGCTGCATGCTACCAAAACAATCCTGAAAATACATAGCTGGGTGCTAGACAGAAAACTACTTGAATTTTCTATTTAACACAGTTACACAACAACTCTGTTTGTTACACTTGACAACTCTGGATTAAAAAACTTTAACCTGAATTGCATTTTCATTGTTCAATCCTGACAATCACTGAACCTCACTATAAAGCAGCATCTCTGAATTACTGTGGGCTCGCCTGCTGCTCAGCCAGATGACTGCTTAACTGGAACTGAGAATTTGGGTACATAACAGATGTTCAGCTAGCATTGGGTGTTTAGTAACATGCATGAAATCAGAAAAGCAACCTCAGCTTCATCCCTGAAATAATTGAAATCTCTGGCTAATGCAAAACCAATCATCACATAGCTTCAAGTTGCCAGAAGTTGTTCTGTTGTCAGGCTGCTGGGGGGGGATAATATCACTCAAATTTGTAGTACAGAAGTAAAGAGTGATGGAAGTTTATCAGAGTACAAGATACATGACTGGAGGCTCCTGGGAAACTGGCAATATGTCTAGCCCTAGGTCAGACTTCAAAATTAAATATAAAAAATCAGTTTGCTCTTTTGAAAAATGGATTTCAGTGCAGAAGTCTGCTGGAGCATCACTATTAACGGATGCGTTTTGAAAAACTAAAATGAAATGTAATTAATCTTTATTGGAAAAAAAACCAGCCTATTGTGTTTATTTAATGTTTACATGATTTTCTGGTAGACTTAAGGTATGAAGATCCAAATTACAGAAAGATCCGTTATCCCGAAAACCCCAGGTCCCAAGCATTCTGGATAAAAGGTCCCATACCTGTACCATTCTATCCAGATCATTCACAACAATATTTTAAAAAATATATATGTTATTATTATTATTGTTTAAACCTGGGTTTACTACACCTTAAATGAATATGGTCATGCTATAGTTAAAGGCATATGATATAAATGACATGTTTTAATCGTTATTGCATAGCACATAAATGGTTATGGTTCTACGTCTAGATTTTTGTACTGGAACCAGTTTTCTATAAACCTCTTCAGGAAATCATGGTGACATTTAATCTAAACTGTTTTGCATGAGAGTAAAGTTTTCATTATAGCTGATCAGTCACTGATGACAGCGCTAAATCATGTGTCTAATGAGATAGCTGGGAATTAATTAAAATAGTTGGCAAGTCACTTGAAGAGTTTGGTACATGCAAATAAGCTGATTTTTTTTGTTTGTTTGTGTTTAATATACTGCCATGTTTTGTTCAAGGCACATTTAACAAAATACAATAAAGTCTGTATAAAGTCAGGAAATAATGTACAACCATATTGCACTATTTTAATTGAATATATGAAATGCAAAATGCTTATTGTGATCATTCTATTTATATTTTTTAAAAACATACATAGCATCCATATGCTATCAAATTATACAGAGACTTTATATGTAAATACACACATTAATATGCACACAGTATTATTTAAATGTAACATTAGCCATATCTCCTTGACATAGCAAAATAATCTGCTTTGTACTAATATCCTATAAGCAGAAAATAAGCTAATAACGATATTGTGCTCCTCTTTAGCCATCACTCAAAAGACAGCAAGTAAAAGCATTCATAAAAAAAAAAAAATGTTGCGCTAACAATATGGGGCAGATTTACATAGGGTCGACTATCGAGGGTTAATTAACCCTCGATATTTGACTGCCGAATGTAAATACTTCGACTTCAAATATCGAAAGTCGAAGGATTTACCGCAAATACTTTGATCGAACGAAAAATTGTTTGATCGAACAATTAAATCCTTCGAATTGATCGAACGATTTTTCTTCGACCTAAAATTGTTAGAAAGCCTAACCCCCAGACCTTCCCCATAGGCTAACATGGCACCTCTGTAGGTTTTAGCTGGCGAAGTAGGGGGTCGAAGTTTTTTTTAAAGAGAGTACTTTGACTATCAAATGGTCGAATAGTCGAACGATTTTTAGTTCGAATCGTTCGAGTCGAAGTCGTAGTCAAAGTTGTAGTTGAAGGTCGAAGTAGCCAATTCGATGGTCGAAGTAGCCAAAAAAAACCATTCAAAGTTTTTTTTCTTCTATTCCTTCACTCGAGCTAAGTAAATGGGCCCCTATATGTTTATTGTTTCTAAAATATATAGTTTTAATGCACTCCTTCCCAGCTTTATAAACCATCCTTGGGAAACCAGTAATAGACCAGGATTTATGAGCTCCAAAACAGATGAGTCAATTAGGGTAAGGGCACACGGGCAGATTCAGGGAGATTTGTCGTCCCGGTGAAAAATCTCCTCTTCTTTGGGGAGACAATCCCCTTAGAGGTCAATCAGACCATCAGTCATCTTGATAAATTCATACTTGCCCTAGGTTCTGGTTTGAACACAACTCCTAGTAATGTAATGATGTGTCACTTGAACTACATTCACTTTATCTCTATCACTGGTGTGTCATGTGTCAACAAAGATTAGCTGCATATAAAGTAGGTGTATCTTTGACCTGTGTGTCTCGAGATGGACTCTAGCTAGCATGTGTAAGAGTACCTGGTGGTCTAGTAGTGTGGCAGGGATTCCCCTAGCGCTCACAGAGGTGACACCCACCACCTAGTAACGGAGCTAATCAATTGCGGGCCCGCAAGCAGGATGTGCACCTGGGCCCCGCACTCCTTTAGACACGTTATTATCTTTACCGCCTCTCTGCAACGCGATCTCTGGCGGGCCTTGAAGGGGAGCGGGGGGAGCAGGCCCTGGTGCATTTGTACCCCCCGCTCCCCTGGTAGTTACACCACTAACACTGTTGAAAGTCCCGCTTCCTTAAAGGGGTTGTTCACCTTTGAATTAACTTTTAGAATGATGTAGAGAGGGATATTCTGAGACAATTTGCAATTGGCTTTAATTTTGTATTATTTGTGGTTATTTAGCTTTTTATTCAGCAGCTCTCCAGTTTGCAATTTCAACAATCTGGTTGCTAGGATCCAAATTACCCTAGCAACCATGCAATGATTTGAATAAGAGACTAGAATATGAATAGGAGAGGCCTGGATAGAAAGATGAGTAATAAAAAGTAGCAATAACAATACAACTGCAGTCTTAGAGAGCATTTGTTTTTAGATGCTTGCTTTATTCATTCAATGAACTACCCAAATTTAAAAAAAAAAAAAGATCTGTGCCTCCAAAGATGCCCCAGTAGCTCCCCATCTTCTTTTCTACTGACTCAGTCAGTTGCTGAGCTTAGGGACCCACTCACAATATACAGTACACATAGAATATGAATGTTGTAATATAAGGTTGATTATTAATTAATACAGATAATTACTAAGTCAGCACAGAAACCAGTGCAATTAGCATCAGAATGTAATAATCAACCCTGTAGAATCAGCTTATATTACAGGTCTACCTAATTTTCTGCTTGATAATTTGTGACTCAGCTTCTCAACAGCTGCTCAGAGTCCACTGAGCATGTGAGTGTCGCAGACACTTTCCAAGATGGTGACCCCTTGTGACAAGTTTGACAAGTCCTGGATCATTACTGTTATTGAGAAACTTTAGGCTGGTGCAATAAATTGGTGCACTAAAATATGGCATTTTTGGGTTTAATTCTCCTTTAAATCACTTGACCAGAAAAATGTGAGACTTAATAAAAAAGATCCCCAAAAGTGAAGATTATGCTGCTATTTTATTAAGTGCTTATATTTTTTACCAAGTGGTAACAATAAAGCTGTAGCAGCACTTATTTTGACAAAGTGACACATTCATCTGCTTTGTTTTAATGTATTGATTTGTTAAACACTTTCCTGACTGTACACTTTCCTGACTGTCTCCAGCCTTGGAGGGTTTAAGCAGGTGATGTCAGAGGGGCTTATAATAAATAAATGGTGTCCAGGGAGCTGTATGGGGCATAAGCAGGATAAAAGGCATAAATTAACTCCTATAGTATTCAGTGAAATGAACAGCGTATAGAAAAGACCCACTGCACTGAAAAGATTTTGTGCACTTGTCAGGAAAAGCTTTTCTGAGCTTATACTGTACATCTAAAAATAAACTAATTTTATTCTGCTTATTCACAGCAACAAAAAGGCACTCTTCTATTTTAAAATCGACTGCTGATGTTGATTTCCCTATGGTAAGCTCAAAGATTCTTGATTTTATCCATCCATTTTATCCATTTTTTCTCTGAAAAGCATCTTCTCCCTTACAGTGTTTGTCATTTAAACCCAGCTAGTAATACCCCCTTCCGAGAGATCTCATCACCTGCACAGCATGAATACTGTGGTCTGTCTGTCACTCTACAGATATTCCCAGACAACCCCATACTAGTTATAAGCAAGGGCCCTATGCTACAAAGTGCATATAAATAGCAGAAAAAAAAAATACCATGAGTTTCAGAATTAATTTATTTACAGATTTTTGAATCCTGTAACTAATGCAGAGTGAATTGCTTCCAATGCAGGTGTGTGTATATATATATAAATATATATATATATATATATATATATATATATATATATATATATATAAATATATATATATATATATATATATATATATATATATGTGTATATATATATATATATATATATATATATATATATATATATATATATATATATATATATATATATATATATATATATATATATATATATATATACATACACTATGGGGGCCATTTACTTAGCTCAAGTGAAGGAATAGAGGAAAAATAGTTCGAATTTCGAATGTTTTTTTTGGCCATCGAATGGACTACTTCGACCTTCGACTACGACCTTCGAACGATTCGAACTAAAAATCGTTCGACTATTCGATAGTCGAAGTACTGTCTCTTTAAAAAATTATTTGACCCCCTAGTTTGCCACCTAAAACCTACCGAGGCCAATGTTAGCCTACGGGGAAGGTCCCCATAGGCTTCCTGACAATTTTCTGGTCGAAGGAATATCCTTCGATCGATGGATTAAAATCCTTCGAATCGTTTGATTCGAAGGATTTAATCGTTCGATCGACCGATTATTCCTTCGACTTCGATAGTCGACTTTGACGGTCGAATATCGAGGGTTAATTAACCCTCGATATTCGACCCTAGGTAAATGTGCCCCTATATATACTGTATATATATAGTGGATAATGTACCCCCTACTGTAATTTATAAAGATATTATGTTACCGAGGAGTTATGTGACCATATAAAAGCACGAGGCCGCAGGCCGAGTGCTTTTATACAGGTCACATAACTCCGAGGTGACTATTAATATCTTTATAATTTTCTGTAGGGGGTACATTATCTATTATAATCTACAGTGTTTTTACTTTTTTTATTGTCTCCCTGTGTGATTCTTCTCCTTTAAACTAAGTTCTGTGGCATTCTGACCACATGGTTGCAGTCATTTGGCTTTAAGCTAAAAAGTGGCAGAAGGGGAAAGGCACGAAGGGTGTAAAATGCAGGGGGGTGGGCAACTCCAGAGATGAACTGAGTGAGATAAACAGAGAGGAGATTGATGGCACAAGAGGGACGTGAGTGGGAGGGACAGACGCAGCGAGACTAAAGTATGAAGCTGGGGGGTGGGAGCAGCAAACAGATCGAGACAAAGAGTAACAGGGTGATGGAGTGTGACGAAGAAGGAGGGGGGAGCAGTAGAGAGAGGCAGATGGAGCAATATTGAAGTTACCTGGATTGGAGCGCTGAAGAAACAGGAGCAAACGGTGACAGGGTGTGGGAGGGGCAGAGGGAGGAGGAGCGGAAGAGGAAGCCCGAGGCAGACGAAGCAAGATCAGTAATGGAGGGGGAACAGAAGAGGAAGAGAGACACTGAGGGAGCAAGCATCAGAGGGTGGGAGACAAATGGAGAACGGAGAGGTAGGAAAGGCAGCACGACCTTAATAGGAGGCGCGAGAGAGCAGGCAGCGTGAAGGCGGAAGTGAGGCAGACAAAGCAGGAGGAAAGCTGTAGGGAGAGTGCAGCACTGATAGCTGCTGACGCATTAAGCTATAATCGGCGCGTTCCGACGTCAGAACGCGCCGTTTATAAGGATATAATTTACAGTCTGGTCCCATAGGGAAATGACCAGACTGTAGATTATATTTATTTATATACACACACACACACACACACACATGAGCACTGAACTGGCATCTGGTGTACCAGACACTTCTCCAGCCTGTCTGTCACCTCTTTGCTTAGAAAAACACTCTGCTGTCTCCTGGGACTGTCCTTTACCAATTAACCTCAGTAATGGAGGTTTACAGGAATAAAAAAGCATTTTTAACCACTGAAAATTATTTACATTTTTTCTGAACTTATGCAGCTGTTCTATTACACAATGACAATTTAAATAACAAGATGAAATTAATTTTTATTTTATATTTTTATATAGCGATAAAAACAGATATCTTCATTTTTAAAAAAAATATATTTTCTCTTGCACATTTAAATTTTCATTCCCTGTTCATCAACTGTCTCACTTTTCTCAGCAGTGTCTTTTCGACAAATACATTTGAGGAGGTTAAAATCTGTCTCAATTCATTCAAGCCAAAAGGCAATGAAAATGTTCACTCCAGATGGAGAATTCTCAAGGGTTGTTGAGAACTCTTTTTTTTTTTTTTTATAAATTCTTTATTTTCCAATAGCACCGTCATACATCACTGCCATCACCTGTGTGTACAGAACTGTTCAATCACATCAAATAACATGACCAGGCAGATCTAGATATGCAAAAAGAGAGACTACAGTGCAGTATCGTGTGTCTATTGAGCTAGTTCAAAGACAGAAAAATGCACAAACAAACGAAAACAAAAACAAAAGGATTATGCCATAGGTAAAGCAATGTATAGTTCTGTATCAGTTAGCATGGGTAAGGAAAAATATAAGAGTCACTGGTGAGCATGGAAGACAAAACAGCACAGATCTAGGTAATGTAATAAGGCACAGAGGAGGAGGCCCGCCGGGGTCTCAGCAAACCCCCCACCAATTATAGTCAGAACAACCTAACGGCATTGATACTGAAATCGAGACCCTGTTAGTGGAGAAGAGCCGCACATTCCGGTGATTCCATGAAGAGAAGCCAATGGGTCCATTTCTGTCTAAAATTATCTTCCTGGGAACGTTGGTCTCTGGGGATCTTGAGTTTCTCAAATTGGTAGATTTCCTGAACCTGCAAAATCCACTCTTTGACTGAGGGAGACTTGTCTGTTCTCCAATACCTGGGTATTAAGGCTTTGGCCGCATTAATCAGAGTGGAAACAATTGAGCGTCTATATTGAGCCGTAGACATCATGTTGTGATGAAGTAGAAAAAAGGCTGCAGAATCCACAATCTCGATATCTGTAAATTTAGACAATAGCTGCTTAATTTTTGACCAGTAAGATCGTAGCCCTGGGCAGTCCCACAAAATATGGGACAAAGTCCCCCTCCCTCGTCCACACCTCCAACATGTGTCCGGGAAATCCGGGAAGATTTTTGCTAACTTTACAGGGACCCGATACCAATGAGAAAGAACTTTATAGTTATGCTCCTGTAGTTTGGAACTAGTTGCAGTTTGGAATGATCTATCAACAATAGCGGACCACTCTACGTCAGTAAAAGTAGCATTGAGTTCCTGTTCCCACTTCTCTTTGAAAAGACCCATCGGTGAAGCCTGAGTATCAGAGAGGATTCTGCGTAACAACGAGATTTCGTGAGGGTATCTGTTGGATTGTGTAAACAAGTGTTCAAAAGCGGTATCCTCACCACTGCCAGTATCTAACGTGCCTTCCGTCAGCAAGAAATGTTTAACCTGGTAATACCTCAGATGCTCTAACGATGAAGTCCTATCAGGTTGTATAATCTCTTCCAATTTCTTAAACTCTCTTCCACGCATAAGCTGGAAAGCCCACAAGGTATCCCCTTGGATCCATTGTGTGAAGTTAGTCTTTCGTAGACCTGGCGGAAATTTCGGATTATACAATATCGGTACCATTCTAGTATTAGTATTTACCAGGCTCAGTTTCCTTCGTAGGCTGTCCCAGGTATGCAGAATATTGAGAATAATCGGATTCTGTGGTGTCGTAAGCAACCTATCAGTTTTTGCTATCCAAGGTAGTACTTGCAGTGGAACCCTCGACTCTTCTTGAAGTATCGATATCCACAATTTCGCCTCTTTCGCATGCCAGATGTCCAGCAATCTTTGCAAAATCGCTGCTCTGTAGTATGACAGAAAATCCGGTAATCCCACCCCTCCTTTGGTCTTGGGTTGAGTTAAAAAGTTAAATTTAAGTCTAGGCCGTTTCTTGAGCCATATAAAGTGAGAGATCAATGCATTCAATTTTTGAAAAACATGTTGCGGTATCTGGAAGGGAATGGTTTGAAAAAAATATAAAAACCGAGGTAAGACATCCATCTTCACTATATTCATGCGGCCAAACCATGAAAAACCAGGCCTTTCCCACCGGGCAAGATCTTCTCGTGTTCGTTTGAGTAAGGGAAAAATATTAGCGGCAACCCCATCTTCTACATTAGCAGTAATTTTAACTCCCAGATACGTAATGGACTTATCCTCCACCGAAAAAGCAAAAGAGAGCTTCACTTGGGCCAGCAGTGCAGCTGATAAGGAAACATTAAACAGACTCGATTTCTGGTAGTTGATCTTTAGGTTGCTAACTGAGCCATAAGTCCGAAGTTCCTTCATCAAATTCGGCAAAGATATAAGTGGGTTTGTGACAAAAAACAACATATCATCGGCGTATGCCGCCACTTTCTGCTGAGTATGAGCTATGGGAACCCCAGTGATATCAGGATTCATTCTGATTTTGTGTAAAAATGGTTCAAGAGTGATAATATACAACAGCGGAGATAATGGGCACCCCTGTCTTGTCCCATTGTTGATCTCAAAAGCCTCCGACAATGACCCATTAACCCTAATGCATGCTCTGGGGTTTTTATATAGACTCTGAATGCTTTGAATAAATTGGGGACCCAGACCCATCTTCTGGAGACATTGAAAGATAAACGACCAGGATACACGGTCAAAGGCCTTCTCCGCGTCCGTGGACAACAAGGCCAGAGGGATGTTGTTCCTTTTACAATAGCTCATAATGCCATAAACTCGAAGCGTATTGTCCCGAGCTTCCCTTGAGGGAACAAACCCCACCTGTTCCGGGTGGATATATGTGGCTATCACTGTTTGCAGACGAGTCGCCAAAATTTTTGAATATATCTTCGTATCTACATTTAGCAACGAAATAGGACGGTAGCTCTTCACATCTAAAGGATCTTTACCTTTCTTGTGAAGCAAAGTGATGTATGCCATAGTAGCGTCTTGTGGTAACGTCCCTGTAAGTTGCGTGTTTTCTTTAAACTTGCCGTGAAATGCGGAAGTAAAATATCTTTAAATTTTTTATAGTAGAGTCCAGTGAACCCGTCAGGGCCAGGAGCTTTTCCGTTTGGCGTAGTCTTTATAGCCAATTCTACCTCTAAAGCTGTAATTGGGGCTTCCAACCGGTCTCTAAGTTCAGTTGCTATCTGAGGTGACGACATGTCGTGTAGATATTCCTCACCTGCTGCCCTTTGGGAGTCTTGACTCTGAACAGAAGATTGTAAATTGTATAAAGAATGGTAGAACTCCCGGAACGTCTGGGCTATAGTTTGTGTATTTGTCGTGGTTTCCCCCTTGTGGGTCCTAATCTTCGTAATATGAGTAGATTGCTGTTTACGTTTCACGCATTGGCCAGTAGTCTACTGCATTTGTTCCCATGGTCGTAATATCTCTGTTTTTGATAAAAAATGGCTTTTTCCGTATAATTAGTGAGGATTGCTTTAAGCTTCTGTCTAGTTTCCGTGAGAAGCTGCAACACATGCCCCGACTGGGCCTGTTTGTGCTCAGTCTCTAAGCGTTGCAAGGTTAAAAGTAGGCTATTATATTTTTCAGTTTTTTCCTTTTTCTTATGAGTCCCTATTTTAATGAGCTCCCCCCGGATCACACATTTGTGGGCTTCCCATATCATTTGAGGGTTGGTACCTGCTTGGCAGTTGTCGGTAAAATAATTCTGAAGTACTTTCCTAAGGGTATCAAGCTCAGTTTTATCGTTCAACAGAGATTCGTTCAATTTCCAATGCCATTTGTCCATTCTGGGCTGAGTGAGTGCTATCTGTAAGAAAATTGGAGCATGATCAGACCATGTAATGGACCCCATGGATGCTGTGATGATGGTTGGCAAACAAAAATGCGGTACTAAAAAATAGTCAATGCGGGAGTATTGTTTATGAGCATTGGAGTAGAATGAATAATCCTTGAGAGTAGGGTTATGTAATCTCCAGACATCCATAAGATGATGGCTGTTAGACTTACGTTTAGACGTTAAGTGGATCTTTTGTAGAGGAGGACTCACGAGCAGCTTCCACCGACAGCAGACTAACCTGAAGGTGGAACAGGTAGAATGCGCCGTGAAAAGAGGCCGGAGAGTCCGGATAAGTAGCAGTAGGGATCAAGATGGACGAAGTCAGGCGGGCCGAGGTCAGATGCAGGCAGCTCAGGTTCGAAGTCAGGCAGGCCGAGGTCAGATGCGGGCAGCTTAGGTTCAGAGTCAACAGGCCGAGGTCAGATGCAGGTAGCGTTCAAGCAGAGTCAAGGATAGCCGGGTCAATATCAGGAAGTCAATAAACAGTGCTGGGGTCTCTTGGAAATGTACTAAGATAACCTAGCAACTTGTTCACATGTTAGCAGTGAATTTATAGGCCCAGCGTCAATTCGCATGCGCAAGAACGCACAGTGCGCACGAACGTACGCGCGCACGCCAAGACGCGCGCGCGACTAGGCGCACGCGCGACAAAGCGAACGCTCGCGCACGAACGTACGGGCGCGTCACCGCTGGCGACTGACAACTTGCCTGCAAGAACGTTTTCAGGAACAGACATCCCTCTGGAGACGGTGAGTGGCCTTACAGATGGCCATTGAGAAGCGATTTTAGCTGTGAGGTGCATCTAGTGGAGAGGGAGGATTTCTGTGCAGAACAATCAAGGTATGGGTCAAGTGCAACATTCAAGTCTCCGTCTATCAAAACAAATCCCTCAGCAAAATGCTCCATCCGTTGTAGGAATTTCTTTAAGATCAGATGCTGGCCCACATTAGGGAGATATATGGATGCTAATGTGTACAATTTCCCCTTCACGAGACCTTTCACTATATTGTAGTGGCCCTGCGCGTCTGCTGCCTGATCTGTTAGAATCCACTCCGCGCAGTCATCAATCAGAATCGCAGTGCCACGAACTTTACTCGGTTGAGGTTTGCTAGTGTATATATGAGAGTATCCCTTTAAGTACAATTTCGTGGTGGCAGCACATTTGATGTGAGTCTCTTGTAGTAGCGCAATATTTACATTGTGCCGTTTCAGTTCCAATTTCAAACAGTGTCTTTTGTGAATTGTATTAATGCCATTGACATTAAGGGACATGCAACACAATTTTTTATCCGCCATGTAAGAATAAGATAGAGAAAAAAGGCTTCATTACTTGTTTATAGCTGTCCTCCCAGCGGACCCCCTCCGTGCCGACCAGCAGTTGCGTAGTATTTACTAAACCTGAAGCAGCAAACCACAAAGGCATAATCCAAATCAACATCTTCAATAACATAACTATAGCAAACAAACTGTGACACTCAAAGTAAAGCTCATGTATTGCGTAAGCATTCCCACCTATCAAACCTTCAGTGTCTGCCCAAAAACTCATTTTGGGTATACAATATCCCGCAACTCCCCTAAGATGTTATGGGGGGAACAATCAGTGCGGAAAATATAAGTAGGGTACGTGAAGTGGACTAGAGAACCCACCAAGGTGATCAGAAATAACTGACACTTTACATGTCCCCTGTAGCTCCCACAATATCATCCCATGTATATCCTCACGTAAGTCCCCTTAAGAGGCATATCATTTGTACTCCCAAATATCCCTCGTAGTACAGGTCCAAGGGCGCCATGTCGCTATCTCGGCTGCACGCCCTCAACCCACTATCACAACAGTAAACGAATACGCATATTTGTATATTAAGAACAACCTGCAGAGTAAATCAGAGGACATAAAAAGAGGAAGTCCATATTAAAAACTGAAAAAGAAAAAGAAGAAAAACCAAAAACCAAACCGTAATACGCATCAAAGCAGTTCAAAGTCACTGTCCCGGTATTGGCCCCTACCGGCAGCACCGACGGACATCATCCAAGACCCTGCAAAAAGAGAGGAGAACAAATGGGGGAAGATTCCTCTAGCTGAGCAGCGCGGTCAGTCCTTGGGTCTGTTGTTGTTGGCCCGCTGCCTTTTCGATGGCGATTCCCAGTCTGAAGCCCTAGGCACAGGCAGGTCACCGCCATGGTAGATCAGTTGCCTCCACTCCTCAATCTCCATTGCTGGTAGGCCTAGCTCCTGGCAAAATTGGCGTAGATCATCTGGTTCCTTCAAGGTGTGGGATCGGCCTTCTTTATGCGCCACCAAAGCAAACGGGTAGCCCCATCTGTACTTTACGCCGTTCTCATGTAGAAGTTTCGTGAGAGGCCGAAGAGCACACCTCTGCTGCAGCGTGATCCAGGCCAGGTCTTGATAAACTTCCACCTTCTGATCCGAGAATAAAATCTGTCCTGCTGTGCGGGTTTTTTGCATGATCATCTCCTTCAGCCTGTGGCTGTGCAGACAGCAGATTAAATCCCTCGGTCTCTCACTTCTTTGTGAAGCACCTAAGGCCCGGTGCGCCCGATCAAATTCTATGGTCGTGTCCAGCGGCCTATCCAAAATGGAGTTAAAAATGGTCTGCAACGCACCTTCAATTTCAGTGCCGGCAACCGTCTCAGGGACGCCACGTACACGAATGTTATTGCGTCTACCTCGGTTGTCCAGGTCCTCCATCTGACGCCTCAGAAAATGCAGTTGTTTATGATGGTCATTGGACCGCTCGACAGTTTTCTTGATGGCCACCGAGTTAACGAGGGTCTGCGCCTCCATCTCGCCCAGCTTCTCACCAATCTCCCGTAGCGTCTCCTTGATGCCCGCTAGCTCCGATTTTTGTGCTGCCTTGATGGCGCTTGCCATGTCCCTTAGATCTACCTTAGTTGGTAACAGCGATAGCAGTTCATGTATGTCGGGCTGTATGGCAGGCACAGGGGACGCGCTGGACGAGCGATCAGGGCTCGGGGTCCGGGCCGGAACATCCGCCATTTTGTCTCTCCTCCGCGTGACTGCGTCACACTCTGCTTTTTCAAAGAATTTGGAGACCGACGGCGGTTTAGGCTGCGATAAAGTAGGTGGTTTTGGAGTCTGGGGTTTCTTCTTATTATCCTTCCCCATGACAAGCGTCTATGGGGTCCCGTGCCAATGAAGAACGAGGATAAAGAAGCTTATGAACGGGAGCTACTCAGAAACACGTCTCACTAGGTCGACATCCAAACCACGCCCCCTCTGTTGAGAATTCTTGAGTTGTTTTATGATTTAAATTTTATGGAAGCAATTCTTGAAACTTCTTCTCAAGCATTGTCACACTTAAGAAAATTCAAGCAATAACTGATACAGGCATAGGACCTTTTATCCATAATGCTCAGGACCTGGGGTTTTCCGGATAAGAGGTCTTTCCATAATATGGATCTCTAAAATAATGAAATATGAAATAAACCAAGTGGGTTTCTTTTAACTCCAATAAGGATTAATTATAGCTTAATTAATTATAGCTTAGTTTGATACAGGCATAGGACCTGTTATCAATACTGCTCAGGACCTGAGGTTTTCCGGATTAGAGGTCTTTCCATAAGGAAAAAGAAAGGATCTCCATGTCTTAGGCCAACTAAAATAATGAAATATGAAATAAACCAAGTGGGTTTGTTTTCCTCCAATGAGGATTAATTATAGCTTAGTTTAAATTAAGTAAAAGATACCGTTTTATTGTTACAGAGAAAAAAAAGAATATTTCTTAAAATTTGATTAAACTGGAGTCTATGATAAATAACTTTATTATTACTTATTTGGGTTATACTGGTTTGAAGTTACCATATGTTGAAGGGTGTATTTACGGGTCACCTGTTAAAATTACTTACTGGTTGTTATGGGTTATTGCGTCTGGGCAAATGTTGTTAGAATAGGGAATAAAGTTTCTCAACATGTAACACCCATCAATCTTCGCTATACAAGTAAATACTGACTGCTAATTTGCTGTTATTTGCTATTAGGCCAGGGGGCCATGTCACTATATTACTCCATAGGGTCCATTAATCCTGCAATTATCACTGCAGGCACTTGATGTGACGAGACACAACACTTGTGGCATGGTTAACCAAAAAACACTGCCGTAGGAAGAAAAATAGGTTATAAAAAGAAATTAGCCCCCAAAGGCCATCACCTCTGACAGCCTAACAATGATAAGCATTGTCAATGCTGTTGCCATAAGTGAGTATCTTCTATGGGAGTCCTGTCTGCAAAGATCACTGGTGCCGGGAGTTCCAGAATATAGTGAATAAAGTCAACAACAACTCTTGTGCCTTGTCCTATAAATTGGGTTTTATTTATATATATCATATGGCTGTACATCTCCTACTGTACTATGTTTATGACGTCTGCATCTTTGTTAAAGGTGGACCTTTGTGTTGATTAAGCTAAATTAACCCTGTTCAAAAAATAATAAAAAGAAGTCATTCTAAAGACTACTATTAAGCTACCAAGTTCATATAAGTCATTTTACAGCTATGTACAATTTTTTCTTTATCATTAATTGCTGCATTCAAATATCGACAGCCATTGTTAATTAGCTCCTCGTTGATTTAAGTATAATATTTTAAAAACATAAATTGTTCCCTCGTATACAAATGTACTGTCATGCCCAGGCAAAGGGTTAACAAAAGGAGTTGAAGAAACAAATTCTTCTTGTTTACGTTTATTCATACAGGGCCAAAACAATTTATACACTGCAATATTCCTTTCCAATCCTAAGAAGGAAGCTGTGTTTCCTTATCAACATTACAGATTTATAAACATATAAAATGCATAAGTATTTTTATATTAATATATAGGAGTATTCAAATATATTTTTGTATTAAATCCAGAAACCTGAGGATGAATGTGTGAATGTTTTATTTGTAACATACACATTGAAAACCTCTATTAATTTTATTGCAGTGGCTGAGATGAAGAATCTGCAGGTAACAAATTATTTGAAGAGAGAGGTTTTATTGTACAAATGGGAAAAATACATCATTGTGCTAGACTTGCGGGCATAGGGAATATAGAAAAGGGGATTCATAGCCTATGTGCTTACTGAATGATAACAAGGCAGAATGTGTTTTGAATACTACCGAGGTTAAAAAGTATAACGGGAGTTATGATATTTGGCAGCTTTTATAATCATGTAACTTTTTGAGTGTTTTTATTTTTAGAGTATAAATTCCATGACCCCGCTATTTGAGGATTGTTGTTTTCCCATCTTTCTACATTTTAACTTTTAATTCTGAGTTGTTTTGTAATTCTGATCTTTTTCATATTTGCAAGTGTGGCGCAAGTAAAAATGACTTTGTGTAAATCACAAAATCCAATCATAGTTCTTGGAAGAAGTTGTTACCAAAGATTATATTTATTTAAATACATATATTTATACTCGGATACCTGGTTATGAGGATGCAAATCTTATTTTCTATCACTTCAGATCAGATCAGATCTGGCATAACCTGATGACATCAGTTTAACCAAAGATAGACGGAGAAGGTTTCTAACACGCAACAAAGATAAAAAAAAAAAACTGCACATCCAGTCACACCAGTATTTTACACTAGGCTACACATAAAATTCACTGCATAACTACAGTATATGATTATGGGTGATTTGATGCATCTCTTTGTCATTGGTGTAACTATTAAGACTTGGCCCCCCCCAGCAAAAAAATCTTTGGACGGGCCCGTCACTCACCACAAACTCTACCTGCGGCCTGCCATCTTGCTCATGTGTCTTAAGGTGGCCATACATGGACAGATTTAAGTCCATAAATCAATTCAGCAGCTTATCTGCATGTGTATGGGGCCCTCCGACAGGCCTCTCTGATTAATATCTGGCCAAAATCTGGCATGATTGGCTCATTTCATACTTTTCATATCCCCTTCATTGTAATACGATCATTTGGCCCTAGACCAAACAATCGCATTACTACGATATGGGCCTGTCAGGGGAAAAGATTAGCTAGTTTGGCAACCAAAGGAGCAAACCTTACACTGGCCACATTTACTCCCCACCTGCTCCTTGTGAGACATGAACAGTTAAAGAGGAAGCAAATCCTGCAATTGTTACGCCACTGTTCATTGTAATGGAGTATTCCTGTAATCACTATGCATAGTGTTAATTTATGTGTATTGTCTTTTGTCTATATGAGCTCTTTAAAATAAGCAATTTATTTTACACTAATTTTTACTCCTTTTGTTGGAGTAAAATATTTTATGTACTAGACAGTTAATATGCCCTTATTAACTTAAGTATTCCTTCTCTGGACTCTTTTGAAGTGCTCTTTTTGCAATAATACTTCTCTACCTCCCTCCCTCCCCTATCAGTACCTAATTCAATATGACAATATCTTTATGACTCTAGTTATATGTTAACAAAAGCATTTTTTTAAATTAGCTTTAAAGTTCCAATAAAAATAGGTTGCATATTCCCTGTTCTCCGGCATCAGTTCTTAGTGGATACCTTGAGAATAATGCTGCAGAAATACATATATTCCAATCCCATTATGTAAATGAATGCATTTCATTTTTTTCGTAACTCATATTTTGTTTAGCCTACATCTCTCAATTCCTCTTGAATAAATATAGTAAATATGCTTTCAAGAAATGTAGTGATTTAGAAATATAAATATTCACAATGAACTAGACCTTGAAATGCAAGAAAGGGAACGACCACAAAATAGTAAATTATTTTGTCATATGTTAATGTGAGGTTAAAGGCTTAAAGGAATTGTTCAGGATAAAAACTGGGTAAATAGATAGTATGTGCAAAATAAAAAATGTTTCTAATATAGTTAGTTAGTTAGACTGGATGTGTAACATAATAGCCAGACTACTACTTCCTGCTTTTCAGCTCTCTTGGTTTCCACTGATTGGTTACCAGGCAGTAACCAATCAGTGACTTGAGGGGGGGGGCACATGGGTCATAACTGTTTGCTTTTGAATCTGAGCTGAATGCTAAGGCTCAATTGCAAAATCACTGAACAGTTATGTCCCAGGTAGAGAGCTAAAAAGCAGGAAGTTGGGTTTTTGGTCAGACATCCGTTCAATCCAGCCTTTATAGATTACATTTTTGGCTAACTAACTATATTTTTTTTTTCAATAATGTTTTTATTTATTTATATGCGTTACATGTTAAATGGCATATTGCAGGTAAAATAATGTAAATAACAACAAAAAAAAAACAAAAAAAACAAGTATAACAAAATAAATGTCAAGTGAGGTAGTAGAGGTGTGACTTCACATGTCATGGTTAGGTAAAGATATTAAGTATTACCAAAATGACCAACAATTGTATCTTTGGTTCCCTTAATCAATCATATCATACAACCGTATTCTTCTTTCATGTAGGTGGCATTGCTAAATTATAAATCGGTATTTTGCAGGATTGACGGTTGACTCGAGAATATTCTATTGAGACGGTGACTCCCGGGGGGTTCCATTAAGCTTTGACTTACTGAGGTGATGAACAGTTGTTCAGCCTCCCGGACAGATGCAGATCCGCATAGCAGTTCAGTTTCGTATCAGGTAGTGTGTTGAAAAGTCTGTATTGTTAGTTGTCTGGTGGTTGGTGGTAGTGTGTCTATGTATGTTGACCAGGTGTTAATAAATTTTCCCGTGTATTTTTCTTTGTCTGTGAGGGTTTCAATCCAATCCATATGGAAAATGTGTTGCAGCTTTCGTAAAACTAGAGATATGGGTGGGGGGGATTGAGATAGCCAGTTGTGGAGTATGGCTTTTCTGGCTGCTGCGGCTAAGCGTTCAGCTAGGATTTTTCCTGGTTTGGGGGATTGTATGTCTGACGGGAATTTGCTAAATATGGCCCATGCGGCTGTGATGGGCATCTTTTTTCCGGATATAGTTTCCCAATAGCTGGCGATTCCCTCCCAGAATAGTTTGATTTGTGGACAAGACCATAAACAATGAATTAAATCTGCTCTGTCAGCACCACATTTTAAGCATCTGTCCGAGGTGGCAGTTCCGATGCGGAATCTTTTTACAGGTGTGAGATAAGTGTGATGTAATATTTGTAGTGCCATCTCTTGGTATGTGCTGGCGGGCAGACTTTTCATGACGTGTGTGTGGTAGTTTAAGATGTCTTCATTTTCTGCTAATGGGATCACCGTTTTCCATTTTGTAAAGTTGAAAGTGGATTTGTCAATATCTAGGGTTGTCCTGATTTGTCTGTAGATTTGGGATGTTGATTTTACTGCGTCCCGTCCTAGCCAAAGGGAGTCTAGGGGGTTATTTTTGTCTTTTTCAGTGAGTTTGTTCAGGTGCTGAGTAGCGAAGTGGGTGATTTGTAGCAATGCGAATTGATGGGGTTGTAGGAAAGGGTATTTTTGTATTAGGTTAGAGGTGGTTAGTAAGGTGAATTTGTCTGTGACCATGTCTTTTATGTTTTGTAGGCCATGCGTTTGCCATATGTTAAAGACAGTATTGGAGCGACCAGGAGTAAAGTTTTTATTCCTCATCCAGGTCAAGTGTATGGAGTTGAATTGAGAGATGTTGATTTTTTTCCGATATTTGTGCCAGGTATTGTATGTGTGGATAAATAGTGGATTATCTTTCATGTTTTTTGGGATATCTTTTAGTGGCGTATGTAATAGACAGTTAAGTGATATTCCTTCTGAGAGTGTGTCATCTATGGAAATAGTGGTGAAAACGTTTCTATGGTGAAGCCAGTCACCTGCAAATCGGAGAAGGGCAGCTTCGTTATATTCTATTACGTTTGGAAAATTAAGTCCTCCTTCATGTTTTTGTAGTTGAAGTTTAAAAAGATTGATTCTGGGTCTTTTTTTATTCCATATGAATGTTCTAATTATGTGTTGTAATCTTCTGATGTCTGTGGATAGTATCCTATATGGTAGCAGTTGTATTTTGTAGAGAAGTTTGGGAAATGCAATCATCTTTATTAAGTGGAGTCTGCCCGCGAATGACAAGTTTGTGTTAATCCATTTGCGGGTCTCTTGTTCTATCTGGTCTATTGTATGCCTAATGTTTAGGTTGTAGAAGTCTTGATGACGTTGTGGTAATCGGATCCCGAGAAATTTAATGTGTGTTTTCTAACTAACTATATTATAAACATATTTTTATTTTGCACATACAATCTGTTTACCCAGTTTTTATTTGTACACTGTTCCTTTAAGACAGCACAAAAGTGTCAGTATTACTGATACTTACATAAATGTTTAAACTTTGCTCTCTTAAAGATGCAGAAGAAGGAAACTTAATAACTTTCATAACATGAATAGTTGAGGCAAATTCAAAGAAAGAAAAAAAGGTGAAGGCAGGGGTTCTGTGGAATTGAGATTCTGAGATTTGAGCACTGGCATCTAAGAGACCATCATAGGCAAAATCCTATGGGCAAAATCAGCCAGGAGGGAAAAGAAAACATTCTTTGGTTATGTAATAAAAGATAAGATATTTGCCCAGGTGTAGTAACCCATAGCAGCCAATCAGCAGAAAACATTAAGGGGCACATTTACTTAGCTCAAAAGAAGGAATAGAATAAAAAATACTTCGAATTTCTTCTAACTTCGACCATCGAATTGGCTACTTCGACTATGACTTCGACTTCGAATCAAACGATTCGAACTAAAAATCGTTCGACTATTCAACCATTTGACCATTCAATTGTCGAAGTACTGTCTCTTTAAAAAAACCACCTACTTCGCCACCTAAAACCTACCGAGCACAAATGTTAGCCTATGGGGAAGGTCCCCATAGGCTTTCCTAGCTTTTTTTGATTGAAGGAAAATCGTTCGATCGATGGATTAAAATCGAAGGAAATGCGGTAAATCCTTAGACTTTGATATTCGAAGTCGAAGGATTTTACTTCGATGGTCGAATATCGAGGGTTAATTAGCCCTCGATATTCGACCCTAAGTAAGTGTGCCCCATAATCATGGGACCTTTTATCCAGAATGTTTGGGATCTGGGGTTTTCCAGATAATGGATATTTCTGTAATTTGACTCTTCATACCTTATGTCCACTAGAAAATCATATAAACATGAAACAAAGCCAATAGGCTGATTTTGCTTCCAATAAGAATTCATTACATCTTGGTTTGGTTCAAGTACAAGGTACTGTTTTATTTTTACAGAGAAAAAGAAAAAAATCCAAAAAATTTGGTTTATCTGGATAAAATGGAGTCTATGGGAGACAGCCATTATGTAATTCTGAGCTTTCTGGATAACGGGTTTCTGGATAATGGATCCCAAACTTACTAGTCACCTGTATCTGGCTTGCTAGACCACAATTCCTTCTGGATCCAAGATATTCCTTAGACCAGGCTGTTTGTTCTCAGAAAATCACTAGCCTTCTTAGAAGGTCATTTAAATGCAGTGGATTATTCCTTGTAACAAACCAGGAGCAGTGGTATCATTAGAACTTCTACTTAAAACAATTCAAATTCACTTCCACTTCAAAATGTACTCTATTTCTACTGTACAATTAAACCACATCACTGAAGCCCAAAAAATGTTACTACTAGCGCAGTTCTTCAATTTTCTTAAATCTTAAAGATTAATAAAACTGGCTTCAATAACCACTTATATGAATAATGTATGAAGAAGTGTAAACAATATTGCAATATAAAATCCACAGACATTGGGAAAGTGTAATAAGATAGTTAAATATCCATGAGCTTAGGTTAAGTCTGGGAGTTATTTTGAGGGCAGGAAACTGGACTAATATGGATATTCAGCTAATAGTCATGCTTGTATATTTATACTTTCTTTAAAGGAAAACTATACCCCCGGAACAATGTACTGTAAGTCTCTTCAAACATAGATTGTATAGAACAGCTCATACTGTATGTAAACCACTGCTTCATGTAAATAAACCATTTTCATAATAATATACTTTTTAGTAGTATGTGGCACTGGGTAATAATAAATAGAAAATTGCTATCTTAAAAAATAATGGCCACCTCCTGGGATCCTAGGATTCACGGTGCACACAAACAAAGCAAACAAACCATACATGTTAGGTCACATGAGCCATTTAACAGACAATGTTCTGTCTTTTGCTTCCACACTTCTTCCTTTAACAGTTAGAGCCAGGGTCAGACTGGGCCCGCTGGACACCGGTTAAAAAACCCGGTGGGCCCCCGGCTCCGCACCCTGCCGCAACCTCTCTTGGGCCGGTCACAGCGAAACCACATTGTGCACTTATGTGAACGTGCACATGCGAACATGCACGTTGCAGTGGGGGCGGTCCGGCCCTGGTTAGAGCTGCAGTATTTCTGGTCAGGTGATCTCTGATACATTTAATTACCTTGGATCAGGAGCATAGTAAAAGTTGTTGTAGCACGCTGGGATCTTCTAATGGCCAAACAGAGGTATAACTATGTAACTTGAAAAATATTCCCAAAGCATGCTTGTAAATTAAAAATTACAAGTTCATTACAAGTTTATTAGATTGCCTATGACTAAATGCTAGGTAAGCATGAAACGCGTAAGGCGCCATAAGGGGATTGTTTGATTTTTTTATAATATGTACTAAACTTGTACGTTTTAACTTACAAGCATGCTTTGGGAATATTTTTCTGGTGATCTCTGAGGCCAGAGAGAGACCATCACAAAATGGTGGCAAGAAATGTAAAAAGGCAATATTTACTTTAATAAATATTTCAGTTTGGTTTGATTTTTTAAGATGCCACTTAATTTGATATAAACAATCTGTTGCCTAAGTATTAAAGGAGAAGAAAAGGCATTTTTACTTGGGGGTGCCAAAAGTTAGGCACCCTCAATTGATTGTATCTACTTACCTGATACTCTCGGCCAGTGCATCTATCAGGAGAAATCTGCACCGGCCCAGGGTTATTCCAGTGAGCACCACGGAGCAATTGTCTCCCTGCTTCTTCTTTCATCAAATTTTGTTAAAGTTTGTCTTTTCGCTCTACTGTGCTTGGAACACTTTTCAAATAGACAGCACCAGACCAATGGAAATTTTCTTAAAAAACCTTTATTTGAAGGGCTGTATTCAGATGCAATACAGCATTGTTTCAGGCTTACATTAGCCTTTCCTCAAGCTTGAGGAAAGTGTAAGGAATCCTTACCCTGGTGGTCTAGTGGTGGTGCGGCGGGGGCGCACGCCGCACCGTCCTTCTCCTTCACTGCCGGCTTCCTAATGCGCGCCGCGCGTGCACTTCCAGTTTTTATAGGCGCATGCGCGCTGGCGCAATGGCGCGGAATTCAAATGGATTTAAAGAGACATTTTCTTTTATGTCATTGCCCGTGATAGGATTTGTTCCTGGTGCTATTAGCTGTTGCTATTCTGTTTGAATCTGATCCTGATTATCTGTTTTGACCCCTGCCTGCCTGTTTGACTACTCTGATCTCTGGAACCTGACCCTTGCCTGAAACCGACCTTGATTCTGCTTAACCCTCCTGTTTGACGTTCTGGTTTGACCTCTGCCTGTTATTTGACTCCGATTCTGCCTCAGCCCATCTGATTGATTACCCGGTTTGACCCTTACCTGCCTGACGACTCTAGCTATCTGCCTGCCTCTACCCGGCCTTACGTTATTGTACCACGACCTTCGGCCTAACTGACTTTAACAACAGTCTGCCCCTTTGCTTGCCAGAACTCCTCGCCTTGCTCCTCTCGAAAAGTCCAGGTGGCATCTGAGTACGCTGAGGGCTCCTCCCGAAGCCAAAGGCGGTCACACTACTGGTGAATCCGAGCTGAGACCAGGGAGCTTGGCATTAGTTAGGGTGCCAACCGTGACAGAAAGGCTAATGTAAGCCTGAAATGTTGCTGTCTGAGACGAGCACCTAAAAGACTATCTACGAATGATGAGTGCTGACTTCTTATCCTGTGTGCTCTACTGTGGTTACGCAGCCTCGAGAAGAAAGAAGAAGAAGGAAGCCGATCGATTTGTGGGGCTTGCTGGAATAACCTCGGGCCGGTACAGTTTTTTGCTGATAGGAGCACCAGCCTGAGGTTTCAGGTGTGCCTAACTTTTGGCAACCCCAAGTATAATATGCCTTTCCTTCTCCTTTAATTTTGAGGGAATAGTTTTCCATTTTTTACTATGAACATCTGGCCTCTTGTGTTTTTAACAGAGAAAATAATCATGATTAAAAAAACTCAAAACACAATTTACAGTACATACTGTAGTTACATCCTCTATTATTTGTCAATAGCTATATTGAATTCATTTGTTATAGCTCAATGAATAGGGCCTAATATCACTTTACCAGGGAAAGAGTATTTTTTGTTTCTAGTTATTTTCAGTTCAAGATTTATTTGACAATTCCTATACTGAAACAGATGATTTAAGTAGTTCAATTTATAAAATAATCAAATGTCATTGAAAGTAATAATGATCAGCATATCTGAAATTACCTTTTAAAGACTAGTCTGAATGCGCCATAAAAGTGCTCCATGCATACATAAAACAAGAAGGGGGGAATATAATAACAGTCACAAAGAGCAAAACAATTTGCACAAATAAGAATAAAAATTCACATTTCGCTATGTAATTTTCTTCCTTAAACTGTTATTCTGCATTGTGAATTTTAATTGTGCATTGCAAATTCTAATTTAGTTTTGCCCACTTTTAAGAAGTGCTTGAAAGATGTTGTAATATTTTGGAGTACGCCTTGAACTTTTGAAATATGAATAAAAAAAGACCAATCAAAATTTATTTAAAAAAAAAGTTTTTAACTTCGGGTGAATAGGCTGTATTCGAATTGTTCGAATCAAAGTATTTGCCCCAAAAAACTTTTTTTTCAAAGTCCACCAAATGACTCCAAATAGGTTCCAGGAGGTCCCCCATAGGCTAAAACAGCAATTCGGCAGGTTTTAGATGGCGAATGTTCATAGTCTAAGTTTTAAAGTTCCTTGAACCGGAGGGTTCCAGGGGTCCATCTCGCCTCATTGGAGCAGTGCCCCTGATAAATGGTAAATATATGTTACATTTTAATAGTACATGGGTTCAACAATATTCACTACATATATATTAGGAATGCACTGAATCCAGTTGTTTAGAATATAGCTGGATCGATGAGCGAAATGTAGAAAAATTTGCAAAGCGCATTGAAAACAATGGGCATCAAAATTGTTTTTACTTGCAACAATTTTTGTTGCTTCAAATAGAGTAAAGTCAATGGGTGAATCGTCCGAATCCTTCTGTCCGGCCGAACCGAATCCGAATCTGAATCCTAATTTGCATATGCAAATTAGGAGCGGGGAGGGAAATCATGTGACTTTTTATCACAAAACAAGGAAGTAAAAATGTTTTTCCCCTTCCGAACACTAATTTGCATATGCAAATTAGGATTCGGTTCGGTATTCGGGGGTTCGGCTGAATCCAAAATAGTGGATTCAGTGCATCCCTAGTTTTTTCTTTTGGACAATTATCTCTGCACCTTTTTTGTTGCAGTGAATATTTATGCAATGAATTTTTGCCGCAAAAATTATGGCAAAAAATGCACCATATTGCCTGTAATCCATGGCAGGCAAAAAAATTTCTCTACCCATCAATTTTTTCAGGATTTGGTTTTACCCAAATTTTTGTGTTCAAATCAAGCAGCACTCACATATTGCAAAAAACACACACACACAAACACACCATTCCGTACCCTGATTTTAAGTTTTCACTTATTTTTCACTAGTTTTTACACATATAATTTGGTTTCTACTCTATATAAACACAGTACATATAAATTTGCCCAGAAAACCATTAAGATCATCTGATTCTAATATACAAGCTTCACTGTGAAAATAACTCGCTAAATTGCAAATTGCTAATAGAATTTCTTGCAAAGTTTATCAACGGCTCAATGAAGTTCCACAGACCAGAGTAAACGTGTCTAAATAAAGCATTTTATGCAATGAATATTACTGCCAAATTTTATGACAATGTGTTTCTCAAAATTATCTTTTGCACATCATATCCTTTCATATCCTAAAACATTATTAAAGAGACTTTCATTAATGTATAATGTATTTTATAACACATTTGGAAAGCCTACCATTCCAGATTCATAGTAATGCTGCTACCAGGATGCATTCTTGGGCTGCAAGCCTGACAATAGCCAATGAACACTTGTTATGCAAATGTTATCTGCTTGATGAATTTTTGATGTGCTATCATAAACTCGCTGCATCATAAGCAATCACAATCTAACTTATTTTGACTTTTTAGTGCAAAATCATTCAGCTGTTAAACAAATAATTGCTGGCATATATATTGTAATAAGAATGAAAAAAGGGTCCAATTTCTCATTTGAAACGGGCCAACAGTAACAGTCAGCAACTGCTCTACTGTAACACTCTATTTTGTTTGATTTTGCTGTACAGACTAGACTTCCTTTTAAACAGATTTTACAAAATGTAAAGCAGATATTGTTCTGTCCCCACATGAAGGCGAATGAAGGTATAACTAATAGTAGCTGTGTGACTTCCTACCTTCGTATCCAAGCAGTGGGGCAGACCGGACCGGCAGATGCTCAGGTTGGATGGATCCAAACGTAGACACAGAGATGAAATTAGCCTGGGTTTATTTGATCCAGAGTACAGCAATATATGGTGATACAATACTGTTCTGTAGTAGTGGTATCAATACTGTCCTGTAAATGACTTTCCTGAGGCTAACTGCTGGTCAAAAACTGATGCCTTCACAAGCCCAAAATGTCTGAATGTCCAGTCACACAGTAATGAGGCACTAAAAATGGCTGCAGGAAGTGAGAAGGACAGAGCTGGCAGAAAACCACACCCTGAGAGGAAAAACTTTACTAACAAGAACAGAGGTGTGCAGCATGCAAATTTTGTCCAGCAGAAGGCAGCAGCACAACAATGCACAGAAAATAACATAGATAAAAAAGCATTAATAATAACATATGCAATTAACTATGAGGAGAACAGCACACTCCCCGTCTGAAATTTACTTTGGAGATTTCACTATGACGAATGTCCATGAAATATAACACAAACCTGCAACAAAAACATGTTAGAATGCAATAAACATAACAATATAGTTGGCTTTCTTGGCTTGTAATGGAGAAGATGTCTATAGTTCAACTTCAGTCCTGTTCATCCTGCAGGAACGTTCTCGATTGGTAATATCAAAATGAGTTTGTTAATTGGCCTTGCGAACGTTTTAAGCTCACCCTTCCTGAAGATCTTCAACTCCACTTTTCGGACTTTGCCATCCTTGCTAGGGAAAACCTTTGTAATTAGTCCCATAGGCCAGGCAATCCTTTCGGTTTGTTGCTCCTTCATCAATACAAGGTCTCCTTCTTTCAAGTTTGGTTTTTGGTGTTGCCATTTTCTTCTTCCTTGAAGAATATTGAGATACTCCTTTCGCCATCTGTTCCAGAAGTAATCCGCCAGGTATTGTACACGTTTCCAGTGTTTTTGGTAGATATTCGCGTGAGTAAATTCTCCACTAGGCATTAGTATATTCTCAGTTTTTTGGGTAAGTAGAGTAGCTGGAGTCAGTATGGCTGGTGTTTCAGGATCCATAGACACCGGCACAAGGGGTCTTGAATTGACAATAGCCGAAACTTCAGCAAGAAGGGTGACAAGAGTCTCATGTGTGAGTCTTGAAGAGTTTACATCCATCAACATAGAATTTAAGATGTTGCGTGAGATCCCGATCATTCTCTCCAGGAACCCCATATGGGAACTATGAGGAGGATTAAAGATCCAGGTGCAACCTTTCTCCGCCAACTGATCTTGAATGGGCTTAGTGTCGATGTTCAGTTCTCTACAGGCTCCAATGAAGTTACTTCCTCGGTCTGACCTCAACTGTTTCACTGGTCCTCTGATTGCGAAGAACTGTCTTAAGGCATTAATGAGACTGGATGTGTCCATGGATTCTATCACCTCTATGTGAACGGCTCGCGCACTCATGCAAGTAAATAGCACAGCCCAACGTTTACTGTTTGCGTGACCGCCACGGGTTCTGCGTGCGGACACCATCCATGGCCCAAAGACGTCCAGGCCAGTATAGGTGAAAGGCGGTTCTGAACATAGTCTATCCGCAGGCAAATCGGCCATTTGTTGGTGTAGCAGTTTCCCTCTTGCTTTGCGACAGTGCACACAGTCATGCAGTATTCGGGCTACAAGTTTTTTCATACCTATAATCCAAAGACCTGCAGACCTTAACTTGCCTTCGGTGATTTGTCTGCCCTGGTGTTCAGCCTTTTTGTGATAGTGTTGGATCAGCAGCACGGTGATATGATGTTTGCTGGGAATAATTAGAGGATTTTGTTCTGCAACTCCTAGGTGGGCTTGATTCAAGTGACCACCAACTCTGAGCAGGCCAAAACTGTCTATAAATGGATTTAGGTTGGCAAGATGACTTTTTATAGGAATCTGCTGTCTGGTGTACAAGCACTTCCATTCTACGTTAAATTCTCCCTGCTGGACGTGACGTATTATGAGAGACTCGCTATGAGAAATGTCCTCAGCAGAGAAGGGTTTATGGCAAACATGCCAACCATGACAATCTTTATCTTCCTGAGCATTGCGATAACATCTAGCGATGTGCACTAACCTTGCAATAGTTCTGATGAGTCTCATCCAACTGGAGAAACGTTCAAAGCGATGACAATGGAGGCTGGAGGTTTGCCTTGCTTCAGTGACTAATGCACTAACTTCAGCGTGGATTTCTGGATCATTATCCGGATCCTGGATGCTGAAATCTTCCTGTACACTTTCATCCGCCTCTCCTAGCAGAAACTCTGGACCTGTAAGACAAGAAGAGTTAGTAAAAGAACCTATAGACATAGGCCTAGTGGCATGATCTGCTGGATTGAGTTCGGATGGTACGTAGTGCCATTGTTCAGGTTTGGAGGACCTCCTGCTTCTCTCTATGCGGTTACTGACATACACATAAAATCGTTTTTTCTGATTGTAGATGTAACCCAGAACGACCTTACTGTCAGTGTAATACTGGACTTCATCTATGTCGCCATCCAATTCTTGTTGTATGAAATCCGCAATTTCCACTGCTAACACGGTCCCACAGAGTTCAAGTCTGGGAATAGTATGATCAGGCTTGGGGGCTAACTTAGCCTTACCAAAGACAAATCCAACGTGATTTTGATTGTTGGGGTCTGTCACCTTCAGATAGGCCACCGCTGCTATGGCCTCAGTGGAGGCATCCGAGAACACATGGAGTTCCTTCTTTACGCTAGAGGTAAGTGAGGTTTTAATATAGCATCTTGGGATGCGGATCTCATCTAAAGCACACAAAGATTGCTTCCAGGCTTCCCATTTTTGCTCTTTATCAGAAGGAAGAAGGGTATCCCAATCCTTGATGGTTTCAGAAAGCTGTCTCAATAGGGATTTACCCTGTATAGTGATGGGTGCTACGAATCCCAGTGGATCGAATAGGCTGTTCACCACGGATAGGACACCGCGTTTTGTGAATGGCTTGTCTGCACAACTTATTTGAAAACCGAAGGAGTCGGCTGAGAGATCCCATCTGAGGCCCAAGCTCCTTTGCACGGGTTGACTATCCTGTCCCAGGTTAATATCCTTGAATCCAGGTGCATGATCACCCGACTCGAAGGCCCTCATCACGGCCAGGCTGTATGAAGCTATTTTGTGCAGTCTAAGTTTAGCTTGGTACAACATGCCTTGGGTCCTTTTCAGCAGATCGATAGCCGCTTCCTCAGTTGGTAGTGATTTGAGTCCATCATCTACATAAAAGTCTTTTTCCACAAAGTCTCTGGCATCTGTGCCGTACTCCGATTCTCCTTCTAACGCAGTTCTCCGAAGGCCGTACGTCGCTACGGCAGGTGAAGGGCTATTTCCAAATACGTGTACCCTCATTCGGTACTCCACCGTCTCTGCGTTGGTGTCATTGTTCTTATACCACAGAAACCTGAGGAAATCCCGGTGGTCCTCTCTGACTACAAAACAGTGGAACATCTGTTCGATATCAGCAGTGATGGCGATAAGCTCTTTCCTGAACCTCATCAGCACTCCGACCAGGCTATTTGTCAGATTAGGACCTGTAAGAAGGACATCGTTAAGGGATACACCTTGGTGTTTGGCACTTGAATCGAAAACAACCCTAATTTGATTAGGTTTCCGTGGATGATACACTCCAAATGAAGGCAAGTACCAGGACTCGCTGTTCTTTCCTAGGGATGGAGCTGGTTCTGCGTGGTTATTACGGAATATTTTATCCATGAAGGCAACGATATGTTCTCTCATTTCAGGCTTGCTGTTCATGGTACGCTGAAGAGAGTTAAATCTGGATAGCGCTTGCTCTCGATTGTTCGGGAGTCTTACCCTGGTGGCTCGGAAGGGTAATGGAGAGACCCAGTGATTGGTTTTGTCTTTAAAGAACTCACTGTCCATTATCTTGACAAACTCTCTGTCCTCTACTGACAAGGCTACCTTATCGTCATCTCTGGTTGCGTGAAAGACCGATCTCCCCAAGTTGTCAGCAAAAAGGGGAGAAACGATGTCAGGTGGTTGTATGAGGTCTGGAGACTTCTCTTTCACTTCATAGTGATGAGGACAAGGCTTAATGCAAGTTGTGCGTCCATCTCCACGCACGTACGTTTTGAAGGAGTTAATTCTTGGTTGATCTGAGCATACATTTCCTATGACTACCCATCCCAAGTCCAGTCTCTGAGCATATGGCGCGTAGTCGGGACCATTACATTGTTGGCGCACCTTGTGCACCCTTAGATTGTCTCTGCCGAGCAGGAGTAGAATCTCTGCGTTATTGTCCATAGCTGGGATAACGTTGGCAAGGTGCCTTAGGTGTGGCTGGTGAAATGCAGCTTCTGGGGTAGGGATCTCATCCCTATTGTTAGGTATTTGATCGCATTCGATCAGTGTTGGTAGGGGTATTTCTGTATTCCCATTGATGGGAGAAGCAATGAATCCTTGTGCCCTCCTTCCGCTAGTCTCTATGCGGCCCGAGCAGGTGTTTAAGATGTAGGGTTCTGATGGTCCCTCTATTCCAAAGGCATCGAAGAATTTAGGTCCTGCTAGGGACCGGTTGCTTTGGTCGTCAATGATAGCATACATTTTTACTGCCTTTTCTGGTAGTCCCTCTGGATAGACCTTGATTAGGCATATTCGGGCACAACATTTCTCACTCTGGCTGTTGCCACATACTTCCAAACATGAGCAGGAAACGGCGGTGGCTGTGTTAGTGTGATTCTGAGGCTCCCCGCCATGACTTGGAGCAGGACTGGTGGTGAAGACAGCTGGTGAGTCTCTGGTGAGCGGAATTGGGTGCATAGCTGAGGCATGTCTTTCACTATGACACTCCTCACACTTGATGACGGATTTTACAGTCCTTAGCCATGTGCTCCAATGAAGCGCAGCATCTGAAACATACCCCAAGCTCGCTGAGGACTTTCTTCCGCTCCTGTATGGTTTTAGATCTAAACCCTCTGCATTTGTTCAGTGAGTGTGGTTTTTTATGAATGGGACATTCACGATTGAAGGACTTGTCTCCTGATGAGGTATTGTACTGTTTACCCGTGGGTGCTGCAGGTGATGGTAGGTTAGTCTTTCTGACACTCACGCTGCTCTTAAAGTTTTTATGCAAGACACTTTCATACCTTGAAGATGGTGTCACTGAAGCTGTAGTGTTGAACTCCAGGAAATCGAGGCTGGGGTCATTCCTCATCTGGGACTGTTCATCGATGAATCTGCAGAAATGAATAAATGGGGGAAAGGTGACGTCATGCACTCTTTTGTACCTTGAGACTGATGCCGCCCACTTTTCTTGCAGACTGTAGGGTAACTTCATGACAATTGGGTTCACTCCATGGGCTGTATCCAGGTAGCACAGGCCGGTCAAGCGAGGGTCTCTTTTGGCAAGCTCTAATTCCATGAGGAGATCACTCAAATCCTGAAGCTTATGGACATCCTTGAGATTGATCTTTGGGACGTTCTGCAGTTTCTTGAATAGGGCTTTCTCTATTGCTTCTGCACTGCCGAATGTACGTTCGAGTCTCTGCCAGGCGGCATCGAGACCTGCTTCTGCTTGTCCCACATAGACAGTTCTGAGGCTCTTAATACGACTTGTGGAGCCTGGGCCCAGCCATTTGATCAAGAGGTCGAGCTCCTGCTCTGCGGTCAGGTTGAGGTTGGCAATGGCGGCTTTGAAGGTTGCTTTCCAGGCTCTGTAGCTCTCTGCACGGTCATCAAATTTTGAAAGACTTGTGTTAATTAGCTCTCTGCTCACCATAAACCTGGCAAACTCGGACATATCCGATTTCTCACTGCTTGTTGCCATGACAACTTGTGATGCCCCCGGGGCGTGTGGGCTGCGTGGCGTGAAAGGGTGAGATGCTTCCGGGTAGAATGATGTTGCTGCAGGGTTGAGCTGTGGTCTAGCCTCTGTAGATTGTGATGACTGCTGCTTGAGCTGTGGCGGTAGGCCGGGAAATGGCAGGTGGCCCTTTTGCTGTAACACCTGTCCTTGAAGGGGCACATCTGGGTGAACGTCATCAAGTTGCTCAGGTGCTGTGAGTGGCACTGGCACTGTAGGTAGAGTTGACTTGAGGGTTTCAGTGTTGTCGGCTTGGACAGTACTGCAAACTGGGGGTGGTGCAGGTAACTGTTTCAGTACATAGTCACTGGTGCGATCAGCTGGATCATCTATCTCCTGTGGTGGCAAGCAGACTGGGTCAAGGCCTTGGCTCAATGCTTGCTCGAGTAGTCTTACTTTAGCTAATGCAATTTCCTCTTCCATCTCTGATTCAAGAATCTTTATTCGGGCCTCTGCTTCTGCCCTCTTAGCCTCTGCGTCTGCTCTCTTAGCCTCTGCGTCTGCTCTTTTTATCTCTGCTTCTGCCCTTGCAAGAGCTTCCTTTTCAGTGAAGGAGCGTCTCACCTTGGATTGCTCTGCATTTATGCGGGCCTCTAGTAGTCGGTCGCTTAGGGCTGAGCTTCTTGAGCACGATGATCTGTATGACCGAGAGGAATGTTTAGATGAATTTGATCTGTGGGATCTAGTTTCTTGCAGATGGGAGATACGGAGTTCCGCTTTATCTTTAGCACGCAGCACCATGGCGTCTCTTTGTCCGTCTATTAATTCTGCCTTGCTCAGTTCTGACGGGGCTTCATCATTATTAGCATCTTTTAGAAAGGTTATATACCTTGTGGACAGTCTCTTATATCTTTCATGAGCTGTATTCAGCCGCCCTATAGCAACTTGTAAGCTTGTGGCATCACCTGAGGATTTAAGTCCTGACATGATGGAGGAGACTCGTTCCCATAGCTCTTCCAGGTTATCGCATAGCTCATCTTTCTTGATTTGATAGTTTTCTTTGACCTTTATTGTCGGTTTGAGAGAGCGTCTTGGTCGCACGACTTGGTCTGCTGGAAGTGTGGAATCTGCTTCCTGTTCTTCATAATGATCAGTATCAGGTTGCATTAGCATTGTTTCATCACTGGGAAACTGTGCAAGGTCTTTTTCGGCCATTTTGATTTAAGGTGCGCTGTCTCTTTAAGAAAATAAACTTTTGAATTGAGGGCTGAAAATAGCAGTGCGGCTCCACTGAGGCACCCTGACAAGGTTCCTAAAGTGTTTTCAGTGAATTGTGGGGTTTGGATGGAGGGGGACCCCACGTGCATTAACAGTTCTTGTACTATGCGAGCAAAGGTTAATACAGGATGTAGAAAATGGCTTGATGGGTTGTGGAGGACTTTCAGGTGAGAGTATAGATACTGCAGACACGTGGTGCTTGCCTTTTGGCTTCTGTGACGTGCACTGTATCTGGGCAGATTTGCTGCAGGTGGGCCTGTTGCCAGGGAGATTCCTGAGTGTGGTACTGAACTGTGAGGTAATCTGTGGCCGGGGTATGGCCATTAAGGCAGTTTTTGACTGTTCTGTCCCCACATGAAGGCGAATGAAGGTATAACTAACAGTAGCTGTGTGACTTCCTACCTTCGTATCCAAGCAGTGGGGCAGACCGGACCGGCAGATGCTCAGGTTGGATGGATCCAAACGTAGACACAGAGATGAAATCAGCCTTGGTTTATTTGATCCAGAGTACAGCAATATATGGTGATACAATACTGTTCTGTAGTAGTGGTATCAATACTGTCCTGTAAATGACTTTCCTGAGGCTAACTGCTGGTCAAAAACTGATGCCTTCACAAGCCCAAAATGTCTGAATGTCCAGTCACACAGTAATGAGGCACTAAAAATGGCTGCAGGAAGTGAGAAGGACAGAGCTGGCAGAAAACCACACCCTGAGAGGAAAAACTTTACTAACAAGAACAGAGGTGTGCAGCATGCAAATTTTGTCCAGCAGAAGGCAGCAGTACAACAATGCACAGAAAATAACATAGATAAAAAAGGATTAATAATAACATATGCAATTAACTATGAGGAGAACAGCACAGATATTGAATCTTGTTCTGCTAGTGAGAGGCCAGTATTTGTTGAACCAAGCCAAAATAATAGTAATAAAGCACAAACTAATATCACACTTTTATATTAAAATGTATATAAATTTTACAGGGCCGATAAACAAATGGTTGAAATAGAACTGAATTCAAATTTAGATTCTTGGAGAATCCGTTTGCATATTTAAATAGAGGAAGAAAGCAAAAGAAAGAGAGCTAGAGAAAGAAAGAATTTTTGCCAGATGAGAATATCTAAACTAAATGACCACATTTCTCTATTTTCCTAATGTTATCTGAACAGCTGAAAGAATCAGAGCCGGGCCATGCTGGGCAGGCCCGGCAGTCGCAGCGCCTATTTAGTATGCGCTCGCGCGCATGCACGAAGTTGCGCTCGCATACGCATGCGCGAATTCGCGCAGGAAGCGCGAACAGTCGGCCAGAGAAGGGAACCGGACTTGGGGTAGGCGACAGAGGAGGTACGTGCCTGGCGCCCTCACAGCTTTGCGCCCTAGGCACGTGCCTACTCTGCCTACCCCTAGTTCCGGCCCTGGAAAGAATACTAACTTTCCAAACAGAGATTTGTGGACCATGTACATGTATGAGTAAACAGAGAACCTAGATCATATCCAGGTATGGTGAATCACATACTGTAGGCTTTTGTCAAGCACACTGCCTAACTACAGAAATGTCAAGTCACATCATATACAGTAAACCTCGATTTTAAGTACCCTAAATTTAAGTTTCCCACATTTTATATGTTTTATTTGTGGTCCCACCAATTTATAATGCAATTCAATTGGTGCATTTCCCTGATTTTAAGTATCTATTCCTGGATTTTACAAAAACATTGTGTCCTGATGTTCCCAAAAACTGCTTTTTTTCCTCTATAAATGTTATTATTTGTAAAATAAGGAGGTTTAAAATACTAGCCAGATGTATATTTTCACCTTGGTTCTGCCTGTAAATGGTCAATTCCATTTCAAGCATTTCAACCATTTTTATATATGCCCTGTAAAATTTATATACATTTTAATATAAAAGTGTGATATTAGTTTGTGATTTATTACTATTATTTTGGCTTGGTTCAACAAATACTGGCCTCTCACTAGCAGAACACGATTCAATATCTGCTTTACATTTTGTAAAATCTGTTTAAAAGGAAGTCTAGTCTGTACAGCAAAATCAAACAAATTCAGTGTTACAGTAGAGCAGTTGCTGACTGTTACTGTTGGCCTGTTTCAAATGAGAAATCTGTCCCTTATACAATCCTGCACCAATCACTTATTGCTTTAGGTTGTGTATGTGGCTGACAGAGATGCCTTGCACATAGTGTAACATTAACACTGCAATGTTTAACCCTTGTTATTAACACAGTAAATATTGTATCTCAAAGTAAAACAGACTCCTGTGCTTATATCCTTTCAGTACTTGAAGAAAAAGTTACTTTAACACATTTCCCTGATTATACATTTTCTGAGAATTTACATTGTTTTTTTCTTGGTCCCCTGAAAAATGTAAAATGGGGGTTCTACTGTACTTTAGTTGATGTTTTCTTTCAACAGTATACAGTAGTAAAATCACCTTTATATACCAACTAATAAAATTTGCCAGACATCATAAAATAACAAGGAATCCTTTTCAATTAATATCTGCTGAATGTGACTTCCTATCACGGTTCTAATGACTGGTGTTGAGCATTCTTGTTTGGAAGAAACTTGTAAGGTGCATTGGAATTGTGTCACTGTGCTGGTGCAGCTGACAAAAGACCTCTAGGGCCCTCCTGCTATCCCTGAGTTCTTGTGGTATCTGACCTTGTTGTTCTGGTTTGACCTTGGCCTGTGCTGGTTGTCCCTTTGCTGCCTCACCCTAAGCTGCTGCCTAATTTTTGTTATGTTAACCCACTGTGTGCTGAGTCTTAGATTTTTACTTGCATGCCTGTGAGCCTACTTGCTTGTCCATTAAACCATACTTTTCCTCAGCCTTGCTTTTTTACCTGACCATGCTTCAGTTCTAATGCCTACCTTCTATTTGACTCAGTACCAGTATGATCAGGCACCTAGTACTGCCCTGAGGCTTCATAGCCTAAGTATCCCCCCAAAATTTGGACCTGCTTGGACCTGCAACCTGATTTGCAAATGCCTTATCGGCAACCCAATCCAAAAACCGATGACCACCATTAAACAGGAAGTGTTGCTGCTGCAACCAAAAGGACATCAACAGAACAGAGGGTGGGGGCAGAAAAAGTTTTAAAAAATGTTTAAAGGGGTAAAACATAAACAATAAACATAACATAAACTAACATAAGTAATATAAAATACATGTATAAAAATGTAACATCAAAGAAGCAATGTATAATTTTTCTTCACTATAACATTAAAAACGTATTTTCATTTAGGGAGCAAATGGCAAGAAAACACCAAGAATCCTTCTTTCCAGTCTTTCTTCTCAGTGATTTATTGAGGATAATCTCACTGTTGTCAGTATGCACTGAAATATTTCAAGGAGGGAATTGTACAGCATTCATCTTTCTTTTTTCACAATGCAACTGTACTTTTTCTGAAAAACCTCCCCCCCTCACCTAGTGAAGAATGTAAAAAGAAGTCAAGCTCTGCAAAGAAATGGAGTAATCTTTAGTGGCATATGTGGAGATGCTGTTGAAAGATCATTTATCAGAACAGAGTCTTGGAATATAAAAAATAATGTTACCCTCCATTCATTTCTAGCCTTTTTTCAAAATTTTCACTCAAGCTATTCTTCAACCTTGAGATTAGAGTCAAAATAAAAAAGTACAACAACCAGGCTGTAATAAAAATACAGGTTCATGATGTACGTTGCTTTATATCAAGGAAATAGGGTACTTGAGGGTGACATTTAAACCAGGTGACATTTAACATTCAGACTGAACAGAAGTGCAACCTACAAAGAGGCTAATCTTGTAATCCAGATCTTCTCATATCCTGGATTAATTGAGTGTCAGAGCATACAGAACACAAACATTCATGTGACCTGTTCTTTTCATACTGTCAATGGGTAAGAAATACATTTTGATACCTGTGAATATTTAGTCTCACCAAAAAAATTTAAGAATATATATATATACACAAAATTATATATATACAAAATTATATATATGCAAAATTAATATACTTATACAATGTTTATAAACATTACATACTAAGGAAATCCGATATGATTAATGAAAATAAATTGTCATTTACATTTGGATGATTTGATCAGGCTTTAAATGAGTGAGAATCTTTTTCTTCAGACAGCTTGCACAGGAGGTTATTTATATGCAGGAATATCTGGGATGTTAAGACTTAAATGCTGAGCACTTCTAGTATCAGCCAATTAGACTCCTTATAATAGGAGTTCACTACCTTCCATTGGCACCCATGTGTATATATATATATATATATATATATATATATATATGTATGCATATGCCCCATATAATCAAATGAACACCTCACTTGCCTCACTTTGCCTATTCCTGCTTTTATATACCATTCTGTGTAGAATTTCTGTTCACATTTTACAGAATAGTAAATTAAAAGCAGAAATAGGGCACAGCGGCGCTTATAATCCACAGGGAGACTCAAAATTGGTATCTGCCTAAAAATACTGAGCAGACTTCTGCCACTTGGAACCCTGTCTCCAGCACAGTCTGCACTATTTCATCTTATCTAGCCTATCTCTGATTCATCTTATGTGGTTGCCTGCTGCTCTCTTATCATGTAGCTGTTCATAAAAGAAACAGTACAGCAGGAATATGGTGCACAAACTTATGCTAATCGTCAAAAAAAATCATATGCACTCCTTATGGAAATATCCAACAATTTCTCTATTAGGTGTGTTTTGTTATTATAACTTTTTACAACCTATGTTTTTTCTTTTACCAATTATAATGCATTCTGATGCCTATAAAAGAAAAGTGTGATTTGCAATGAGGAAAGTTTAGAGCCTTGAATATATCATTGGTATATAGCACAGTAACGAGGATCCTACTTACACCTTATATCCACTGTCAAGGGAGTATCTGGAATAGGGTTAACAAAATAACTTTTGTTTAATAAAATAAAAGGAGGCTGGCAAGTAGTTAAAATTTGGGACACGGGCAAACATGGTCAAGAATATCTATAACCATGAAATAATCATGGAATTAATAGGAAAATGTATTAATAACCATTTATATAAAAATATAAGGATAGAGGGTTCCATAATTAATTGTGGATCTCTACTATCAAACTGCCCCCCCCCTAGAGAGTCCCAATTATTAGGCTACCAGTCTTATAGGCCACATTGGTGGTTGACCCTCCCGAAGGGCCCAATAAAAAAAGACCCTTGCATGCATGTCCATGGTCCAGATTTACTCCGACTACTCCTCAATTATGCCCAAACTCCACTCCAACTTACTATAGCATATGCTCTTCCACCTTTCATGGCCCATAAATAGTGTTTTTCCATGTCAGGGGCCCTTTCTGAAACAGGGTCCCAGACTACAGTACCCCTATACCTGCTGATGGCAGCCCTACACATATATATGTCTAATATATGCCTAAGCCTATGATTATCCAGGGTTGCATACAAATAGCAGGTGCAATAACATTATATACCAGTATTTATAGTTCACAGTTAATCAAGGAAATTTTAGTTGAGTAAATTCCAGAATTGTGTTCTATATATTATAAACCTGCATTGGCGATTCATGGTTCCTACAGTATCTGGGGAAAACCCAGATACTAATTTATTAGAACCCCAACAAAACTACTGCTAAGTGAATTTCTAGTTGTTATTGGATTTACCTAATTTCCCAAACTGCTCTCAAAAACCCAATACATGTTTCACTTAATACAGGCTTTGTCAAAGGCACTAGTGAATGAATGTGCATAGAGCTGGATATACAGCAACATCTTAGGCCATAAATGTCCTGAGTGGATTATCACTACCCTCTGCAATCCTATTATTTATACCATTATGTATTGTTAAACATGTGTGGAAATTGTCTTGTGCTGATTTCTAGGCTGTCGATAAAATTGTGTATTTACCTATAAGGCTGTGAGAAGAGGGTATTAGGAAAGGGCACAAGGCTGCAGACTGAGTTTAATATACTCATATTTTACAACATTGGGTACAATATTTTTTAAAATGTAATTGTAGTCATGTGACACAAGTAATTCATGACCTCAAAAATCACAGTTTTTAAGGATACATATATATATTGTTATAACACCATAAATGCACACAGTACTGGAACTTACAATATAACTGAATATTAGTTATTTTATTTGAGGGAAAAGACACCTGACAAAAAACATTAAATCTATATGGAAATGGCTTTCTAATCATTTTCTGTGCAGGAGAAATTATTTCCCATGTGCCTATAGTCCACAGACACCAGGCAGAGACTTTTGTTAATTTAGCTGCAGAAAATGAAGTATCTGTCTCTTATTCAGGAGTTTCTAGAGAGCAAAAAGGGATATTTTGAAATCCACTAAAATATATGTATATAGTACACTGTTTTCACATTTCCTGAAATTAAGTAAAATGGAAGGGTAACCGCTTTGTTTGCCATCTTTCAGGAGCTTTGTGCTAATTTTGTAATTTGCAAAGGTATTTTGAGCAGTAGCAACCTAGTTGTCAGGTGTAAAAGATTTTATTATGATATGCAAACCCTCCAGTCCCCACCAATCACTGAAAGTTGAGTAATTCATATACAGGTATGGGATACATTATCCTGAAGCTCTGGATTACGGTAGGGTCATCTCCCATAGACTCTTTTAATTCAATAAATGTTAAAACATATTTCCTTTATCTGTATAATAATAAAGCAATACCTTGCACTTAATCCTAACTAAGATATAATTAATCCTTATTGGAGGTAAAACAATCCTATCGGGTTTATTTTACATTTAAATTTTTTTTAGTAGACTTAGGGGGTTATTTAATAAACTTTGAATTTATCTCATATTTTATTAAAAAAACACGACCAAACTGCCATGCCCAATATGACCTTGTTAATTAATAAAAAGACTCAATTTAATCGGTTGGTGGAAAAACCTGATAAAATCGAGCAAAAACCTGAATCTTGAGTTTTTTTGGAATTTTTTTCACTAATTTCTTGTGTTTTTTGGGTTTTTGCCTGAAAACCCCAAAATTTTCAAGGTTTTTGGGCTAAACTCAGCGCAAACCACAATATCTTCAAATTGAGATTGGTGCCTCAGTCCCATTGACTTATACAGGACCTCGACAGGTCTGAGATGGTGGATTATCAGATGGGCTTTTTGCAGCATCAGGGTTTAATAAATATAGAAAAAATCTAGTTTTTTATCCACAAAAAATTCCAGTTGTTGCCCCAAAAATTCAAAAAAAGATAAATTTGAGGTTTAGTAAAAAAAACCCTTAATATATGAAAATCCAAAATATGGAAAGCCCCCTTATCTGGAAAAACCCAGGTTCTGAGCATTTTGGATAACAGGTCCTATACCTTTACTACAGATTATTTTTTCTGGTCCTAAATTGTTGGTATAACAATTTGATTGGTATTCAGGAAAAAATGTATGTGCCAGTTTGGAATATTTTGCAGATATTACTATAGATTGCTCTTATACAAAACTATGGATACATTTTAAATCAGTGATAAACTAAACCGCTCCTCTGCAGCAGCAGCTTCAGAATCAAAGAAGACAGATCAGAGCAATCTGGAAACCAGTTTCATTTATAGGGCTACATATTCAGTAGCAGGTCTACGGTTAGTCTGTAAAGCTCTGATAGGGTCTCCTTAGGGAATGATGATATATTTAAGGGAATACTGAAGCACACGACTGTACATTTATGAGACAAATTAAACAGAACTCAAGAACGAAGCAGGATTCAATGTTAATGGCTGCATATATAATATTATCCCAGGTGAACTGCCCACACTTGAAAAATCAATGGCTATTTGACTAGAATTTGGATAGATTAATGCAGTGGAAAATATGGCATGCCTAAATTTGAACTAGTTTAACTCCTAAATAACCTTGAGAACCTGAAGCTGTTTATAGCAGTCAGAAATTGTTAACCAAGGATAGTGTGAAAACTTAATTTTCAGGTCGTTGATCTTTTATTATCCATCAGTCATGGTCTCTAGTGCTTCTGGCACTGTGACCATCCAGCGAGTTTATGATGGACGATCACTTTCAATTGATGGATAACATTCAGCTATTCATGCTAATCATGTCTGACCCATCATCTTCTTTTCAAAAAGTGGGATTTTTCTAGTGTGCCATTATTATTATTTTTTTTATATAGTTATATATAACTATAGGAAAATGTGTGCAAATCTATTTTTTTTTATGTTATAACAGCCGATATATTTACAGTATGGATTTTATATTTGAGCTAATAAAGTCAGTCATAGATAGCAAGTCACGTAAGAGGATACAGCTAGAGCTGATGCTCTGGATTTAAGTTAGGCATGCACTGAATACTGAATCCTCCACAAAAGTGTCAGCTGAACCCAAATCTGAATACAAACCATAATTCTGTATGCAAATTAGCCAAATAATGGAAGAAAAATTGTCAACGTTACTTGATTTAGGGTTTGGATTTGGTTTGGTCGGAGTCTCAGACTTGGCTAAATCTGAATCCTGCAAAAAAGTATTACTTTAATTACAGTTATTGCATCCGTTATCCAGAAAACCATTATCCAGAAAGCTCCAAATTATGGGAAGGCCATTTCTAATAGACTCGATATTAATGAAATAAGTTGAATTTATCACACAGCACCATCTGTTGGTTGTATCAAAGAATAACAGTGACTGCAATATCACACAGCGCCATCTGTTGGTTATATCAAAGAATAACAGTAACTGCAATATCACACAGCGCCATCTGTTGGTTGAATAAAGGATTAACAGTGATGGCAATATCACACAGCGCCATCTGTTGGTTATATCAAAGAATAACAGTAACTGCAATATCACACAGCACCATCTGTTGGTTGTATCAAAGAATAACAGTGACTGCAATATCACACAGCGCCATCTGTTGGTTATATCAAAGAATAACAGTAACTGCAATATCACACAGCGCCATCTGTTGGTTGAATAAAGGATTAACAGTGATGGCAATATCACACAGCGCCATCTGTTGGTTATACAAAAGATCAGTGATGGTTTTATGACACACAGCACTCTCTGCACAATTCTCTGTCACCATCAACTTTGCAAAGAAGTCCGGTCGATCGCTGGGGGAGTCTCTTTGGCGGAAGGTGCGCTGCTGGGAGACAGGGCTGTAGTTGTGTCTAGGCTTATACTAGAGTCAATAAGTTTTCCCAGTTTTCGTAGGTAAAATTAGGTACCTCGGCTTATACTCGGATCGGCTTATACTCGAGTATATACGGTATGTGAAATTAGTGCTTAAGATGTATGTTTCTTTTTCTGGGAAAAATGCTGTGTTGCAAAACAATTTGCACTTGGTTTAGCTTTATTTAATAAATTGCTAATTAGCCATTAACCATGTTAATTGTTGTGTGTCTTGATGATATGTCATGTAATTTTTGACACACTTGGTACTGTGCAACCATTCTACATTCAGAGGCAGCTTAAAGTAATATCAAAAAATTAAAGTGTTTTAAAGTAATACAAATATAATGCAGTGTTGCCCTACACTGGTAAAACTGATGTGTTTGCTTCAGAAACACTGCTATTGTTTATATAAATCAGCTGCTGTGTAGCCATGGGGCAGCCATTCAAAGGAGAAAAGGTTAAGGTTACACAGCAGATAAGCTCTGTAGAACATAATGGTGTTATCTCTTATCCACTATTTAACCTGTGCCATATAGCTTTTTTTTTCAATTTGCACCATTGCTACACAGCAGCTTGTTTATATGAACTTTAGTAGTGTTTCTGAAGCAAGCAGATCAGTTTTACCAGTGCAGGGCAAAATACATGATATTTTCATTACTTTAAAACACTTTCATCTTTTGGTGTAACTGTTCCTTTAAATTGATAACCAATGGGCTTGCTCTGACCTGTGTTTTCTAGCAAGGAGTTGCCCCACTGTTTTAGCATTAATCTTTGCTTTCTCATACGTAAGGCAAAGCCACATATGATGCTAAAATAGAGATACAATTATCACTAGTGATGGGCGAATTTATTCGCCAGGTGCGAATTCCATCACTAATTACCCAGTTGTGGGATGCCGGATATAATGCTATTAATTATATCAGAGAATTATAAAGCTATAAATAGTTAAAATTTAAAATAGTTTAAAATATAAAAATTTCATTATAAATAATAAAAAACTACATTTTACCCCATACCCATGATTTATTTTGGACATTTAGCTCAATTATCTGCATTAAAAACCATACAAATAAAATACTTGTATAAAGTATCACACTCCTTTAATCCCCCTCCCTTTTCTTATGTGACATGCCGTTGTATAACCACTGTAACCTCTGCAACTAATGTCTCAGCATTAAGCCCTCTTTCAAAGTCCTGGAGGTCTCTTCCTCTAGGCATGGCAGTCAGGCAGAAAATAATGAAGCCTTAGGGGGCATTTGAGACCTACGAGCATTTAAGTTCATGACTACAGCCTTGATGAGATTATTTGTTGTTTGTATGATACTGGTTATTAAAATCAAGAGTCATAACTGTGTGTAATCAACAACTTTCAATATAACTTGTATCCACTTTTACTAAAGTGTTTTTTTTATTTCTTTTACAAAGTTAGCTACAGGCACCTTTATTTAACCCTTGAGTCTGAAGAGAGACTTTCATAACTAACAGCATACAGCATACAGATCAATTCAAATTGAGAAAATGTATTGTGAACACAATTTAATGAACTACAACTGATACCAAATTCCCAAGTCAAAGTGATTTTGTATGGGTTTCGTCTGCTACTCAAATGATTTACATATATAAATATAAATCTTAAGAGACTTTATCTATAAGACTTTCTGAAATTCTCCAAGTGATTTGGGCTTTCATGGAAAAAGAAATACTGCCAACTACAAACAAATGCTTCCCACATAGATCCATAAAAGGCTGACATTTAATTAATTTCTACTGGAAAGCACAGTACACACATAGCACACTTTTCATTTTGAAACCTGTAATTTGCCAAATGTTTAATTACTTATCTAAAAAAAATGATACGTTTTGACAGCCTAAAACAATTCTAAAATGACCTGCTAACACAAAAATGCAGATCGCTGCTGAAAAAAAAAGGCTAGAACTGCACTAAGACATAGCTAAGAGTCCGTTCTCAATTGTCCTTTGCACTCCCATTTCTAATTGGAGTCAGCCGAGAGGGAAGCCTCAGGGGCTTTACAGCCTTGTGTTCTGCTTGAGATGTCTGTCACACTGCTTCATCCTGGTTGTGATGCTGTGAAAGGCCATTCCTTGCTTTTGTGACCTTAAATTTTAAGTGTCTCTCTCTGAAGTCCAGTCAAATAGAAGGCAATTTAGTTGTTCTATTTGGCAGAGAATAAGTCAGTTGCCTATGCCAACCATGTATTATTGTTTAAAGCTTTTAATCTTCTTGGTTATGTGTTATTTGCCCTAATTCAATTTTAAATCAGCATAATTGCTTTTTGCTTCAGCGTGATGCAGAAAATTGTGTATTCTAATCTATTATTAATCAGGATGAAATTATCCTTAAAGATGCAGGTCTTGATACAAATGCATGGCTGTTCAACTAGAGGTACAAATGCCATATGTGGCCCTCCACTGTACTTCTATGGGTGCCATCTTTGTCTAACATGATGTGTATTTGATAAATAACATATCATATGACAAAAGTTGCAAAACATTATAATCGTTCTTAAAGCTGGACTTGAAATTTTCCATCCCTTATGAAATTATCCTGATAGGAAAATCAAAGGCTTCTTCTATAGAACAGCAATATCCAATATGTTTTCCTGGAGTGAGTTAGCTATATGCTATTAAACTTGTTGTTGGTCCTATTGTAATAAAATGATAATACTGTAAAAAGAATAGTGCCTTTCTGCTAGCTGGGGACAATAAAAATATTTTAAAGGGCTACTGTTATGTATGAGAATGAGTAGAGTATAACAGTGCTTTATTAGCAGGCTCATGCAGCCATTACACAACAGTAAGCAACTCTAACACCACAAGCTGTATAGAAAGTATGCACCGTATAAGTCTTGAGCACAGTGACATCTACAGGCCATTTGTATAAACACCACAGCTACCCATAGGGCCCAAATTGTACAATTGTATTTTGTGAAGTGTAGTTTACAAATTCTGGCATCCAATCATACAGGCAAAAATTCTGCAAGAAATAAGATATGATGACATAACATGCCAAAATGGGGATTTCTACTCCTATGTGCTTCACCACATTTGGGTTAATTTATCAATGAAACACCTTAGTGCTAATTCACTAAGTAGTACAGGGATGGATTTACATAGCTGGCACCCCTAGGCCGTCTGTCGTTAGTTGCCCCAGTCCCCTCCCTTTTTGCAATCCATTCTGTAGTAGAAATACTTGTGCCCACAGGTGCTCGCAGTGAGGCATGATGAAAAGTGTCAAAAACATGGTGATTTGTCCTTTTTTATGCACTTCGCACCCTACCTCACCAGTTGTAAATGAGCCCTATAGTCACTGCAAGGTGCCAGATATTCTACATCTGTGTTATAATATGCTTTTTTAACCCTTTGGTTTTTTTAGACCCAATTCTGTGTGTCATCTGTACACTGATTCAAATTATCCAAATTCTTTGCTTTTTCAGGAACTTAATTAAGAAGGAGCTGCATATACAAATAATATAAATGAGAGGGCAAGATGCATGAATACAGTGAATGTTTTTGTATAATGAGCCTTTTGGGAAAGAGGAAAGTACCTCTCTTACATCTGCATTAATAGTTTGCAGCTGCATACTGTGATTACCAAATCCATCAGACTGATACAGTGAATGGGTGTAGTACAGGGATCTCTCCAAATTGCTGCCCATTACTGAGTAACTCACTAAAGAGTAAAGACTGAGATTAGAAGATTGCTGCACGTTACCTAGTGATTTGCTGATATGTATGAGATGAAATAGACGGATATTAGTCAGTCAATCTCTGACATTCTAGTAACTTAATGACAAGCTACTGTGGGGATCTGGACCTTCATTAGAATTTGACTGAAGGTAGAATGACAAGCTTTTCTGCCAGAATATATCAACCTCTCATAAAGTAATTTTGGTGGGCAGTTACCACTTAAGCATTACAGCCAAGAATACAAGGCATCTGTGTATTTTTACCCAGATACTGGATTTATTGTATTTGAGCTTGCAACCTAAAACAAAAAGTAAAAATTTATGCTCACGAGAAGGTATTTTAAAAGTAAATTATTTTTAACCTATCAAGTGTCATACATTATAAAATATAATTATCTAAAATAATAAAATCTACTACACATGCTCATGTCAGAAAGTACCAGAACCAGTGGTTTCTGTATTACAGCACATTAAAGGGTTTAGTATTAAGGTACAGTACAGCATTTGTCCTGAAACCCGTTATCCAGAATGCTCAGAATTACAGAAAGGCTGTCTCCCATACACTCCATTTTATCCAAATAATCCAATTTTTTTTAATGATTTCCTTTTTCTCTATAGTAAAAAAACAGTACTTTGTACATGATCCAAACTAAGGGGCCGATTCATGAAGCTCGAGTGAAGGATTCGAAGTAAAAAAACTTCGAATTTCGAAGTGTTTTTTGGGCTACTTCGACCATCGAATGGGCTACTTCGACCTTCGACTACGACTACGAATCGAACGATTCGAACTAAAAATCGTTCAACTATTCGACCATTCGATAGTCGAAGTACTGTCTCTTTAAAAAAAAACTTCGACCCCCTACTTCGGCAGCTAAAAGCTACCGAAGTCAATGTTAGCCTATGGGGAAGGTCCTCATAGGCTTGCCTAAGTTTTTTTGATCGAAGGATATTCCTTCGATCGTTGTATTAAAATCCTTCGAATCGTTCGATTCGAAGGATTTAATCGTTCGATCGAAGGAATAATCCTTCGATCGTTCGATCGTAGGATTTGCGCTAAATCCTTCGACTTCGATATTCGAATGTCGAAGGATTTTAGTTCCTAGTCGAATATCGAGGGTTAATTAACCCTCGATATTCGACCCTTCATACATCTGCCCCTAAGTGTCACGACCGGCTCCCTAAATCCAGAACAGGTGCTAGGTTCCCTGGTCGCTGCTCTGCTTCTGCCTGTAGCAGCTGCCTTTCACTTCGGGAGGAGCCCTCTGCTAATTGGATGCCGTCAGGTCTTAATAAGAGAGTAGCCTAATAAAAGTTCTGGACAAACGAAGGGGCACAATCTAGAGAGGCACAGTTCTTGGAATAGACAAAGTGTAGTCAGACACTTGGAGGCAACGGATCATCACAGCGGGCATCCTCGCCGAAGGCGAGGCGGGCGCCCCCGCCGGCCCACTAGACCACCAGGGTGAGTCCTCACTATAATTAATCCTTATTGGAAGCAGAACCACCCTATTTGGCTTATTTAATGGTTACATGATTTTCTAGTAGACTTAAGTTATGAAGATCCAAATTATGGAAAGATCCATTATCAGGAAAGCCCCAGGTCCCAAGAATTCTGGATAACAGGTCCCATACCTCGATATACAGTATAAATAAATGATGTGATGTTTGGAGTCTTTGATAAGCTTTATAATTTTATTGCTACATGTGTTTATTTTTTATTTTTTATTTTTTTTTAACTCTTTATTTAACATAAAGTTTACAGTCACGACGTAACAAAATCTGCACAATGTTATCACAAACCTCAGATCAGCACATATTACGCATTGTACAAAAAAATGAAAGAAGGGGAAGAGCATGGCATCTACAATAGAAAAGAGAAGTCATACGCTTCCCAGGTTTACCTATACCCAATGAAGGGAAAGCCCTTCCGATTTATTGCTTACAATATCAGCGTTCCATAAATGTAAACAGAAAGAAAAAAGGGAACAAAAAGAGCAGACAGAAGAAGGGGAAGGGTAGGGAGGGAAAAAGAAAAGAAAGGGAAAAAAAAAAAAAAAGGAAACAACACTAAAGCATCAAAACTGTCCGAGCTCGGGGGAAATCAAGGAAATATGAGGATCCCAGTCTGGGAGTAAGTTAGCATGGTGTCGGGGGGTGTAAAGCGACCCAAGGAGACCAAACTTTCTCGTAACTCGGTAAACGAGAAGTGTGTAAGGCAGCCATGTATTCCATTCTTCGTATGTCCTGGATAGCTGTGTTTAGCTCAGTCACTGAGGGGGGCTGTGGCTTCTTCCAGTTGCGAGCTATGACCCGTCTAGAAGCCGTCAAAATCAAAGTGGCTAGCCTTTGGTTATGCTTCTTAAGCCCTGGGAGTGGAGACCCGAGCAGAAAAGGGAGTGGGTGTCGCTGTACAGCAGTCCCAAACAGTGAGGCCAACATGTCCCGCACCTCCTGCCAATAATGTGCCAGGAGAGGACACGTCCAAAAAACATGGTAGAGAGTCCCCACATCACCACATTGCCTCCAGCACTCTGAGGACACCGACGGGTACAATGAGTGGAGCTTGGCCGGCGTCAAATACCATTGCATTAAAATCTTATAATTTGTTTCTTTGTGGGTCACACATATCGAAGCCCTTTTGAGGTTCTCCCAAATCCGAGACCATTGCGGGAGGGGTATCTCTTCCCCTAGCGCCTGTTCCCAGGCCAACATATATCTATGTTTCATGAAAGAGGGCTCAGTGTAGGTGTTAAGTACGCCATAGATGTCAGATATAAGCCCCCTTCTGGATCCCCTAGTTGCCATAATCGTTTCCATAGGGCTGAGTACTGAAGGGGCCTGAGAGCCCACCACTGCCAGGGCAAAATGCTTGATTTGAATGAACTGATAGAACAACGAGTTATTGAGCTCGTACTTGGCTTGAAGCTCCTGAATAGAGATGTCGCGAACTGTTCGCCGGCGAACTTGTTCGCGCGAACATCGGGTGTTCGCGCTCGCCGGAAGTTCGCGAACGTCGCGCGACGTTCGCCATTTTGGGTTCGCCATTGTTGGCGCTTTTTTTTGCCCTCTCACCCCAGACCAGCAGGTACATGGCAGCGAATCAGGAAGCTCTCCCCTGGACCACTCCCCTTCCCTATAAAAACCGAAGCCCTGCAGCGTTTTTTCACTCTGCCTGTGTGTGCTGAAGAGATAGTGTAGGGAGAGAGCTGCTGCCTGTTAGTGATTTCAGGGACAGTTGAAAGTTTGCTGGCTAGTAATCGTTTTGATACTGCTCTGTTATTGGAGGGACAGAAGTCTGCAGGGGTTTGAGGGACATTTAAGCTTAGGTAGCTTTGCTGGCTAGTAATCTACCTTCTACTGCAGTGCTCTGTATGTAGCTGCAGTGGGCAGCTGTCCTGCTTCTGATCTCATCTGCTGACTGCTGCAATAACAGTAGTCCTTGTAAGGACTGCTTTTATTTATTTTTTTGTTGTTTTACTACTACTACTACTACTACTACTATAAGAGCCCAGTGCTATTAGTCTAGCAGTGTTGGGGAGTGGGACTGGTGTGCTAATCTGCTGCTCCTAGTAGTTCAGCAGCACCAACTTTAATTTTTTTTTTTTAATATTCATTTTTTTTTTATTTTACTTTTTTTTATTTTACTACCGCTGTAGTAGTGTATAAGTTGACCTTTTAGGCATTATTTGCCCTGTAGGCATTATTTGCACACTGTTTTCTTCAACCCGCCATCGAGCTGTGTGACCTTGTTCACATTCTGTCTAAATATCCATAATATTACCGTCTCCAGAAAAAACACCGGAGTCACTTTTTTCAAGCAGCCATAATATATTTTACGTAATCCGTATCCACCGCTGTAGTAGTGTATACGTTGGCCTTGTAGGCATTATTTGCACACTGTTTTCTTCAACCCGCCATCGAGCTGTGTGACCTTGTTCCCATTCTGTCTAAATATCCATAATATTACCGTCTCCAGAAAAAACACCGGAGTCACTTTTTTCAAGCAGCATTCATATATTTTACATAATCCGTATCCACCGCTGTAGTAGTGTATACGTTGGCCTTGTAGGCATTATTTGCACACTGTTTTCTTCAACCCGCCATCGAGCTGTGTGACCTTGTTCCCATTCTGTCTAAATATCCATAATATTACCGTCTCCAGAAAAAACACCGGAGTCACTTTTTTCAAGCAGCATTCATATATTTTACGTAATCCGTATCCACCGCTGTAGTAGTGTATACGTTGGCCTTGTAGGCATTATTTGCACACTGTTTTCTTCAACCCGCCATCGAGCTGTGTGACCTTGTTCCCATTCTTTCTAAATATCCATAATATTACCGTCTCCAGAAAAAACACCGGAGTCACTTTTTTCAAGCAGCATTCATATATTTTACGTAATCCGTATCCACCGCTGTAGTAGTGTATACGTTGGCCTTGTAGGCATTATTTGCACAGTGTTTTCTTCAACCCGCCATCGAGCTGTGTGAGCTTGTTCACATTTTGTCTAAATATTGATAATATTATCGTCTCTAGAAAAACCACTTGAGTTACTTTTTTTCAAGCAGCATTCATATATTTTACGTAATCCGTATCCACCGCTGTAGTAGTGTATACGTTGACCTTGTAGGCATTATTTGCACACTGTTTTCTTCAACCCGCCATCGAGCTGTGTGACCTTGTTCACATTTTGTCTAAATATTGATAATATTATCGTCTCTAGAAAAACCACTTGAGTTACTTTTTTTCAAGCAGCATTCATATATTTTACGTAATCCGTATCCACCGCTGTAGTAGTGTATACGTTGACCTTGTAGGCATTATTTGCACACTGTTTTCTTCAACCCGCCATCTAGCTGTGTGACCTTGTTCACATTCTGTCTAAATATCCATAATATTACCGTCTCCAGAAAAAACACCGGAGTGACTTTTTTCAAGCAGCCATAATATATTTTACGTAATCCGTATCCATCGCTGTAGTAGTGTATAAGTTGACCTTGTAGGCATTGTTTGCCCAGTTTTTTTGGCCGCAGCCACTGAAGCACAGAGGCCAGAAAAAATATGCCATATAAATGCTGAAAATAGTAATTTTTTGCCATACGTTGACTCAACGTATATGGCAAAAAATGACTATTTTCAGCATTTATATGGCATATTTTTTCTGGCAACTGTGCTTCAGTGGCTGCGACCAAAAAAACTGGGCAAACAATGCCTACAAGGTCAACGTATGGCAAAAAATGACTATTTTCAGCATTTATATGGCATATTTTTTATGGCAACTGTGCTTCAGTGGCTGCGTCCAAAAAAACTGGGCAAACAATGCCTACAAGGTCAACGTATGGCAGTTGTTTAAAGAGAACAGTAGATTACTAGCCAGCAAAGCTACCTAAGCTAAAATGTCCCTCAAATCCCTGCAGACTTCTGTCCCTCCAATACAGAGCAGTATCAAGCAGATTACTAGCCAGCAAACTTACTATCATCTGTCCCTGAAATCACTAACAGCTCTCCCCCTACACTATCTCTTCCAAGCACACACAGGCAGATTTTTCAGATACATTTTTGCCCTTGATCCCCCTCTGGCATGCCACTGTCCAGGTCGTTGCACCCTTTAAACAACTTTAAAATCATTTTTCTGGCCAGAAATGTCTTTTCTAGATGTTAAAGTTCGCCTTCCCATTGAAGTCTATGGGGTTCGCGAACCGTTCGCGAACCGCTCGCGTTTTTGCGCAAGTTCGCGAATATGTTCGCGAACTTTTTTTCCGACGTTCGCTACATCCCTACTCCTGAAATGAATACAGTTTACGAGTAAGTGGATGATAAAGATCTTTAAGCTGCAGTAGGCCGGCTTGTCTCCAGGGCTGTGCGAAAGAGTCCTTGAGGCCAGGAGGAAAGTAAGGGTTGCCCCAGAGGGGGCTTAGCCTGTATGGTTCTGGGGATATACTGAACTGTACCTTAGCATAGTTCCACAGTGACACAGTCAATTTCACTGAGTTCAGTACACAGTCCTTGAGTTTCAGCAATTTTTTCGGATCCCATAAAAAGGAGGAGATGGCAAAAGGAGAAACAGTATCATTTTCCAAAGACACCCATTTCCCACAGTGTGTCCTGGCCGACCATGCCACTGCCTGTCTCAGGTGTGCAGCCAGATAGTACCTAGTAATATCTGGAGCCCCCAGGCCCCCCCACTCCCTCGGGGATGTAAGTACCCTCTTAGAGATTCTGTGGGATTTAGCCGCCCATATGAATTTAACTAGTTTAGCCTGGATCTGTCTCAAAATTGTAAATGGGACTCGGACAGGTAGGGTCTCGAAATGATAAAGCAGTCTGGGAAGGGTCACCATTTTTACTGTGGCAATCCTGCCCAGCCAGGATAGCGAGTGGGAGGTCCATTTTTCAAGATCTTCGCAGATCTTAGCAAAAAGTGGGGTGTAATTTTCCTTGTATAGGGCAGCATAGCTAGGGGTCAAGCGGATCCCCAGATATTTGATATAATCAGTTTTCCAATTGTAGTTGAAATTTAATTTCAGGACCTTGAGTTGCGGGTGGGGGATATTTATGGGGAGGGCCTCCGACTTGTCCTGGTTGACTTTATGGTTGGAAAGTCTACTGTACGTGTCTAAGATAGCGTGTAAATTAGGGAGAGATGTCAGTGGTCGAGTAAGAGTTAGGAGTACATCATCGGCAAACAGCGAAATTTTGTGGGTTGTACCCCTACGAGTGAGACCCATAACATTAGGGGAGTTCCGAATAGCGACAGCTAGGGGCTCTATCGACAATGCATACATCAGGGGTGAGAGGGGGCACCCCTGTCTGGTCCCATTGGTGATCGTAATGGAAGAAGACAGGTAGCCCTCTATCCTAACCGCAGCCGAAGGGCAAGAATACAAGGCAGACACAGCGTTTCGGAAAGGACCCCCAAATCCCATCTTGTCTAGAACTTTGTTCATAAATGCCCAGTTGAGGCGGTCGAAGGCCTTCTCAGCGTCTAGCCCCAGGACCAGAAGAGGGGTCTTGGTCGAATTAGCTAAGTCTATGAGGTCAATAGTCTTTCTAGTATTATCTCCAGCCTGCCGGCCCATAATGAACCCTACCTGGTCCTGGTTGATGAGCGAGGGCATTAGTAACGTTAAACGGTTCGCAAGAATTTTGCTAAAAATTTTTATATCCGCATTCAGCAATGCTATAGGACGATAACTTTTACAGGACTGGGGGTCCTTACCTTCCTTAAGGATAAGGGAGATGTGGGAATAGAGCATAGATGGTGGTGGTTTGGAGCCTGTCAGGATTCTATTAAGAACCTGTAGCAAGTGGGGACCCAGAGATTCCTGAAAAGTTTTGTAATAGAGGTAGGTCAAACCGTCCGGTCCAGGGGACTTTTTCGTTGGGGCCAATTTAAGTGTCTCCGCTAACTCTTCCATGGTAATGGGTTCATTTAAGTGATCATTTTCTTCCGTGGTGAGGGTGGGTAATGTGGAGGGAGACAGCAAGTCCTGAATATGCTTCCCCAAGTCCCGAGCTGTTCTCAATGGCAAGGGCGGCAGATTGTACAGGGAAGTGTAGTAGCTATGGAATGTCTTAAGAATTTGATCCCTAGTATGAACTAGGGTACCTTGCTTAGTGCGGATCGCTAGTATGGCCTTTTGGGCCCTCTGGTCCCGAAGCTTACGGGCCAACAGAGTGTGGGCTTTGTTGCCATACTCATAAAAGCGCTGTCGTGTGTAGGAGATGGCTTTTTCCGCCTGTGTGACATCTATATCTTTGAGTTGAGCTCTGAATGATGTTATGCGCGCTAGCGTAGAGATAGAAGGTGAGTGGCCATATCTGCTCTCCTCAAGTTTAAGCTGCTGCACTATTTGTAACCTACGGAAAGTCGCGGATTTTTTGAGGTTAGATGCTATAGCAATCAATTCCCCCCTTACCCATGCCTTATGGGCTTCCCACACTGTGAACGGGGATGGGACCGAGTCCTTATTCCTCTGAAAATATTCCACAAGGCCTGTGGACAATTGAGTTTTAACCGACGAGTGGGCTAGCAGTGTTTCATTAAGACGCCATTGAAATGGTTTCCGTGGGAGTGGTAAAATATCTAGGGTCATTTCGACAGGGGCATGGTCAGACCAGGTAATTGGATGAATGGTAGAACTTTGCAAAGAAATCAGGGCTTCATGGTTAAGCAAAAAGTAGTCCAAGCGCTGTTGGGAACCGTGGGGGTGTGAGGCAAAGGTGAAGGCCTTTTCGGTGGGATGGCAAATACGCCATGCATCGTATAGGCAATGGGAACGAATAAATTGCCTAAATTGCTTGGAACACCTCTCCCTCTCATCCCCCACAGGTCTCCACGAACGATCAGCTCTCGGAGAGAAAACCAGGTTATAGTCACCCCCAGCAATCAACAATGTATTAGGTAACAAAGATAGTTTCTTAAAAGTAGCATTCAGAAAAGATATCTGCTTCCTATTGGGGGCATAAACGCAGGACAAGACAACGGATCGGTTGTTAAGCGAACCCTCCAGTATTACATATCTCCCCTTCGGATCCACGTGAGCTTTCGTAACTTGCAGTGGGAAATTTTTGTGAATGAGGATAGCCACCCCCGCCTTTCGAACCGGGGCTGAGGCTAAATAAGCCGTTGGGTAGTGGACAGAATGTAACCTTGGGGAGTCCGAGAAGCGGAAATGGGTCTCCTGGATCATTAACACATCAGCTTTAAGTTTGCGAGCCTCCCGAAAAAGCAGATATCTTTTCAGAGTACTATTTAACCCCTTCACATTTAAAGTAACAATCTTAGCCATTGCCCTGGAGAGGAAAGCGCTTGTAGAAGGTACATCCCCTCTTTGACAACACACATAAGGCCCCCGAGCTCGGATCAAAAACAATGCATAGAACTGGACTTGAGAAAAGTAAAAAATCAAACCAGAAAAAAGTCAACAGAAGTAGAACCCCAATAGGGGAAAGGAATGGTGGAGCTATATCAACCATGTTGCGTTGCTCCAAGTGAAGGGAACACTGGCCCTTCTGTGGGGGGGTCATGGGCCAACAAACCGGCCTGGATGAGAGCCGCAACACTCTCTCACTGAACTACCCGAACACCGGGCTGGTAGCAAAACTGGAAGTGAATAAAGGCATAGTTACGACTCTGTTGGTTCTTTCAGCAGGGGCTCCACCTGGTGCGATGGAGAGGACGGGTCTGGGGACCCAGGGAGTAGCCTAGGAGAAGCAGGACGTCTTGGGGAACGGTGCTGTCGGTCCGGGGTAGGCGAGCGGGGACTTGCGGCCTGCTGTTGCGATGCGTTGCTCCTTTTCAACCCCAACCTCCGCAGCAGGCCTGGGCCCTCTGCAGGATCACGGATGACGAATTGAGAGCCATTATGCGTCGCCACTAGCCGAAACGGGAACCCCCATCTGTATGGTATATGATTATCCCGCAGTACCGTAGTTATCGGTTTGAGGGCCCGACGTTTGGCTAGAGTGGTTGGCGATAGATCGCTGTAAATTTGCAGCGTATCGGTTTTGAATAAAAGATCTCGGCTGTTTCGGGTTGCCATAATAACTTTTTCCTTGGAGGTATAGTAGTGTAGCCGTAGAATGACATCTCGAGACTGCTGGGGCTGCTGGGGCCTGCTAGTGAGGGCCCGGTGTGCCCGATCTAGACGCCAATCCTCTAACGGGAGGTCGGGGACCAGGAATTGAAAGAGGGCCAGTAGGTACTCACTCAGTTTCGACGGCCCAACATCTTCCGGGATCCCTCGGATCCTGAGGTTTTGTCTCCGGTCGCGATTCTCAGCATCCTCCTGCTGGTATTGGAGGTGTTGAATTTCTTGCCGCAGAGACTTATTGTCGTCCTCCAAATAGGAGATGTGTTGCGTAACGTCCTCCATGGCATACTCTAGATGCTCTGTACGGTCATCTATATTCCGAATCCGGTCCCAAAGCTCCTTCGTGGCGTCTGCTATAGAGTCTCGGATCGTGACTTTGAGTCTCTCATGCAGTTGTGCCAACTGGGCGCCCAGCACCTCCGCTGTGACCGGTGTTTGCTGAGACACGCTGTCCCGCTGTGAAAGAGTCCTCTGCGAGACATGCGTCATAGCGGCCTCAGGCTCGTCGGCCATGCGGGAAGAGGTGGCCTTCACCGTATACCGGTCCATGGAGTCCTTTTGCGGCGGATTTCGACGCCTGCTCATGTCCAGCTAGGTATTAGCTGCTCACAGAAGTCCCCGGGGCAGTTCTGGAAAAGCTCAGGTAGGCGAATAACGGGGAAAGCTGACAGAGTGGTGCGGAGCTAACTCCTTAAGCGGCCATCTTGGATGCGTGCGCGCATGCGCCCATGTGTTTATTTTAACACAAATTGTATGTCAAAACATACACTTAACATCTGTATATACATTTTTAAAATTAAAATATTTTCTATTAAACAGAACATTTACCCAAATTCATATGTTGCCCGAGTAGAAAAAGATGACAAGCAACATGTGTGAATGAATTAACTTCTTGTCTGCAAGGAGTAGTACAATTTAATTGGCTGTAAATTTAATCACTGCTGTCAGAATAAATAAATAAAAAATACTTCTTATTTCTTACTTATTTCTTCACAAGCAAACTTTGCATTTTTCTATAGATCTAGAAATATTTTGTCAGCTGTGATAATGATGACAGATAGCAAGAAGAAACAGAAAAAATAAAACTTTTTTCATTATTTGAAGGTAACTATATTATTATTATTATTATTATTATTATTATTATTATTATTATTAAATGTGTGTAAAGCACTAAAATACTACACAGCCCTGTGCAATAAATGGGTTTATATACTGAAAACACAGATTACATACAGAAGAGAAGAGAAATTTGGAAACAAAGAGAGACTGGGAAAATTTGGATGGAACATGGGTTCCAAAGTCTTGAATGGGTGTACAGTATGTGAACAGGCAATGGGGTATATTTATCAAAGAGTAAAGTTAGAGATCGCCACAGTCCCCTAGAGTGAAATTCTGCCACTCTCCATTAATTTCTATGGGATTTTTAAAAGAGTATTTATCAATGGATAAAAAGAGAAAGTTCATCCTTTGATAAATACTCCTTTCCAAATCCCATAGAAATGAATGGAGAGTGGCGGGATTTCACTCTAGAGGACTGTGGCGACCTCCAACTTCACTCTTTGATAAATATACCCCATAGTGAGTACTTATAAATAAGTTTGAAAAGCTGGAGCAGATTGCAAGGTTTCCAACAACTAGCTATCCCCTTAATGCTGAAAGCAATTGCCAGTGCTTGTTTTTGGAAAGAGAGGGACAAATATCATAAAGCACATGCTAACTTTTAGAGTTCTGAGAATAAATGAGCAAAATAATATTCTGCTATTAAATACTGGGGGAAACAGAAGTGTTCTTCTGCTCTAGCTGGAAAATTTGTAATCCCTTTCAGTTTGCACCCTCACTTCTGTTTATGCCCACTGACTTGTCCATTGAAGACATCAGTCCCTGTCCCCACGAGAAGCAGAACCAGACTGAGATTCAAAATAGGCCCTGGCACAAGCCTGTACAAGCCCAAAAACAGTGACTGCCTATGGCACATTACAGCAACACCTCTGGCGTTTGTCAAAATCTACAGGTTTTCCAGAACCCTGGGCACACAAGGATCTGCCGCTTCTCACCAGTCCCTGCCCCAATATGTGGCAAACCTAGGAAGGGGCGATCCTGGCCCATCCGCCGCCTGAGACAACAGCAGTTGCTGCTGCCCCCCCTCCCCCGGAAATTCGCTCTTAAAGTACCAGGAGCAGCATTTTTGCTGCCCCTGGTACCTAGTGGGGCGCGGGTGCCTGAAGTGTCAGCCTCAACTCGCCTCATTGGCGAAGCACCCCTGAACCTAGGCCTATACTTATTTACATTTGTTAAATATTGACTGAAAAATCTGACAGTGAGATCAAAGGATTTATCAAAGGTTAAACAGAGATTTCCAAAAGTATCCTGCCATTTTTCCACTTGTTTATATTTATTGATATTATGTAAAATGACTGTGAGTTTTTCTCCAGAATCGTTCAAACTTTATTAATTTATCAGACCATTTTCCATCTCCCCCCATACTGTTTGTTACCAGAATTATTAAACATTTGCTTGCATGTTTTTTTTATGGTCACATACTGCCAGATTCAATTCAGTGAGAAAAAGTTATCTAATGGTTTATCACGTGACAACTCATGGATGAAATTTTATTCAAGGAAAAACAACTTTTCTCCTAATTCAGTTCCAGTTTTTCCCCATATACTTCAATAGAGATGTCACTTGTAAATTGTCATAAACTTTTCCTGAATTGAACTGCATCTCAAATTGAATGTCGCTCATGACTTTTCACATGTGTGCCAGTCAATCCTGTGCATACTTTTACTTCTTTACCAAGTATGACATCATTGTGTGTGGTGCAAAATTCAAATATGTGCCACAGCCATTTTACTGTTGCCCAATTAAGGTCTATTCTAGGTGGTTCCTGTGTGCGCTCTTCATCTGATCTTTTGTTCTTAACCCTTGCCTGTCCCTTGACCACTGCTGTTTCACTGCCTTAACTGACCATTTTCTGACCATTTTCTGTTACTGGCTACGCTTCTGGATTCTGACTGACTGTGTACCATGCTGACTGATTGGTTAATGACCACAGCCTGTTTTCTTGACTGCACTTTACTTTCTCCCCTTACTCCTGTTGACTTTTCTGCTTACCTTGCCTGCCCAGAACCCTCACCTTGCTGGGAAGGCGCCTCTTCTGCCTACCCCTAGAACAGACTCACCTGCCACTCGGCTTGAGCGCTCCTTGACCTATGCATTAGTGGGCGATGTTATCACACATGCATGCACTATGGGGGAAGGGTGGACAGCTGACTGGTTGGGTTGCCTAGGGCACCTGGCAGGCCTGGATCGCCTCTGGTTCCCAAAGGCAAAATTATTCAGTTTGCAAACATTTATTTGCATTGCTAATGATTTTTGCTTTAGCGACCAATATTACATGCCCCCATAAATATTTGACACTGCTTTTATAAATGCTCCAGTAAGGTTTGCAGAGAATGCAATGGCCAAATGTTTCTACAGTTAAGAATACGGCATCATTTAGACAAGTAACATATGTCAGGATTAGCACAACATGTACTATGTTTAATTTCCTGTGAACATTTTCTATTTAATTTAGGATTGTAGAGTTTTTCCTTTAGATTTCTATTTTCCAGCCCCTCTACTGGGATATTATTTATTAAACTAATAACTTTACAAAATTACAGCATTTCTTCATATTTCCCCTCAGCCTGTCCCTCTGACTTTAGAGCACAGCCTCTTGCTTTAGCAATTTTCTAGTTTCCACATGCTATTGTGCATTCCTTTGTGTGAGAGGAAGATAAACGTTTGAGCATTAAATTGGAATGAGAAACTGTACCATACATTTTGTCTGACCCTTATTTGGCAGAGTGCATGAATAATCAGATGATTGGAGTAATGGTAAAAACAAAGGTTCACAAATATACTCACATAAACAGTTACCGTATGTTATGATATGCCTGTGTTATAGGGATTCTGGTGTATAAGGAGAATCAAAAATACAGAAATAACATAAGCAAAGATAGAAAATTACACATTCCATTGTCCATGAAGTTCCAACCTTCAGGTTGACTACTTTTTAATGTCATTGTCACACTTGTGATTTATTTTCATTATTGGTAAGACTGCATTAAAAGATCACATTCAAAATAATTCAGAAATGTAAAAGTTATATCATTTGAATATATATCAGAAAGTGTTAATGTTGCTGCAAATCCAGGGTAGTCAATATTATGTATACATGTATGCATAGTTTACCTTTATTTATATAGAGTTTCTGAGCCAGCAGGGAAAGCTGGGTGTACCCTAACAGCTGAATGTCCAGAGGCTGCTTTATGTGTCAAATTGGTACAACCCTACACAACTATATACTGTATGTATTTATGTAGGACCAGCACATTATAGATGAATAAAGAAAAAACAGAAATGTTAGATACAAGTGGTATGTAAATTAATGTTTTTTCACTCATGTAGAGTGTGCAATCTGTACAAAAAGCACAAAAAGGGGCAATACAGTGCAGACACTTTAAAATATGTATATATATATATATATATATATAGATAGATAGATAGATAGATAGATAGATAGATAGATAGATATAAATATAGATAGATATACATATAGATATAGATAGATATAGATATAGATATATATATATATATATATATATATATATATATAAATATATATATATATATATATATATATATATATATTCATAGTAACAGGGACTCTTACATTCATACATAAGGATAGCAGGCATCTGTAAAGTGCATTGGTCCATATAAAGTAGTTTACATTAATATGATTTATTTGATCCTAACAATTCCATTCAAGGTATCAGCAGTAACCAAACATGTATCAATATACTGTATTAAGGATAGAAAGATGTACAAAAACTCATTACACTTACAAAAATATTTGCAACGTATCCAATTTTAGTAGCATTTTGCACAAAATACCTTAATGTCAGAAGAGTTCTGTGTGGTTTTCAGAATGTGGATATAGCAGTGATGTATTTGGATTATTATAAAAATACGGTGTGTCTGCAATGTCTAAACTTCTGTATATATCTTGCTGCTCTCTAGCCGTTTTAGGCTATTGGGCTCATTAAGGACACCAAGATCAGTGAGCAAAGTGCAATTTTGAGAGCAATAACTATGTATTATTTCTCACAGTGCAGGAGTTTTTCCAAAAATTCCAGTGTCATTGCAGAAGCAAAGGGGTGTTGAATCTGAAGCGATTATTATGTGCTTCATGCCTTCATCACAAACTGGGCATAGATGCACCAAATAAAAGTCTAGGGGGTATATTTATCAAAGAGTGAAGTTAATAGTGAAGTTCTGCCACTTCCCATTCATTTCTATGGGGTTTTTAAAGGCGTATTTATCAAAGGGTGAAATTTCACTTTCACCCATTGATAAATACGCCTTTCAAAATCCCATAGAAATGAATGGAGAGCTGCGGAATTTCACTCTAGTGGCAGAACTTCACTCTTTGATAAATTTACCCCTAGGTGCAGGTGCCAATTCGCTAGCGAATGGGACCGTCGCTAGGGTGCAGGAGACTTTTCGATCTGGCAAATGATTGTTACTCCGCAAATTCACTAAAGTGCAGATTTTACTGAATGTTACCTCTGAGTTGACTTCACCACCTCAGACCAGGCAAAGTGCTTAAAAGAAGCTAGATCTTCCTCAATCTTCTGTCACTTACATCATATACTGTGTGCCGAAAATGCATTAAAGTTCCAAAAACGCTGGCGATTTTTCCTTTTTTGAAGCTGCTTGGCTATCGGCATACAGGATATGATGTCACTGACATAAGATTGAGGAAGATGTTGCACCCGTAGCCCCACTGCCGTTCATCGCCCCTGTCCTCTCCCCTTTATTTGCAAAAATTTTTACCATCGGAAAATTTTATCACCTGCACATCCCCAGTGTTTGTGAACCAATGTGGGTGTAGTTGGGCATCATGCAGCCCCCTAAAATCCTGCCACCCTAGGCCCAGGCCTTGGTGGTCTTTCCACAAATCCAGGCTTGTTTATCAGTTCATCTGGTCTGAGGTGACAAAGTAAAATCAGAGAGAAAAGTCGCCTGGTGATAGAGTGCGAACGAATGCTAGTGACAGTCTCATTCGCTAGCGAATTGTTGCTAGTGAATTGGCGATGTCCCTTCAGATGGGATTTCTGGCGAATTGTCGTTAGCGTCGGCCAATGCTCCCTTTAGTGAATCTGCCCCATAGTGAGTAGTGCACAGATTCAGTTGAAAGCAGAGAAAGTCCCAGAATCCAATATGGAACAAAACTAAAGGGTTGAATGCTTTTGCTAGTCTAAACGTATTTGGGAAATGGCCCATGTGTGTCAGAGGCAGACATCATAGTTTGAGGAATTATGTTTCTCTGGGAATAAAAAAAACATTTATGAGGCCCCTTTTTAATTCTGTCCATCTGTCTTCCCTATATGTGTTTACAACCTCCACTATCTGTATCTAAATTCCCACATGCCAATGACTTTAATGCATTAGTCTGAGGAAATATGAAAGTTAGGTTTTATGTTTATCTGAGAAACCACTGAAACATAAAGCTAAGGGCAGATTCTCCCACTCCATCTTTTTATGCACAGCCTAGATGCAGTCTCTATAAGACACTCCATTTACCCGTGAAAGTGGTAAAGAATTAGAATTTTGCTAGGGAAACTCTATAGGGACCCACCAAACAGAATTTTTTTTCTAATATAAAATAACTTCCCTTTCTTGCTCATACAGTAGTTTGCAGGTGTTGCCCTGACTGTGCTTATACACCCGAATGTAGGTCAGAGTGCTTCCTTCACAATTTTCTTAAAAGCATTTATGAATTTCAGTATTTTATGGGCTGCTACACATAGCAAGGCTTTGCACAGCATGGTCATAGCTGCAGAACATCTTGCTGTTAACATGATCGGGAGTTAATGCACTATAAATATTAGCACCTTTTGCTAAATATCTATTTTGGATTTAGCTGGTGAGATCACAGATAAAATAATGTGGTAAAGGTCAGACTCATAGCTTAGATAGATCATATGTTTGAGCATCATGTAGTCAGCTGCGCATTACAATTCGAAAGTAAAAAAAAAAAACAGATCACGTGTTTTCCAAAAAAGAAGAAAGCAATGCAAATATGTTACACATTTATTATACAGTAAGGGTCAAAAAGGAAAAAAACGTTTTACTGAAAGACATTCATCTACTTTACTGCCATCTATAATTCAATGTAATTTCCAGCACAGTCAATGGTCTCCTTTCACTAGCTGCACTGAATTACTGAATGCACACTTTACCTTAAGAGCATGATTCCCATTTTTAAATCTTTTCAACCCCTATGGAGAAACTGAAAGTAAAAGAGCAGGTTAAATCAATACAGCTCACACCCAAACAATAAAAATAGCAAGAGGGATGAGTGCATCAGAACTAATTACTAGGGCAGAACGATATGTCTGAGTTGTTGGTATTTTCCCTCACTAATCAAAGAGGTGTGACTCGCACCTTCATGAAATATATATTAGGAGCCACACTTCCCATTCTTTAAATAGCTAGCATGTGTTAAAGGCATCAGTCCTTCTGCAATCTGCCAGTGAAATACTACAAAGAACTACTAAGGATAAAACACTTTGTTTCATTGTCACATTGTCCATGAATTGGAATCATATGAAATATAGCTTTTGATTCAAGGAACCCTATTTCATTTCTCACCTCCCAGCAAATCTTAGACACTGATTCACACATAATAGCAAATAGTTTGGGATTCCCTGATGATGCTAGATAGAAAATGAACATTGACACTTGTGTAAAGAATAAATGCATGTGTGTTTAATATGTCCTACTTTCTGAATCTTTCTCGCTCCCTCAGTTCTCCCAAATCCACCACACTGGAACTAGTCATATTCTTCATGTTCTCATTGTTGAGTATGGAAGGTTGTGATCAAATGTAATTCCAAATTAAAGAGAACTAAAACTCAATAGAGAATTAGGCTGGAATTGCTGCATATTATTGCAGCCCTTTGGCAGTGAGGATATATGCCTTTGAAAATACTCTCAAACTGTTTTACTGATGACTTATAGCACATGCTATAGGCTGCTGTCAGTCATCTGCAATTAGGGGCTGACTCACAACATACAGCATATGTAAATGCTAAAGTCATATTTCACAGTTGTTTTTCTGCTGTGGGTAATATTTACTGTAGCATCCAAGTAGTGGCTAAAATTCCAAATTGGAGAGCTGCTGAACAAAAAGCTAAATAATTAAAAAATACACAAATAATAAAAAAGAATGAAGACCCGTTGCAAATAGTCTCAGAATAGCGCTCTTTACATTATACTAAAAAATAATTAAAAGGTGAATAACCCCTTTAATTGCTCCATGAGAAATACATGACATAATATTTATTTATTTTATAGTGTGCTATCAATATTAATATTGGATGCCATGTTTTGGGGTGCATATTTATCAAAGAATATACTTCAAAGTTATATAGAAAAGAAATTCTCTTATCTCTGTACTGGTAAATGTTACAAGGCCTTTATAATTAAAGTTGTTTCAAGGGTTTATTCAGTTATCGATCAAACATGCTGAAAAGTCCCAATGGCCAAGAAAAATCATTGGCCCGTGAATATAATTTGTAGCTGGATGCAGAGGGCCCCTGCATTTTCTACAAGCTTTATGGGACAGGGATACCGTTTATACTCTTACCACGTAGCACTAAATATAAAATCACAAATAATCACATTAGGACAACAATTAGGTAGCTTAATTGAGCAAGAAACCCCTAATTTAGTCACTTTGATATACAATTGGACTATATATGTCCAGCTCAATGCCATTTTAAGTCACTGGTGTGACCAGGCCAAAGATTCCATAGGTGGGTGCTCATAAACCCCCCCCCCAACAAACTGTAGTAGAAATGCCCTAATGATACTTAATATAAACTCTAAATTAACTGGAATGAAGGCCCTCTCTCTGTGCTTTCTATCAATTACAATGAGGGATCAGTTTTTTCCAGAAGCCTACTTATTCATAGGTTAATGAAGATATCGATTTTGTCCCTGGGATAATGCCCCTTTAAATATGCCCTGGAGCAATTAAGTGTCACAACGCCACAAACTTTTGATAATAAACACACCTCGAATGATTAATGGTGACCAATAACTTTTTTTTCTCTTGGTTTAGGTACAGGGTGGCAGCCCTATCATACACCTGGTTCTTATTCTCTGCCTTAATTTGAATTAACTCCAAATTCTTGGAAAACGTATTTCTGCTGGTGTATTGTGTGTCATAATATAGCGTAACCACCACCTTGTTTACTGGGTTAGTGGCATTGCCCTATGGAGACACCGCCTGGGATAAATACACACTGTATAGCTTGGAGGAATTTCAGAGGACAAATATCTTTACAAATTCCAGAATACATTCCTCTTTTCAGTGTGTTCCCAAGCAATGTAAGCAATCAATAAAGCTGTGCAAGAGAAGACTGGCCATACACCCACACCTAATGCCGATAGGAGGTAGGGAGAATAGGGAAGCAAGAGGCTTGAGCTACAGCTGTTTTACTTATGATGTGGCAGCGCTGGCTACTGTCACCCTGTGTATATTATATGCACACACGCACAGTCTGCTCTCTCATCAGCCAGCCCTCCCCTCAGCTCCACTCCTCCAGCCCTCACCTCAGCTCCACCCCCCTCTGCCCTCTCCTGTTCCCTTCACAATCAGCTGCCAGTGAGGCCCCCAATCCTTCCACTTCGCAACTACTCTGTCTTAGCAGGACTTGGCATGGAGATCAGTAACACGAAGAGCTGCCTTGCCATCAACTAAGGGATCTTAGCAGGAAAATAGCAGAAGAAGCTCTTTGCAAACAGAGCAGAAGGAGGAAGCAGAAAGCAGAATAGGAGACTGCAGGCTTTTGCAGGAGCTGACAGAGCAGAGATCCAGTAAGGTACAGTAGCTTCTCATTCCTAATGCTCAGATTATCCCGCAGTGGCTGCTGCATGACAGCTGGGAGTTTGTTCTGTTCAAGCAGCTTGGGATGACCCCCAGCAACCCTTCCAGTTGTTCTCTCAGAGCAATACGCGCAAGGCCTTCCATAATGTGTGCTCCATCACCTTGCTTGGGGTGATTTGGGGTCAGTGCTAATGTGGATGCTGCAGGGATGTCATCAGTACCGGACAAGGATTTCCACTGGCCCAGAATTGCTCTTGTTGGTAACCTGACCCCTGACTGCTACAGCATGTGCTGTGTGTGTACACACAACATACTGTCACACCTATACTGCAGTGTGTGCTGTCTACACTGTCACACTGTTTGTATCTATGCTGCTGCATGCTCTGTCTATATACATTGCAATGTCACTGGGTGTTTGTGGGTTTACTGCTGTTTCCCAAGTCTAACACACAGCTCCTGTATATGTATGTGCGTTTGTATCTATACTGCAGTCCATGAATTGTCACTGTTTGTGGGAGTCTTTACTGCAGCACGTGCTATTCCCAGTTTACGCTGCTGCAGTGTGTTGTCTATGTACAGTACACCATCACTATGTGTGTCCTTTCTGCAGTGTGTGCTGTCCATTTATACAGTATACATTACTGTGTCTCTTTACTGTAGCATGGGTCTGTTTACAAATCCCTGTCACTATGTACTGCAGCATGGGTTCTCTATGTCAGCATGTGCTTGGATTTTAAACACAGCATGTGTCACCATGTGTACAGTGTCACAGTTGAGTGCACTGCTAATAATTCTTTGTTTATACAAGAGGGATCTTGAACCTATGGCCATGTACAGTAGCTGACCCCCCTCCTATATTTTGATTGCAAAGAGAATCTAGAAGTTGTAGTTCAGCAACAGCCTGGTGGCCACATGTTCAACACTTCTGGTGTGTACTGCAGTTTGGGACAATGGAAAAGCTTTACAGCGCACAGTCCCTTCAAATAGTTGCCTTTTCTGTTCTTTTTTAACACAATTTAATGGACTGAGCAACAGTGTGACAGTCAGTGAATTAGACAGGACAAATTGCTTTGTTCTGCCTGTTTAAAGAGCTGCAGTGTTGGAAGCTTAGACACAAAAAGCTAGTCAATGAGAAGGAATCTGTCATCAGGTCTCTGCTAATTGTGTATGAGCTGAAGTCAGGCTCAGTGTTGGGGACACTTCTGAATTCCCACGTGCACATTTCCATTTCATTCCTGCTATAAAACGTGATTACCACATTGTAATATCATGTAATATGCAGGGGAAGTGTTTAATTTCTTTCAAATCGGCCGATCTTCTGTGGTTCTGATTATACTTTATAACAAACTCTTTCAGTTAAATTATTTAACACCAATAAAATAATGAATAGTTTTTATTCCAGATAGCAATGATCTGCTTTTGCCCATCAGTATATTGCAGGATGCTCAGGCATGCAAAATAGTTTTTTTTTTTTTTTAATCAACCAATTTGGTTGTCTAATTCCTCTCCGCTAAAGGGCTAACAAAGGAAGCAGTTAGCTGAAAATGAAATAAGGGATGTACCTCTAGGGAGTTTATTTTTGCAAGCTGGTGGCCAGTCTTACACATGCACCCATATTGTAAAAAAAGAGCTTGATGGTTTCAGATATAGAGGCACAAATTATTATTTGTACACTTGATTAGACTTTGCAAGAAAAATTCTTTGGGGGAGAATGTTGATAATGTTACAAAATAACATGTATTGTTTACATTTGTGAGTTGCTGCAACTTTCATTTTCCCACTGACATACAGATGCTGAAAGTTATAGTTTAATGAGAGATGCAGGGTTGCCGTTTTGCCAAGCCTAAACTTCTTATAGTTTTTTCATTTAGACTGGGGCTCCAATCCATTGCCAGCTTTTCTATCTCTAAATATGGCCCCACGCACATGGTTATCTTTGTTTTTTTGTATTACTATTCAGCATCTTTTAGGCCCTTTCAGCTGTATATTGTGTCACTGTACTGTTTTAACAACCTTAATACATAATGTATGGGCTTCCCTTTCTTTCAGATGTATGGCAATGTTTTTGTATTTTAAAACAAAGCGTATCGCTGGTATGAATGGTATTATAATAATGGCTGCTTTAAAAAGTGAAAGTTATAAGCTCAGCAATAAAATCCTTGTTTTTTTCTCTCTAATAAATTCTAAGAAAGCATAAAGCTTTTTACCGGTATGGGTGCTGAATTCCAACAGCAACCAGTTAACTGTGTATTATGAGTTAGAAAAAAACACCTGATTGGTCACTGTGGGTAACTACATAGGTACATAGGGGCAAACGCTAATTCACTAAAATCCGGAGTTGCGTCTAGGGTGCCGAATGCTGGCAAAGTAGGACTAGCATTACTGAGGCAAGCAAAGCGAAGTTGCGCTAACATTGCCTAATTTGCATACGGCGGGAAGTTAAAATTCAATGGACGTATATGTTGCAGCAAATACATTACACTACACAAGCCCGGGAAACCTTAATAAAATAAAATAGAGTTGTTATATTGCCCTACGCATGAGCCCAGTGTATAGTTTATATGCCATATGTTAGTAAATGTAGGGGGGGAGCCAGGTACCTCAGAAAAAAATTCTGATCTTTCAGCCTATCACCCTGAAAAATTAGGGTGTCGCCAGCATTTTTTGGGACTTAGAAAAATTTTCAACTGTTTTTTGAGGAAGTCCGTTCAGTGAAATTACCATCTTAGTGAATTTGCATACAACTTCGCCAGGCGAAAAACCGCTAGAGTCTATCTCTTTTGGTAGCGAAGTTACGGCAGAGACCGTTAGTAAATCAGCGAAGTAACAAAATGACGTTGCGCAAAGTTCGACAACTTACACTTTTTACGATTTCAAATCTGTCCCAGTTAACATTACTTTGCTGTAACCAAAATGCTTATATAACTAACTGTAACTTTTTTAGCCGAATGTTTACACCTATATACACTTTATCCGTGACTTGCCTTAAAGGGAGGAGCTCTTTTCTGCTTATGTCTAATGCACTTTGTAATGCAGGTTATAATTATTATACTTAGATATAATACTTCACACTCATGCTTTATAGCTGACAATCATTTTTTTTTTTTGGAAAAAAAAGAATCAGCACCAAATGCGGAATATCAAACAAACAGGACACATAGGCTAGATTCTTATTGGCAAAGTGTCTTGCATCTCAAATGAAGTCAGTGTTGCTGAAAAGCTTGGGGAGTAGATACAGTAGAGGGAGCTAAGAATAAATAACAATAACAATAACTAATAAAATTTCTAACACAATAGATCTGCAAAACCTTTGTTCTGAAGGCTATGTACCTTCATTGGCTTCTCCAATAAGAAGGAAGGACAGCAGACATATCACCAGGGACCTGTCTGTATACAGATGGAGAGTCCACTACTACAACAAAGGAAGGTCACTTTGTCAGAGAAAAAGACCATTCTGATGCACAGTCTGTTTACTCATTCCTACTATTGCCCCTCTTTCTTTATGTATATTTCAGGGTTTTGTATCACTGCTTATGCTTATTGAGTGCCAGGGAGCATCTTTATACCTTGTACTGTATATTGTTTATGATCTGTCTTATATAAAACAAATATGATGACGTTGATAAAATATTACCACTTAGGAGGGAACAGTCAGACTTTACTTACTTTTATATGAAGCCAAACCTTCTATTAAAATGTAATCACTTACATTGAAAGAAGAAATGCAGTTATCTAATGTTACTGAAATATTACTAAAATATTTCAGGAACACCAGTCCCTGATGCATAGAACTTGGAATTTAAGTTTGCTGCCTCAGACATTTAAGTTTGGTACCTCAGACACATACAGATAAAATGAGAGAACTGTAGCACAAAAAACAGTAGGCAACACTTTGCATTTATTCTTCACAGACTTTCACTATTTTTTTAGAGGTAAGCAACCCCCCTGCAAAAACAAACAAAAAAGAACCCAGTAATACAATTTATTACTTCCCCCCCTTACTTTAAAGTTTAGAAGTCTATTGATCTTGTGACACCCACCAACAGGAAGGTGTGTTGTGCTATATGTAGTACCCATCAAAGATACACATCATGGCTTATACAAGTTGCCTTTGTGTCAACTGTGAACAGCTTATAGATCAATGTTATCTGTTATCAATATTATAGATCAAGTATTCTTCATATATCATGTTTGGAGTTGACATTATTACAAAATAATGTTTTAATTTAAAGCGGTCAGAGTTTTTGTGCCTGGGGGCATTAAAATATGTAGGAGGGTCACCCCTGGCCTGGTTGGGCAGCTTTGTTATAGCTAAAGCTGAGTATTTTTATGCCAGTACATGTCGTGCAGAGAAATTCTTTAAGGAGTTTCAGGAGTTTATTGATAAATTTATGAAGTTGTTATGAAGAAGAACCTATTTGTTAGACATCAAAGGTTGTTAAAGCTTAAAGGTCTGAGCACAGCCCAGCAAGGTTTAACTTTCCTTGTAACAGACAGATCTGAGTAACGACAGGCAGTGCTTGATGTTGTGTGCTAAAGGAATTCCTTACAGAGCTGTGTATGTGAAGTGCATGCCACAAATAGGAACAGGATGCTGGATTGCTCTTTCGCCTCTCCTGGGACTGAAAAACTACTTATGTACAGTACTTAGAACTGTGTGCTGCCCTTCTCCAAAGCCATTGCTGGCTCGAATGATTTGAGCTCTCTATTGACTGGTGGCAGGACGATGTTTCATTTGTACAGTTTGGGGGTTATTTATTAAAGTCCGAATGCCAAAAAACTCTAACTATGAACACCAATTTTTAGTGGAAACAAAACTTAAGTTTTTCAAGATTTATTAAACCCTGAGGATCGAAAAGTCAGAATCTGAAAATCAGGCATCTCAGACTTGCCGAGATTGTATAAGTCAATGGGAAAGGTCCCTATGTTTCTGTGAAGTTTCTGTGGTCTGTGCTGCAATTAGCCAAAAAATCAGACTATTTCAGCTTTTCTGGCAAAAAGCCAAACCAGACTTTTCGGGAAAAAGTTCAAACAAAATGTACAATTTGGATTTTTTTCGTATTTTGTCTACCTCTGGGTAGGGTTAAGGTTGGGGTAATACCCAGCCGGCGGTGACTGGGGTATGTGTTCTGCACCACCCAGTCCACGATACAGGACAACGGATGGGTTAATCAGCCAGGATTCGAAAGCCACTAACTTTGGGGACAGTAGGACACACCTATGGAGTATGGCAGTACGTTAACTATTCACTTTGTGAATGAGATTGCCTATGACTAAGTGCTAGGTAAGCATGAAACGCGTTAGGCTCCATGTGGGGATTGTTTGGCATTTTAATTGATGTAATAAAACTATAGTTTTTATCTTAAAAAGCACGCTTTTGGCATTCTTTGTACAAAATGAGTACGTTAACTATTGGCTTTTGTTTTTATCAGTCTACTGATGATTGACAGGTGCTTCAGAACAGTCTTTTGGTGCCATTTATACCTATCTTAATGGACATCTGTGCACTGTATTGCTTTCCCTGATGAAGGGTCCTGTGGGGAACCGAAATGTTGGATTCAAATAAACCTCCACTGCAGTGTATATATTTATTTATTCATTTTTTCTTTATTGGTATGATTGTGCCCATCTACTGTTGTTCATGTACAGATATCCGCTCCCCTAGAAGGTCTGAGGTTGGTGAACCTGTACTACATATATTACCTGGTGAGCAATCATATTTGAGTGCTGTCTTGGTGACATCTAACTCTAGAACTACAACAGAGTCACTCTCAAGCTTTTTGGATCCAGATATGCTCTCATATGGTTGTTGTTGAGTAATGGTTTCCTGTGTGCCAGCTCGCCTTACAAGAAAGCATTATGCAGAACTATCATTATGAATGACCAATACCTAATGGTGGTAGCAGTGACTAATTTTGTGAAATATGAAACTTTATGTGCCAATGCATGGGGTATCCAGGAGCAGTAGCCCATAGCAACCAATAACAAGAAAAATTATGCCTTACGTAAATAGCAGTAAAAACCAAAATCCGTCCTCTTGCAATAAAAGGGTTCTAGATGCAAAACATCTTTACATTGTTTTCAATTAAATATGTATTTTGGCCCATGCTTTTCTAGGGGAATTAATTTTCCCCTAAAATTTGTACTATATGAATATGTATTTGGCTTTGGCTCTGTAAGTAGTTCCCTTGTAATTGTCAATAATTTGTGTTATAGTTTTAAGTATATTTTGTAGCATGCATTTATGACAACTTATAGGGAAAAACACAAAATGCCTTTTCAGCTACAAAGTAATGTAGGCCATAGTGCTGTCAGAAAAATGTATGAATATAATTATGGTTTATTGTGAAAAAATAGCAGGTATTATAGCCAGAGGTTTTCTAACAAAATTAAAGTTCCTCAAAACTCCATCGCTAACTTTTTTGTTGTTGTTCATGCTTAATGCATTTACCTTCTAGAAAAGCAAGAACAGAGATATGGAGCAGCTTAGTTCAAACACACACAATAGGCTATGCTTGATTTGTCTGAAACAAAGCAAGCTTCTTCAATAAGCCTTTTTATTTTGTAGACTAGCAGTTTTCTATGGATGAGCCTTTTGTCTTGTTAATATACAAAGAAAAACTAGTACACTGATTTTATCACAGCCAAGTTTCCATTACATGCAGTTTCTTCCAAATGACTGTCAAGGTAACTTCTATGTCTTTAAAGGGGTAATGAGAACATGGTGATTCTCTTATGCCAGTTACTCGTACAGTATGTGGCCAGTAATTTTCTGTACTTATTTATTAATCTAGGTGGCAGCTCTTTGCCCCTGCAAAGATGCAGCTTGTTCTATCTATGCATTGTTGCTTTTCGAACACAAATGCCACCCAAAGGAGTGTCTGTTTTTGATTGAGTTCACAATCGGCCTAGCTTGAGCTTAGAGAACCAAGGCTGTTGGTGTCATGCATAGCTTGATGAAATACAGTATCTTCTAATGTAAATTTTAAAAATGACAATTTTTTCCTCTCTCTCAAGTTTCCCAGTAGGTTCTCAATATATCATATTGCTGCTTTTCTAAAGTGTCACCAAAGTGATACATTCATTGATACTTTGCTCATCCACAGCAGCTACAGCTTTAGACCCTGGCCTTCTGCCAGAACTTTACAGAGTACCTGTTACAGTTGATTCGTTGCTGAGATTTGTCTGGTGAGAAATGTATCAAATTATCAAATTAGTATAGAAGGCCCATGATGTTGCTTAACAGTATATATATATATATATATATATATATATATATATATATATATATATATATATATATATATATATATATATATATATGAGAGAGAAAAATGAAACCAATTCATTTTTAAAACCAACATTGTCAAAAAATAGTAAACTTTAGGAAACAGTAACCAAATGCAGCACTTCACGAGAAAGGTCTAATAATGATATCTTGCCATGGTGCACTACTTTAAATCTTGCAGATGTTACAAATATTTCATGTCATATAAAATGTATTTGTTCTATTATGAAACATATGTACCACTTTGCTCAGTTAATTTCTGAGGGCATTTCACAACAATTGCATGTGCTTATCTCTGCTTATCACTTGTTCATATATTTTATATATGTTTTACATGGCTCATGGGTGTTTTTGATCAATTCAGTCTTCCCTTACAACAAAGACCTGTTCACCAGCATCTGCTTCTAATACACGTGATCAGCAAACAAACAGCTTGTTATAGACCCTAGTGCCTAGTGTCAGACAAGTATCATGGAATTTGGAAGTCTGAGCAATACCCACATGAAAAGTGCTCATGTCTGTCACTGAGTGCATTTTTTATTAGGTAAATGGGAAGAGGCTGCTGGTGTAGGTGGGCATTATGATGTCTGCGGTTCTTGCTCACGAATGGTCCTTAGGCATGCAGTAGGTAGAGACAGTTTGCATAAAGCCTACTGAATAATTTAAAGTCTACTAGAGAAGGCCAAGAAGGTAATTTAATAATATTGCAAAGTTTGCCCCAATTCAAGTAACCCATAGCAACCATTTAGTAGCAGGTAGCATTTTACTGGTCTGCGGCTTAAAAGAAAACCTGACTGGTTGTGATGGGTTAAAAAAAAACTAGGACATGTTTTGTTTAATGTAATTTGTAAATGTAACTGCTATTAAAAGCAATGATTAATATGTGTCTGTTCTCTGCACTGCTGATCCTGATGATGTGCACCAAGTTCTCCAGCCAAGACTCCACTTCCCACAATTCCTTGTGTGTGATTAACAAACCAATAAAATGAAAGAAGTGTGGTTTCAGTATGCATCATTCTAAGAGATGGACCTAGTATAGAAGTTTATTTGTGATCACCTGTCTGTTATGAACTAACCTAACTTACATGTACTTAGAAGAAGATATAAAGCCTGGTTTGCAAATAAATATTTCTTCCCATCCCTATACCCTCACCACCCTTACTTAATAACTGATTAGCCTGTGAGAATATAGCTTGATTTTGTACCTATAGGACAATGACGTGAAGGATGTTATGTCATCTGCATGCTTTCTCACTCATGGGAGGACAACAATATACCTGGAAACACTTCTTTATAGGCTAACCGTGTAATCGATCTGATCCTGACAGAGTTATCATTTTTGCACAAAACCAGAATTATGCTGGTTATTACACTGATTTCAAAGTTTGGCTTAGGAATGGTATTTGCAAGCCTCAGGTGCTATTGTCCTGAGATTAGTTACTACCCTCCTCCCCTGAGCTTGTGTGGTCTTTTTCCCCTTTTAGTTTCAGCACTCACTGCCACAGTCCTGCCTAGAGTTGCCATCTTTCCCTTTCAAAGCCTTGCAGTTAATTTACTCATAGACTGAGGATGTTGACACCAAAAACAAACCTTTTATGATAATTATAATAACACAGACTTTGCAAGGGTTTTTTAAATTGCTGTAAAAGCATTCCCCAATGCTTTTACATTACTTGTGCGACCCTCATCTATTATCTGTGATGGGATCACCATATTTGTGTTGTCTGTTGGTAGTAGAAATTCAAATGGATAGGTTGAGAAGTGACCATTGCAAAACTGTCAGTAAAAAACATTCAGTACGGCTAACATGTATCATTAAATGTACATGAATAAAGTGTTGTTTTCTAGTATCAAAATGACTATAAATTTTGTGTGGGTGTACAAAAATTTGTGCAATCTGCAGCATCCATGTAAGTTAATGCTTTTTAAGCATGTAAGATGTTTTTTTTTTTTTTATTTTAAAACGTTTATTTATTACCAGCACAAAGTTGTACAGAAAAGTAACATGCATTCAAGGCAACCATTGCCACACTGTGCTGGACATTTTAACTTTAAACCCCCAGGGAAAAAAAAAACAAACAGCAAGAGAGGGGAGAAACAAGAAAAAGAAGAAGAGATAGAGAGAGAAGGGAGAGATCAAGGAGAGGCAGTGGGAGATCAAGGAGTGAAGGGAGGGGTATCCCCGACCCAAAAAGTATGAGACCAACCCCACACAGAAATACTAAAAAAAAAACAAGTCAGTATCGACCATATAGCCTCAGAGCATAATTAGCTGCGAAGGAAAGAATCAGCCTCCCAGTCAACGAAGGCAGAGATTCTACACAAGCCACTTTAAGTTAAGTCCGGATCATTAAGCCAGTCCAAAACAGGTTGAGGGGGGGACTGTGCCCTGTTAGTATAGGATTCATATTGCAGTATCCAGAGAGTCCAGATTTTAGAGAACTTCGTGGGACATCCACGAGCTGCATAGATTTGTTCCAAGGTCGGTAGAGTTTGCTCAACCAACATTTTCCAGAGGGTGGTTGTGGGTGGGAGAGCGTCCTTCCATTTCATGGCAATTGCCTTTTTAGCAAAAAAGAGCAGGAAGGTGAGCAGTGTTTTCTCCGTTCGTGAAGTGACAGTGTCATCGAGATAGTTAAGTAATAAGACTGAGGGGTGTAGTTCTACCGGTAATGCCATTAACTGAGAGATGCACGCAGCTACATCAGTCCAGAAATTTCGTATAACGGGACAGCTCCAGGCTAAATGGAAGAAGTCAGCATGAGCACCCTTACACTTGTTACACACATCAGGAAAGGAGGGGTTGATTCTATGCAAAATGTGGGGAAGCATGTAAGATGTTAATTTAATTTGTGTTTGGGTTTAAGGGATGAGGTGACAACCGGAGTACTATAAATGCATGTCACTACATGTCAATGGCTTATCCAGTGAAACAGTAGGTACTCGTCTATACACTGTTCCCATAGGGGTGATTTTTATTTTTGGGATGGTTCATTAATAATATTTTCTACACAAATTGCTTCAGAGTATCCCAGGACCAGTTCTACGTATAATACCACAGAACTTGTGGTACTTGTAATGACAATTCCATGTAGTAAAATGCAGTGCCAACTAATGTATATTCTCCCCAGAAAACATGGCAGAAAACTACATTACCAGGTTAGCATATAACACTTTGGGTAAATACAGTTCCAGATTAATGTAAAATAACCAAAAAACACATGCACGGCTAGTTTAAAGTAAAGATATGGGACCTGTTATCCAGAATGCTAGGGATTTCGGGTTTTCTAGGTAACAGATCTTTCGATAATATGGATCTTCATACCTTAAGTCTACTAGAAAATCATGTCAACTTTAAATAAACTCAAGAAGCTGATTTTGATTCCAACAAGTATTAATTATATCTTAATTTGAATCAAGTACAAGGCACTGTTTTATTATTACAACAATTTTGATTATTTTATTGTAATGAAGTCTATAATTCGGAGCTTTCTGGAAAACGGGTTTCCGGATAATGGATCCCATACCTGTACAAGGAAAGGCAAAAAACAACAATTTGTCTATGTATTGGCTTACCTGTATATTGTCTAATAGTGCTGCTACTTCTGTCAACTTCCAAGCCTTTCAATAGATCCTTAGCCTTAGTTTTAAGAAAAGTGCATTGTTTAGGCAAAAAAAATCCCACAATGCAACACTGTGTAAAGATGGCGCCCACAATTAAAGTGTAGGAAGTTACTTTAATAAGCGGTGTTTCTGGATATAAGTCAGTATCGACCATATAGCCTCAGAGCATAATTAGCTGCGAAGGAAAGAATCAGCCTCCCAGTCAACGAAGGCAGAGATTCTACACAAGCCACTTTAAGTTAAGTCCGGATCATTAAGCCAGTCCAAAACAGGTTGAGGGGGGGACTGTGCCCTGTTAGTATAGGATTCATATTGCAGTATCCAGAGAGTCCAGATTTTAGAGAACTTCGTGGGACATCCACGAGCTGCATAGATTTGTTCCAAGGTCGGTAGAGTTTGCTCAACCAACATTTTCCAGAGGGTGGTTGTGGGTGGGAGAGCGTCCTTCCATTTCATGGCAATTGCCTTTTTAGCAAAAAAGAGCAGGAAGGTGAGCAGTGTTTTCTCCGTTCGTGAAGTGACAGTGTCATCGAGATAGTTAAGTAATAAGACTGAGGGGTGTAGTTCTACCGGTAATGCCATTAACTGAGAGATGCACGCAGCTACATCAGTCCAGAAATTTCGTATAACGGGACAGCTCCAGGCTAAATGGAAGAAGTCAGCATGAGCACCCTTACACTTGTTACACACATCAGGAAAGGAGGGGTTGATTCTATGCAAAATGTGGGGAAGCATGTAAGATGTTAATTTAATTTGTGTTTGGGTTTAAGGGATGAGGTGACAACCGGAGTACTATAAATGCATGTCACTACATGTCAATGGCTTATCCAGTGAAACAGTAGGTACTCGTCTATACACTGTTCCCATAGGGGTGATTTTTATTTTTGGGATGGTTCATTAATAATATTTTCTACACAAATTGCTTCAGAGTATCCCAGGACCAGTTCTACGTATAATACCACAGAACTTGTGGTACTTGTAATGACAATTCCATGTAGTAAAATGCAGTGCCAACTAATGTATATTCTCCCCAGAAAACATGGCAGAAAACTACATTACCAGGTTAGCATATAACACTTTGGGTAAATACAGTTCCAGATTAATGTAAAATAACCAAAAAACACATGCACGGCTAGTTTAAAGTAAAGATATGGGACCTGTTATCCAGAATGCTAGGGATTTCGGGTTTTCTAGGTAACAGATCTTTCGATAATATGGATCTTCATACCTTAAGTCTACTAGAAAATCATGTCAACTTTAAATAAACTCAAGAAGCTGATTTTGATTCCAACAAGTATTAATTATATCTTAATTTGAATCAAGTACAAGGCACTGTTTTATTATTACAACAATTTTGATTATTTTATTGTAATGAAGTCTATAATTCGGAGCTTTCTGGAAAACGGGTTTCCGGATAATGGATCCCATACCTGTACAAGGAAAGGCAAAAAACAACAATTTGTCTATGTATTGGCTTACCTGTATATTGTCTAATAGTGCTGCTACTTCTGTCAACTTCCAAGCCTTTCAATAGATCCTTAGCCTTAGTTTTAAGAAAAGTGCATTGTTTAGGCAAAAAAAAATCCCACAATGCAACACTGTGTAAAGATGGCGCCCACAATTAAAGTGTAGGAAGTTACTTTAATAAGCGGTGTTTCTGGATATAAACCTAGCGATTTAGGAGAGGAAGGGGTGACCAATCGTTAAGAGGGTTATTTACTAAAATCCAAATGTCTTTGATTATTTAAATAAAAAAAGTCTGACCAAACTAGAATCCACGATTGGACCTTATTTATTATTAAATAAGCACAATTCAATCTGATTGGGGGAAAAGTCGATAAAATCAAGCGAAAACCCAAATCGGATGATTTTTTTCAGAGGTTTTCCCGAATTGTACAATTTTTTTTGGGCTTTTTCCTGAAAAGCCTGAATTTTTAGAATTTTTGCCCAAAAAGCCCAAAATAGTTGGGTTTTCGGGCTAAATCCTGCACAGACCACAGATCCGTCAAATTAGATAAGGACTTCTCCAATTGACTTATATACAACCTTGGCAGGTACAAGATGATGGATTTTCGGATTCTGACTTTTTGCAGTATCCGTCGAAAATGAAAAATTTGAGTTTTGCACCCAAAATCCCGATCAGACTTTACTAAATAACCCCTATAATGTGTTCTTGAAAATATGGGTTTATCTGTCCAATGCACATTAACCGCAGAACACATGGTAGAATAAATAAATAACTTCCTGTAAAGGAGAAGGAAAGCTACAAAGGCATATTATTGCCAATAAATTTGCTGCAATAGTGCAAGCTAGAATGCTATTTTTATTCTGTAGAATGTTTTACCATATCTGAGTAAAAAGCTCTAGAAGCTCTCTGTCTGTTTAGGATAGCAGCTGCAATATTATCTTGGTGTCACATCACTTCCTGTCTGAGTCTCTCCCTGCTCACTTATAGCTCTGGGCTCAGATTACAGCAGAGAAGGGTGGGGGAAGAGGAGCAAACTGAGCATGCTCACGCCCGGGGCAAGGAGTTTTAAGCTGAAGGCACAAAGTCTGATACAGAAGCCCATGTGTGCACAATAGAAGAAAAGAAATACAGTGGTTTTTTTTAACATAGGACTCAGAGAAACACTACTTTGGGGGTTTACTGGTATATTTAGGTGGACCTTTCTGATAAGGCTTACTTAGTTTTAATATTTCCTTCTCCTATAAAGTGTATATGACGGGCATGATGATATGTCCATCCAGTTTGTTGTAGCAAATTCAATGGGGTTGGTTAGCCTTCCACCTATGACTATTCCTCTTCTTTTTTGTGTGTGGGTTGTAAATATATACAGTATTATATCTAAAAAAACCCTAGGCTTCCGTTTATAAAGATAAGTGACAAACTGCCCAGCCCAGTATCCAGCCACTTGCTTTTTTTGTAATTACATAAGAATTGATCAAAACGTATTGGTTTCTATGTGTTACTGCACTAGGGCAGCAAATACCCAAGTTCAACAGTTTGTACGAACAAAATGTAATGAGAAATGTAAATGCTGACTTGTAAATGAGTGCAATTTCCACAGACTTTATTTTTGATAGCACTCGGATCTTTAAATGGATATGACTCCATGACCAAGTCTAATCCTCCCACAAATGTGTCTTCATTGATTTTCTTTAATTTAATAGATTTTTTTTCAGAGCGTGGTACACATTACTGAGGATGAATGCACCAGACGTTTTCTGTGCGTAATGAGAATCATAACCGATTTGATTAAAGAAATGTACCTCTTAAACAATCCGTGCCTTCTTAGACAACATGATGAAATATTACTGAACAGGAGAGTTGCGTTTTAACATGTGGGAAAGTTGCCAAAACGAAGAGAGTCGGTTAGCATATTTAAAGGACACATTTTACTAGAGGTTAGTGTCCTATGGTTTAATCTTGTTTTATTGGATTTTTTAGCAATTTTCTGCTGCCATGGTAAAACCTGCTTGATAATAAAGGATATAAACCTTTCCTTTTGAATATAGATAGGCTCAGCTGTTTTGGGATTTGCTGTTGAATGCATGAAACATTTAAGCAGGCTGAAAATAGTCTTTAGCAGTGAATTTTGTAGCGGGACATCTATAATGCACAATAATAAATCACTGTAAATGGAAAAGTGGGCATGTGAAATGTGTTTTTGTGAGAATAGATAAAAATATGTGTTTGCAGATTTGCAAGGCTTCTTGGAATTTAAATGCATATAGCTCAACACATGCTTGCCTCTTTAAGGAAAGAGACATGGCACATAGACTTACTGTATAAGCTTTAATCAGCAACAGCACTTGGTTAGTCTGTGGGACAGTGTGTTGGACTCTGCTAATTTAAATTTTATTTGCATTTGGATTTTGGATTTGTAAAGGACTATGCTGTTAGGTGGTATATATTTTTTTATAGGGAAAAACAGAACAAAAGAGTTTATAGTTAATAATTATATAAGAGAACAATGGTCCTGTCTGCAAGGAATTTGTATGTTATACAAGTGCATATGTTTACTCCTTATTCTCCATTCCCCCCCACTCCCCAACACACCAGGTTAATTTGGTCCTTTTTTACTCTAGTGTGTTGGGTTGAAAGTGGTAGAGACCTTGGTCTGTAAGCTCGTCCAGGGTAAAGACATATGAATGCTGAACAATCACTGTAAATAACTGTCTGTACTATATAAATGAAGGATGATAATAATAATAGTAACGTGATTAAAAAAAACTCGTAGCACCTGTGTTTTATTGAAGTGTTAGGACCTCCTGTCCTGTGCCCGTAGGTGATAAATGATAATGGCTGTATTGACTATGATACAGTGATTAAATGACAAACTGTCTGGAGCCCTATGGCATTTGCTTTTTACAGTATGCCCTTGTATAGTTTACATATAGACATTATAGACGTTGCAGGTTGATGGTAACTTACTTGACAGAACTTAACTTTCTATTCATATGTTGCATTAATATCTATGGCCCCTTATAAATGTGTCCATGGCATCTGTAACAGTTTTTCTCGTCTAATTAAAACCTGATTACTCTTGTTATACCAGTCAGACAGCTAGGGCAATAAGAAGATTCAAATTGCTGATACTTATCCTATTTCAGGTATGGGACTTGGGATTTTCTGGATAATGGAGCTTTCTGTAATTTAGATCTTCATACCTTAAGTCTACTAGAAAATCATGTAATCATTAAATAAAATTAAATAAACCCAATAGGTTGGTTTTGCTTCCAATAAGGACTAATGATATCTTAGTTTGGATCAAGTACAATGTATTGTTTTATTGTTACAGATAAAAAGGGAATTATTTTATAATTATTTGATTATAATGGAGTCTATGGCAGATGGAGTTTCCGTAATTCATAGTTTTCTGGATAACAGATTTTCATATAACGGAGTCCATACCTGTACTTACAAAATGAATGATTTCTGGATTTTCACATACTGTAGCTCTCTGACTTTTTCAGGAGAGGAGTGCACTAAAAATAGGCATATATACTTACCCTGTGCAGAATTTTATATTCCCACCTGGACTGTATTAAGCCTCTGGCTTTTATGACAGTTGCTGGTTTACTGTTCCTAATGAATTGTGTAAAAAAAAAAAAAGATGGTAAAACGTGTGTTAAATGTAGATTCAAATCAAATTATATTAAATGTTGCAGGCTTGCATTTAGTGACTCCATACCCCCGAATAATAAAATGTAGGTTTTAATGTTCCAACATTATTATACAGAAAACAAGTCAAGTTACAACATTAACAAGTGATACACTGCAATTGTTAACTTTTTTTTGTGCAACTGAAATAAAAATCCTATTTTAAATTGGACAAAACCACGGGCAATGTTGTAATTAGGGTAAATTACACACTAGGCTCTGAGTGAAATAGGTGATGCAGAGCATAGAACGAAAGGATGTGAAGACATCTGTAAAGAATAATAAACTATGTAAGTAAACTATGTAAAGTACAGTATGTTCCTTCCTTAATTAAGCTGGCCATAGACGCAAAGATCCGATCATACGAATCAAGGATTTGTACGATTTTCGGACCATGTGAGGAGAGTCCCGACATTTTTGGGATTAGTCGTTTGGTACAACCTTTCTGTTGTTTTATTCTTTGTGTATACATTGCAGACTATTGTATATTTAATCAGCATTGTTTAGAAAGTATTATATTCCTTTTACACTTTTTTTTGCTTTATAATATGGCATAATAAATTCTTCAATTGACTAGTATACAGATATAACACAATTAACCTATTTGGTTGGTGAAGCTAAATCTATCAACTAAAATTCTTAATTCCTTAATTGGATCTTTTGATCATTAGAGATCAAAGAGCCCTTGATGTTTTTAGGTTACCCGATTCTTCCCATGCAGATTAGATATCTAGAAAGAAAGACAGAACAAACTGACAATCCACTGCTAGTATGTTCATTCCATTATGTCCAGCAATGAGAGTGCCTAAAATATGTTGTTATGTATGTTATGTATGTACTAGTGAGCACCATATTCACATTTTAAAATTTGTATAATCTCATTTTGAAATATGCAAAAGGTAGAAGATTTTTGTATTGTTGGGCATGACCGCTATAGTATAATTCTGGCAATTGAATTCTCACCCCTGGTCAAGTGTAAATGGAGTTTAGCCAAACAGCTGCATTTACAGATAAGGTATGTCTGGGCACTCAGTACCAAAAGGAAATCTTATTTACTCTGCGGATACATGGCACGTGCTCTGGTAATGTACAAGATATTATAGATAATGCGTGATATTCCTGTGCTCCGTTTATATTATGAGCTGATAAAAAAATGCAGAATTTCATGGTTGTGATTTAAATATTTCTGTTGTAGCTATATTGTCTGGTTATTTTTATTTAATTTGTGTGCATGACAGAAGTGAAAGGAAAGCTCACAACAGAATAGCATTTAATGTAAGTATTATTATTCTGTTCCTTAAAGGGATTGTTCACCTTTATCTTAAAGGGATACTGTCATGGGGGAATGACATCAGTTAATAGTGCTGCTCCAGCAGAATTCTTCACTGAAATCCATTTCTCAAAAGAGCAAACAGATTTTTTTATATTCAATTTTGAAATCTGACATGGGGCTAGACATATTGTCAATTTCCCAGCTGCCCCAAGTCATGTGACTTGTGCTCTGATAAACTTCAATCACTCTTTACTGCTGTACTGCAAGTTGTAGTGATATCACCCCCTCCCTTTCCCCACCAGCAGCCAAACAAAAGAACAATGGGAAGGTAACCAGATAGCAGCTCCCTAACACAAGATAACAGCTCCCTTTAGATCTAAGAACAACACTCAATAGTAAAAACCCATGTCTCACTGAGACACATTCAGTTACATTGAGAAGGAAAAACAGCAGCCTGCCAGAAAGCATTTCTCTCCTAAAGTGCAGGCACAAGTCACATGACATGGGGCAGCTGGGAAATTGACAAAATGTCTAGCCCCATGTCAGATCTCAGAATTGAATATAAAACAATCTGTTTGCTCTTTTGAGAAATGGATTTCAGTGCAGAATTCTGCTGGAGCAGCACTATTATTATGTTTTTTGAAAAAAACATGTTTTCTGATGACAGGATCCCTTTAACATTTATCATGAAGTAGAGAGTGATATTCTGAGACAATTTGCAATTGGTTTTCATTTTTTTTATTATTTGTGGTTTTATTTTTATTAGCATTTTATTCAGCAGCTTTTCAGTTTGCAATTACATCTGGTTACTAGGGTCTAAATTCTCCTAGCAACCATGCATTGCTTTGAATAAGAGATTGGAATATGAATATAAGGGGCCTGAATAGAAAGATGAGTAATAAAAAGTAGCAATAACAATACATTTGTAAACTTATAGAGCATTTGTTTTTAGATGGGGTCAGTGACAACCATTTGGAAGATGGAAAGAGTCAGAAGAAGAAGATAAATCATTCAAAAATCATAAAGAAGAAATAATGAAGGCTGTTTGAAAAGCTGTTTAGAATTAGTCATTCATTAACATACTAAAAGTTAACTTAATGGTGAACCTCCTATTTAATATTCTGCCTCTCGTCAGCTTAAAAATTAAGATACTAAGCATTGTGTCTTTACCTGTCCATTATTCAAAACAGTTATTGCTTTTTAGGATCATTTGATACCATTCTGGAGCACAAACGCCTGCATCTAGCGTCCTAAAATATAAAATAAATCTAGTAAGCGATTGATAATGTGCTATACTATTTTAAACTATATATGGTCTTTATTAGAGATTAGGAAATCAGACGGATTACCAGCAGTTTGATACTTTTTTGACTGCTAGGAGTTTGCACATTTATCAAAGTCGATCCATTACCCAATATGTCAGAAAGTGTTCTATGTACTTTGGGGTATTTGTGCTCAGTACAGATCAGCTGCAGCACTAATCACTTAAACCCATTCCAGTTGTTAATCTCCAGTACAAATTGCATGCTGGAATGACAGATTTGAGAAATATAAATTGTTAAATTGGAAAATATAATTTTTTTAATGAACAGTTAGGGTCGCTGTTGCCATGAGACTAGTTGCGAAAACCCACTCTTGGTAATTTAAAGAGACAAAATTTTGACTTTTAAATTGAAATTTTGGCTCTTCTAGTGCAGAGAGCCCATTAGCACTAGCGATGCACCCACCCCGCGAACCACTCCAGTGTTTAACAGGTAAGTGCTGGGTGTGAGGAGGGTTAGCATCCGAAAAGCTGCCTCAATGCGGCCAAGACCCATGAAATGCCCCTGTGAACAATTTGCCTCATTTCCGCTTGTAAAAAACAAAAAAATACAAGTAATAGTAAATCGGCCCCTAAATTTTCAAGTAAAATATATTAATGTTGTGCCCCATTCCCTTTTTAATTATTAAGCATAAGAATAAAAATATTGTGTTGCCAAAATATACCAACCAAAAGGGGAGTATATGTGACCAGAAACATTATATAATATATAACGTTGATCTAAGTTTCATTAAAAGGGAAACAGTTTTCATAGAAGTGAAAGCTACAGAAAAAGGAGAATAACATAGTAGCTGATTCCTCTTACGACTTTAGTGCTCCCTGTTGTGCTTTCCCAGCAGAGCAGAGTATATTTCACTCAGTGGGTTGCACAGATATCATTACCATAAGCGCCGGATCATTATAATCCGTTATGCAGCATTTCCTTGAAAGTTGTGCGAGCAACACATTGATTTGGAGCCAGCTAATAGGCCTGCTGCTTTCTGCCTCAATCCACCTCATTTGTGCCTTTGTTTCAGGAGAAATCTTTGAAAGTTGGCTCACATATAACTATAGTCAGCATTTGTAAAAGTTACAATTATATGCAGTGATCTAATTTCTGCAAGCACATTTGCAGATCTATCCTTTATGTAATATGACGACAAAGGTATTATGTGTTTAAATTACACACTAATTCCATGTAATTTCAAGCATATCTGCCAACTGTCCAGGATAGTTCCCTGAGCTACTGGCTAAAGGGCGTGGGGCTAGGGCAGACTGAATGGGGTTAAGGTATCACAACCAGAAATCTTATTAGGGCTACCCAAACTTTTTATATTACAGTCAAACCCCTATTTTACATTTTTCAGGGGACCTGCGCTCATGTGGCTATTAAAGTATACTGCATGTCCTGGTCTACAATTAGGGGGCAGGGCTTGAAGATGACATGTACATTGTGTATGAGTCTCATGTCTCTAGAGTGGGAAATGCCAGGGGTATTTGCATCTGGACACATGTGGTGGTAGTTACTCCACTGTGCATAGCTTGATGGAAGTTTTGCACATTTACGGGGGAATGTAATAAAAATCGCTAACGGAAAAACTATTCGCAATGCGAAAAGTTATGCCTTTGCGCGAACAAATTTTGCTTTGTGCGAATTTAATATAGCTTTTGCGAGCCCGGAAACTGTTTAGCGACCACTTCCGACAGTGAAAGACCGTTTGCGAATTTTATAGTTTGCGCCAATGCGCAGTCAATGTAATAAAACTTACTGAAAAAGTCGTTATGTTTGCTCCAAAAGATTACGACACCTTCAAGCACTTCTTATGAGTGCGCAATTAAAATTCGCAATGCGCAATTAAAATTCGCAATGCAATAACAGTTTAAGGAACAATATTACATTGCGAGATGTGGATTTTTAGTCTTATTGGTGCAAATTTTTTGCTCTTTGCGACTTTTATTACATTCCCCTGTATGTGCATAAAGGAAAACTCAACCCCCTCCCCACACAGAAATAACGCCTTATTCTCTGCCCATCATCGGCCCTCTTCAGTGTCCCTGTTTATAAAGCTGACCTATAGATGCAAAGTAGTGCAGCAGAGTTCACAGGCACTATCTTCTATAGCTTTGGGGTTCATTTGAATCAGTTCACCAACACAGAGCTTGCTATTTCATGTGCAGTTGGAGCTTATCCTGAAGGATTTTCAACTGCTCATATACCACCAAGCTCTGTGATCTGAAGAAAACCCAAAGATAATAACAGACTCTGTGGGGAGGGAGGGTGGCCAATGCATGGCAGTGGATGGGGGCTTTTGTCTGTTCAAGGATTAGTTTTCCTTTAAATGCATACAGTACAGTATCTAGGTAATATTCCTTCAACTTATTATTTGTAAGGGTTTGCTGATTGTTGCTACATTGGCACGCAGTGTTTATGCTGCCAACTTCAAAACAGAAAGAACATGTGTGTCAATAAAAACACAAACTTATCTGCGTTTGACCAGTTCTTGCCACATATTTCTACTTAAAATAGGCTATCTAGATCCACATTCAGTGCCAAATTGTACTCATTATTCTGCAAAATTTTTGGGTGTTCTATTAATGTTTTAAATTTCTGGTTATTGACTCCTGGCCTGTTTTTTTATATACTGCCTGCCTAGGCCTGTTCCTCATATGAACTGTGACTCTGCTTATACCGATACTGACACGTTCCTTTAAAAATCATAGGAACGTGCCAGTATCAAGTAAATGCTGCACCCGGAATAGTTCACTCTCTGTTCCCTGTTCCTCCTGTATATGTAGCCCTGGTCCTCTCACTTTAAGACTTGGCGGCATCTGAGTAGCAGAGGGCTCCTCCCAAAGCCAAAGGCAGCTGCTAAAGGCGGAAGCGTGAGCTGAGGCCCGGACCTTGAGGTTTGTTCTGTGTTTGGGATACCATACGTGACAATCTTCCAGACAAGTGACTAAATTAGAAAGAAAAAGATAATGTTAGCAAGTAAAATTGAGTACTTGAGTACTACATTTAACTTTACAATGGTAATAATTTAGGAATCCCCTCCTGACAGCACAATTTCACATAACTTCAGATAGTTAAAGACAAGTGATATTGACACATTCCTATGAAAATCAGTAGAAATGAGTCTGTGTTACTAAAGAGTTGCAGCACCTAAATATTTCTGTCCAAAAGTCCCTCAAAGCCTCCAGTAGCCCAACTAATCTTACCTGAACCGACATGCTAACATGACTAAACGCTGCACTGCTGGTTGGGGGCGACACACTCTCTTTCTAAAGGCTAATTATAAATGAAAACAGTACTCCAGCCTATGGAAGGATCACCCCACCTCTGGCCCAGCATGACTGACATAGCAGCATTTAACTCCCATGAACTTGCCAGCTTTTAGATATTTACATTTCTTTTGCCCTTAATACATCTGGAACACTTGAGTTTGGGAAACCCTAATTTGAGTACAAGAAAATTTGAATTGTGGTAATTTGAACATTGAGAAATCTGCCCCCAAATGGAGAAAAGGTATGGAAAAAAAGACTTTATTTATTGTTTTTATATTTTATTCATAGTATAATTTGTCCCCAATCGCTGGCAATTAAATGTTTCTCAGTTGGCTGCAATTAAATATGGGGAATATATCAAAAGCAACAAAGCAGATTAAGTACAATCAAATGTATTTTTTTTGTAGCGTGCTGTCTTGTGAATACAAGTGAGCTGGAAGTGTATAAACCTGCCTTCATCAGACAGTTAGGGTAATTTATCAAACTCCTGTTAGCAAGCCTTCTCTGGCGTTATCTTCCATTGACACAAACAAGATCAACTGCTTCAGCCATTGTTTTACTGGCTACACAGATTGATGTATATCTCCTTGATTTACCATTTGAAGGTGAAAGGACCCTTTATGCACTTTAGCTCTGTATTAACTAGCTCTTACATGTAACTTTTTTCTTTTTACAGTGACACTATCAGTGCAATGCTTTATTTTTATTTATTTTTTTGAACTGTTCGTTTAATTACAGTATATTCTTTTAAGAGTGACAAAAGAACTATGATATGCTTAAAGACCATGACAGTGAAAGGGAAATATCATCTAATAAAATACAGGTACGGAATTTGTTATCCGGAAACCTGTTATGCAGAAAGTTCTGAATTACAGAAAGATCATCTCCCATAGAGCCCATTTTATCCAAATAATTCATATTTTTAAAAAATGTCTTTTTTCTCTGTAATAATAAAACAGTACCTTGTATTAGATCCAAACTAAGATATAATTGATCCTTGTTGGAGGCAAAACCAGCCTATTGGGTTTATTTAATGTGTACATTATTTTTTAGTAGACTAAAGGTACTAAATTACAAAAATATCCCTTATCCAAAAAAAGCGGCATTCTGGATAACAGGTCCCATACATGTAGTAGTAGTTTTCAACTAGATGTGTATGGAATGAGAAATCAGAACAAGCACCATCATGGGCAAAATATATAGTGGTCATTTATAAAGTTCACACAGCGCATATTTATTTGCAAGTGGTTGTATTGCCCATGGATTTTTCTGAATGCTAAAATATTGCACTGCTGTGCCCATCTTTCCGTTTTTTGCGAATTTGCATTGCACACAAATATTGGCAAATAGGTCAAAAATTGGAACTGGTTGTTTGTGTAAGTGCGGCCACTGTGCAAAACTGCTTTGGAAATTTTTTCTCCTCCACCAAAGTTGTGGCACAGAGTGTGTTCATAAATATTCATAGTTTACGATTTTGTCAAATTTTAAAAGCTCTCATGGACATTCACAGTGCGAATAAGTATTTGAAATTCTGTTTGCACATTAAATACACCTCCCTTATCCAGCATTATAAATATAACCATGCTCAGAGCAAATATTTTCACTGTGCAAACCATTCTGCTCTCCTTTTAAGATGCTGTTTGGGCCAAAAAATGACACTAGAATGTTATTTCTGGTTGTTTTTGTTATTAAAAGTTGGTGGTTATTATTATTATTTCCTGTTCTGTAGATAATGACATTCATTGTTGGTGCTTATAATCTGTTATTTTAGAAAAAAATATTTTCTTTTTGTGGTTCTCTTAGGTTTGTTGTATTATATTTCATATTTTATGTCAAGTGTTACTTTTCACTTGATAGTGCTAAGTGGTTTACGCCGATATGACTTTTATGCCCTGATATGTAGACTATTTCTGTTGATAGTATATTGTTAGCTGCTATTCTTTTGTATTGCTGAGTGATTTGTTATCTATTTGAACTCTGGTTAAGATACTTTGAGGTTCATTGTTTGTATTTTGGGCATTCCAGTTTTCATCCTTCCCGTTGTTTTACTGACTGTATATTTTTTAATTTGCTCAAGCTCTTGTTATTGTTTATTGTATCTTTTATTTAAAGATGCCTTTTGAGTCTGTTTGTAGGGTTCCAACTCTTTATTGTAATTTGAATAGTTTTATGTAGGTAGTGAAACATGAAAACCCTTGTTAAAGAATGCTAAACAGAGAATACTTTTTGGATTAGACTAGTATGCTTCAGTCTATTTGTCTGCTTAATTGTCTGTTAATACTTAAGCTTTACTCTTAATTGCCTTCTTCTTTTAAATAATTGAATTTTTGTTGGTAGTGTTTCTTTTGTTTAAATGAAGCCATTGGATGAGTTAGGTATCTGTTATCCGGAAACCCGATATCCAGAAAGCTCCGAATTACAGAATGGCTGTCTTCCATAGACTCCATTTTATCCAAATAATCCAAATTTTTAAAAATGATTTCCTTTTTCTCTGTAATAATAAAACAGTATCTTGTACTTGATCCCAGCTAAGATATAATTAATCCTTATTGGAAGCAAAACCAGCCTATTGGGTTTATTTAATGTTTAAATAAATTTTTAGTAGCCTTAAGGCATGAAGACCCAAATTACGGAAAGTTCCCTTATCCAGAAAACCCCAGGTCCCGAGCATTCTGGATAACAGGTCTCATACCTGTATTATTAATAATCAAGAGAAAGGATAGCAGTGCTGATGTTTCGGGGCCCTTTTGGGACCAACCATTGAGATGTTACAGAAGCTGACTCCTGCACTAAGTTCCCCCCAGCACACAAACACTTATTATTGTTGAGTAAATTCTCATCCTGTTGTTGTATTGTGATGCTTACGAGAGCGTAAAACCACAGGGCAACACGAGAGCCACGTGTGATGTGCGAGTGAGAATAGAAGCACCCTGCCAAGCAATTTTCCATTCGATTGTTTTGTTGTTTTACATTACCTTTTATTCATACATATTAAATATATTTTGGGGTTTTAGTGAACTTTATTCTGCTTGTACGGAGCAACTGATCCTGAATGATGGGGGATCCATGTAGGAGGGTGCAAGCTCCCCAATAACAGAAATATAGTGCCAATAATATATAGAGAACATTAGTCTGTCCACGCTGCTTTTTCATGGCATTGGGCTGAAATCTAATGGGGCATTGTGGGTGGGTATGTGTGTCATAAATGTGTTTTGGAAAATGATATATTTTCAAACTCATATTTTTCTCTTTTTGTAAAATAAATATAAATGTTAAGTACTAATAATTTGTTTTTTTAAGCAATTGTAAATCTTGCAATTCATCTTGAAATGATCTGAGTAAGAACTGTGATGCTAAATTAATTTGATATGTTTTATTTCAATTTCTGTTAAAAAAAAGTATATTGTGTGCTTTTTTTTATTAATTTACTCTTCTTTACTCTGGTACTCTACTGATATTCGTGTTGATTGTTCTTATGTGCTTTGCATCTGTAAGCCACAGTATGCCTGTCTAAACTGTCACTTTTGACATCTGTGGCAGTGTTTGTATTGAAGGTCTCTAGTTTGGTGCATGCACATTGAAATTCAGTCTGTGTGTGACAACTGGTCCCAAAATACACTTATGGCTGCATACAGCATGTGCACCTATTTTCTAACATTTTTGTCTGATATACAGTAATTAAGTCTTACTGTGTGAATGCATTCATTGACGTTTTTGGGTAAATAGGACAATTCCAAATTTGCAGATTAAATAGGTATTATTGTATGTCCAATTTTAAAATATAAAAATATTAGAAGTCATCAAGGAGTTCTATGACCATATAAAAGCACAAGGCTGAAGAAAGAATGCTTTTATATTAGTCATGGTACAGTGAGGACATTGTTATATAATACACATGTTTCAGTGAGTCATATGAAACAAATTACTTACATCACTGATTATAGCTAGTGACATCACTTAGCATTGTTTAAAGCTATTTTTAATTCTATTTTAAAGGATAGCCATGGCACTTGTGTTTTATATATATATATATATATATACAGTATATATATATATATATATATATATATATATATATATATATATATAATACATAAGAGGCATGAATATCTTGTAAATTATATTCTTAAAAATAGCATTTAGTGATGTCATCAGTTATAACTGATCAGTGACTTATCAATATTATGTACACTGTACCATAATTTCTGTTTAAAAAAATGAATTTGCTAATCCTTTGAAATCAAGCAAAATAAAAAATGAGCCCACACTCTGCATTAAAAAAAGCACCCCAGCACACTGCCCTTTCAGGAAAACAAAACCAATAAGACCTCAGAAAACGTTTTATTAACCAATTAAGTCTACATAGTACCCTTTCTCCTGTAGAAAAAAACTACCTATTAAATCCCGTACTTGTATGTACTTTTCTCTGCCTTCATACTGACCTCAACCCCACCCTTACAATATTCTATAATAAAAAATAAAATGCAAGGACATTTTGCAAGGACATTTTTAAAATGTGTGATTTTAAGTAACGATTGATTTAAACATTGAAAGTAACACATGAAGTACAATGTATAGGGACATATTTAATAGGAAATGCTTCTTTGTAAACAGAAATAATGCTTGACATAAGCTCCCCAGACAAGCCAAGACGTTGCTGTTTAAGGATTGGGATAATAACAGAGCTCAGCTAAACAATACTTTGGTGTGCACAGCATAGCAGTCAGACGCTCCACTCTTATCCTAGAGAAGCTGAGTTAATCTCTCCTAAATCCTAAAGTAATTTACGTTTTTACTGATCCTTCAGACATTTCCTCACAAAACATGACAAATGATAAGGATTTAGGAGAGGAAAGTTGCCTTTTCCACTTATCAAAGCAATTTCTGCTGAGGCTACGTATGTAAAAATATAATTAACCCCTCTATGCCTGCGTCCCACAAGGCAAAGCAGTTCCGTCTCTCCTGTGGGGAAAAGGCTTATTAAAATAAATTAGGAAATGCAATAAAGTGTATCAAGCTTTTAAGTAACTATAATTTGCCTTACTCGTGTCCCTCCTACTGTGTTGTTTCTATCTTAATTATGCAATTACAATGCCAACTGAATGTATCAGAATATGAAAGAGCAACATAATGATTATGAATTTATAGAGCAGTGACTATATGTGGTTTAATTTGGATGTTGCCTGCACATAAGGTTGTACATAATGTATGGCATATAGTGCAGCAGCTAATCAACAACTACTTGAAATGACCAATGTTAGAAAACCATTGCATCGTCCGATTTTGCTACAGGATGCTCAGTAAATGGGTTAACTAAGCTTGCATAGTTTTCTTAATAGGAAATGAGAAACTTTTCGTGTGCCAAAACCATGGAGTGATCCATTTATAATCTTATTTTGCTCTCCTTGACCTCAGTGACATCAGAACATATACCGGTATATACTTCTTGTCTATTCTTAGGGAATTGTAACACAATAGGAGGGTTATTAGACATAAAGGAAATGCATTAATGATGAAGTGCAGTGAATTGAAAGCACTTTTATTTTACACCTTGTCTGACCTCACTTGTTATTTAGATGGTGGTGGGAGAATAAGAATGTTGCTTCCCAGTAAAGTCACTGTATAATAACAATAATTATGCTTAGCCACAAGAAGCATTACACAACCACTGAGAGTGACTTGTTGTTAATACAGGTTCTCAAACTCCCCTGCTTATCGATGTGGAGGGGTATTTAATAATTGTTAAAAGAAGCAATGATACATTTTTATTAATGAAAAAAAATATGAATTTATTTATAACAAAAAAATGACAAAGTCCATCAAGTTAAACCCCTCCAAATGAAAACCCAGCATTCATACACACACCCCTCCATACTCTTAGATAAGTGATATATACCCATATCTATACTAACTATAGAATTTTGTATCACAATAGCCTTTGATGTTATGTCTGTCCAATAAATCACCCTAGCCACTTTTAAAGGCATTGACTGAATCAGCCATCACAACATCACCCGGCAGTGCATTCCACAACCTCACTGTCCTCACTATGAAGAACCACCTATGTGGCTTCAAATTAAAGTTCTGTTCCTCTAGTTTGAAGGGATGGCCTCTGGTACAGTGATCCTTGTTTTCAACAGAAGCCATATCATCATCATCATGATTTTTTTATTTATATAATGCCAAAAAGTTACACAGTGCTTTACATTCGTTTAGAATGAATAGAGAACAAAAGATGAATAAGAAAGTTTATAAAGTACAATTGGGTAAAAGGGGCCTACTCGCAAGAGCTTACAAACTAAGGGTTAGGGTACAATTGAGATAAAAGGATTTCAGAAACAAATGAGTGATTTATGATACAGCTATGACAGATGGGTCCTTAGAAAATGTTTGGAAAGAAGGAGAAAGTCTGACAGCTCGAGGCAGAGCGCTCTGGAGAAAAGCAGAAGCCCGAGAAGTTTTGTAGATGAGAATGAGCTGAAGTGATTAGAGTAGAAGAGAGGCGAAGGTCAGAAACAGAACAAAGGTTGTGTGAAGTAGTGTATTTTAAGATCACAGGTGACATATAGGGAGGGGCTTTAAGGTTAAGGGCCTTGAATGTAAGTGTGAATAGTTTGAATTCAATTCTAGAGGAAATTGGGAGCCAGTGAAGGAATATGCATAGGGGAGCAGCTGATGTTGAGTGTTGTTGGAATACCTGCAATGAGTAGCCTGCAGTAATAAAGGTGGAGATAAGACTGGATAAGTATTTTGGTTGTGTCTGAACTGAGATACAGTCATATTTAGGTAAGTGTCGGGATGTGTGGTGAAAAAGACTGATGCAAGACTAAGAACTCCTAGGGAGTATGCCTGTGTGTTCAAATGAAAGGTGATGTTTTTAACTGTGAGTCACAGGGGAAGATCTCTGATAGAAAGTCCTGTTTTAGAAGACATCCAGGAGGAGACAGCAGAAAGGCAACTTGTAACTTGGGAAAGAACAGAAGGAGAGAGGTCAAGAGTGGACAGCATAAAGGTGATACTGAAGTCCTAACGACTGAATACGTTTTCCTAGCGAAGTAGTATAGAGTGAGAACAGCAGATGGCCTAATACAGATCCTTGAGGAACTCCAACAGAGAGATGGAATGTAGTAGAAGTTAGGGCAACTTTACCTAGGTCTGGATTTTTTCTTCGGAAATCTTCTTTATACTTTGCAGACAATGTCAGACGTTAATTCCCTACGACTACATGTATTCTTCAAAATGCCAAAATTTGTCTGCGCAAATGAACGCTAGTGAAAATTCATCAGCACAAAAGTTTCTTAGCAAATTTTCTCTAGAGTTACTTTTTTTCTACCGAAACTAAATTAAAATACTTACACTTACATCAATTTAATTATGGTTGTTGTACATAAAGGTCATATGGTTGCCTTTTTTAGTGATGCTGACATTGCTGGTAGTGGCCACTTATTATTAAAAATGGCCAAAGAAGCAAAATAAAGACAACAGGGATCCTCTGAAAATTAGAATACCCTAAAACAAATGTGTCATGAACTTCAAATGGTTTAAAAACTAAAAAAAAATTATTTGAATTATGCTAAACGTTAAACACTACTGCTTTATGCAACAGTAAAATCTTATTGCTTTCTACATGGCTTTCAGAAATAAAATACCTTTATAGAGCTATGGACCCTCCCCTAGTAAGCCCCACTTGCTTTTGAGGTCCGAGATTCAGAATTGTCTCTTGGGACTATTAGGAGTTGTTGCATAGTCCATCACAAGTCAGAATGCAGGGACTTATAAGCAATAAGTAGTGTTTGGCTAGGAAACATTTTGAAAACATTTGCAGCAGCCAAAACAATGCAGGACATAACACATCAGGATCTAAATGGAAACTAATGCCAAAAAGCTAGCAAAACCATTTGTGGTCCCCAAATTTAGGACTGATTTATTCTCACATTAAAAAGCATTGACTCAAAAAGTAAAGCTTTTATAAAATATTTTCTTTTGTCTACAGAAGAATAGGAAGGCCTTAAACCTTACTGCTCTCTTGAGGTTACTATCATGAATTCTCTGAAGAGCCTTCAATACAAAGGGCCGTGCAGTTTTAAAGGGAAATCCCACAAGATAAGAGGAAAAGTTTCACTTTAGAAACAGCAAGGTATTTTCACTGTAAAGGCAGTAAAAATATGGGATCTATCACCCAGGAAGGTCACCCTGGCACTAATTATCTTCAAAAAGATATTGGCTAAGGCTTTGGAAAAGAGGGCACATTACTGAGTTTAAAAAGGATTTACAAGAGGAGAAGGGTCTTTATATATCCTGGAGCCAAAATTGTTGTATAGTATACAGGTATGTCACATTTATTGTTCTTAGCTACAAGGAAAACATTGTATTTTTTCCTTATATTCGTATTTTGCATTGGTATAAAATGTATGTTTGCTTCAGAATCGCAAGAATTGTTCAATGGTTTTAGTTCTCATACAGGAAGATAAAAATAAGTCAAATGTCATGCAGAGATGTCTGCATACAGTATCTATAGCATGAAAATAAGCAAATCGAAAACCACTTTCCAGCATTACTGGGCTTTATGGTCTATGGCAGCGTTTTCTCCTTGTTATAGTGGTAAGTAGGTGAGAAATTTTTTAAACTCAACCCCAACCTAATAGCACTTGTGCCCCTCTGATGACTAATGTATAGGTATTATCGGCTACCATATGGGAGGGGTCAGCACTATTACATCACCAAAAAGGAGTGGTCCTGCTTGAGGTTTTAAAAGGGGCTCACCTCCTTGGCCTGAACCTATCCAACCCACAGGTTTCAGGTCAACCCATTAAATATGGCCACATTGGTGATGGTGACAATTGCTTAAATGGTCTTGCAGGGTCCACTAAACATATTTAAAGTACAGTTTCTTTTCATTCATTTTTGTCAAGAGCAGTAACAGGCAGATAGGAGCATTTTGTCCATTGCTGCGGCCAAAAAAAACAAACTTTGATTTCTTTTTTTAATAAATTTCGGTTGGTCTTTTTTAATTCGAATTTCGAAGTATTTTAAATTCGAAATTCAACCTTCGATAAATCTGCCCCTAATTATCCCTAGTATGCTTTTGGATGATTTGCTCAACAACTTATACCAGTAATAAACATTTGTCTCATGCATGATAATTCACTAAGTAAAAACTATGTTGTAGATTTTATTAAATTTAAATTTATCTTCAGAAATGCTAACTGCCTAACTGTGAATGTGCAATTACATTTGTATTGTATTTAATTACATGTTCCTTTCTCTTGCTGCTTTGCCCGTTGTATTCATTTAGGTGTTTTATTTTATTATGTGATTATTGTTAAATTCTGCATATTGTATACACCTTTTGAATATAAGACAGATTATCTTTTTTGAAAAGGAAATTGCCAGTCAAAAGCCTTGATAATTCCCACAATTAATCCTCTTCTTTTGATAATCAAGAACCCAGAGTTACCTCTGTGTTAGAAGCCCAAATTAATCTGAGAATTTCTGCCTGAGTGTCTAATGCACATTCACTGCAAATGATAGAGGTGTAAATTTGTATTCAAACAGTATTGAAGGTTTGGAATTCCCTACTGCTTAGAAAGTTCTGCAAAACATGTAAGTGTGAATTGAGAAGGTCCTAATTAATCAAGGCACAAAAAAAAAAAAGACTTAACAGCGGAAGGTCATTATTTTCTGTATATTTAATGGTTTTGAAAAACTGTTAAAAATGTTTCATTTAAATAGTAATTTCATTTTGCAGACCAAAGCAGTATTCTGCTGCCATAATACAAAATAGGCATTTTTCATAACTCTGCAATTAGTTTACAATCATAATGTATTCAAATGTTTCAAATTTTAGAAAATCTACAACATTCTATTTTGTTTAATATTTCAAAATAACATATAAATGTTATAACTAAACTGTATACAAGTTTAAACTTCAGAAAGCTTAATCACAGGAAGGCTACCTGTCCAAAGGAGCCGATTTTTGAATTTTTGGGTTTGAGGGAAAGAAAAAGAAAAAAGTTATGGAACTTTTTAAAGGAGAAGGAAAGTCATTCATACTTGGGGGTGCCAAAACTTATACACCAAATGGTTGTATTTACTTACCTGACACTCTGGGACAGTGTTCCTATCAGAAGAAACCTGCACTGAACCGGGGTTCTGCCAGTGAGCACCATGGAGTGATCGTCTTCTTCACTCTTCAAATTTCCTGGGGCAGATACATTTTGAAAGAAATAGCTGTCTTTTTCATTAAAGTCGGCTTTTCACTCTACTGCGCATGCTCAGCCATGAGAAGAAAGAAGAAGCAGGAAGCTCCGTGGTGCTCATTGGCCATCCTGTTATGTTAACACTAGTTATAATGAATGTTCCTCAAACCAACCTGGACATTTATGTTGTAATAAAACGTGTATGCGCTATAATGTAGTTTTTTCTTTTGTTCATATTTGTTATGAACTGTATCATTTATGATAGTTGTGAGCTCCTCAAATTTGTGTTCATATTATTTTTCAGCTAGTAAATTGATTAGAATTTTCAAGCATCACATGCAATTGAAATTCTCATTGTAATATAACTGTAATAAGGTACAATGGACCCATGACAAATACCTCCCAACTGTTCTGTTTTTCACAGGACAGTCACGATTTTAACCTGCAGTCCCAGATTGTTACTAAAATGTCCTAACTTTCTCTTTGATCTCCTGCACTGAACAGCCAGAAAAAGATACAAATTTTTTAAAACTAAATTGGTTTTTGGCAGAGAGCCCAGAATATGTTGCAGGTGCACTTAGATACATTTGTAACAATTTAAGATAAGCAAAGAAACTATTGTAACAATTAAAGATAAACAGCTCCCTTGAAGTAGAAGTCCAGTGAGATGTTAAAATACACTTGTGTAAAGGTGGCCATACACGGAGAGATCCGCTCGTTTGGTGATATCACCAAATGAGCAGATCTCTCCCCGATATGCCCACCTTGAGGTGGGCAATATCGGGCTGATCCAATAGTGGGCCCTAGGGCCCAACGATCGGATCCTAACGGTGGCTTTACGGGCGGTCGGATCGCGGGACTGCATCAACGAACAGATGCGGCCGCGATCCGACGGGATTTTTAGTCCCATCCGATCGAGTTCTGGCTGACTTTCGGCCAGATCTCGATCAGGGAAGCCCCATACACGGGCCAATAAGCTGCCGACTAGGTCTGTCGGCAGCTTTTATCGGCCCGTGTATGGCCACCTGTAGTATGGCATTAAGGTGTGAGGTTGGCAACCCCTATTGTCGCTCAGCAGGTTCAGAGCATCCATATGAATTTAACATAAACTGGCAATTATTGGTGTTTTTTGAGTGTTTATGATGATATATATAGAGATATATAGATAGTATATATCATTCACATCAGTCCTTCCCCAATGGAACTTACAATCTAATGTCCCTATCACATTCAAACATTCCAGGGCCAATTGCTATCAGGAGCCTATTCACCTGCCTGTATGCGTATTATTAAATCCAAAAACTCCATATTGTTTATGTACAAAGTTATAGCTCAAATAATGCTTTGAATTTAGTACCGTTGTTGCTTTAGGAACAATAATAGGTAGCTCTAGTTTCCTGTGATTTCATCGATTCTCAATATGTAAAAGAAAAGTATCTACTGCTTTAGTCAGCTTATAATAAAAGGAAAAAGCGTTGGCAGCTTCCTGTGCATTTAAAACAAAGGTATCGGGCTGCCTTCACACATATGCTGGGAAAAGCTGTTCCTTTGTCTAGCGACTCAGATGGATGTTGCCTTCCCGATATTGCACTTAGCACTCTGTGCCTTTGTAGAATCCTTGGCAGGGAAATCTACCCACGTTACAACTCTTGACACTTTTCTTGTTTCCTGTTTTTCTGCCCAGCTGCATGGTAATTTGGGTTAATGTTAATGTATATTACCAATGTGTATCATATAATATACAAAGAATTCTATTTCCTATTCTGCATTTGTATTGTACGAGGAGCAGCTGATAATACTTTTACCCAGAGAACAAAACTGTGTTTTTTCATTACTTTTGTTGGTGTATTCTGGCACAGTGTTGAAAGGAATTCTATTCAAAGCAATCTAGGACAAGATACTTGCTGGAGGTTATAACTTACACGACATTATCCTTGTAAAATATCTGGGCAGTTGTTTGTGTTGCTTTATGAATAGATCTTCATGAATCCTACCAGCATTAAAATATAGTTAAATCGAGAAAATAATTCCATAATGATTTTAAACTGCAACTAAGAATTGTGGGTAATGTTATTTTGTCTATTTTAAAGGATATGTAAACCAACCAAATTCATTAAGTTTTCCTGAATGACAGCTTAGGCACTTGCAATTATATTGTGTCAATAGTATCTCCAGCAACTCAAAGAGGGTCAATCTAAATCTGAGTGGTTGGTGCACATCATATCTGCAAAAAACACTTTGCAGAGACTCAGACCCAGACAGTGTTGGATTGGCCTATCAGGATACCAGAAAAACTCCCAGTGGGCTCAGGTGTCAGTGGGCCCTCATGCTGCTAAACATTTGGCCTATTTCATGCCTACTCCCTATTTCTATGAGAACAAAGAGGCTTAATACATAGAATAAATATATAGTATGTAAAGAAAGGAGAACAGAGGTTGAGTGAGGAGAAGAGGAATAATATAACTGAGAGTGGGCCCCTGGTCTAAGGTTTTTGGGTGGGCCCTTGGTGTCTCAGTCCGACACTGGACCCAGACCTTAGTGCTTGTGCATTAAATGCAGTTAGGGTTGCCACCTTTTAAAATAATCTATACCGGCAGATGGAGGGGGCGGTGTTAAAAGGGCGGGACTGTGACAATAAAGGGGATGGGATCGTGACGCGCTATTGGCTGGCCGGGTCATGATGTCAAAGGGGCGGAGCCATATGCGCGAATTTGGCAAGAAGCCCAGGAAAAAGGTAAGTTTGGAGCAGGCTGGGGGCAGGTCACGGGCTTTTTTTAGGTGTATTACAAATTTACCGGCAGCTACATTGCCGGTAAATTTGTAATACCGGCCTTGGCTGGTGTTTTACCGGCTAGGCCGGTAAAATACCGGCCGGGTGGCAACACTATATGCAGTTCAGCACATTCACAATACAGTGATGATGCAAGCATTACTGAATGAAAAATATGTATCCTAAGGGTTAAACAAGAGAATAGTCCGGTCACAGGCAAAGTTCTTCAGGCAGGCAGTGAAGGATCAAAGTCCAGAACAAGCAGGGATCAAGATCAGGGAACAAACAGGAAATCTGCACAGGAAACACCCAGGTACAATGCAGGCAAGAATACCTATAATTGGGCAGGCAGGGTTTCAGTGTCCAGGGTGCCCTTTTATGACAAAATCCCGGCACCAGTGATGAAACCATCATGCAGAGACGCTGCACTCATGTGTTCAACATGGGCACCGCCATCTTGGATTTTCATTGGTACCAGTGATGACGTCATCATGCAGCGACGCTACACCCATGTGTTCAACATGGCCGCTGCCATCTTGGATTTTCATTACGGCCGCCGAGAAGGTGAGCAGCGCCGTCCGGTGCTTCTGGCAGTCCTGACAGTAAGAAATCATATTTTACACAACTTACAGGGAATTTCTTTTGCCCCCCCCTCGTTTCTGAAATTCATGTTTACCCATGCCATTGAAAACCAATGAAAAGGCACATGAATTTGAATATACCTCAGAAATAGGCATGGCTCGGAGCATGATCCAGGATGCCTCTGAGTCGCAGGTGCAATGGAAGGGTGGCAGGGTGCATTGTGGCCAAAATAGACAAGGGTTTGTTTATGAATGCTAAGTGCAACTGTAATTTGCCACAGACATTTGTGTGAAATATAATCCTATTCGTTTTCGTATTTTGTGTACTTGCATAGTTGCACTTGGTGCCACTCGCTCTGCCCTACCCCTTTATTGAATCACGTGTGGTTCACCCATTGAGTCGGGAGCCCTGGAGCTACCTCCATGTAAGCCAAAAATAATTGGTAGCAGATATCAGAAATATAAAAATCTGAAAAACACTGAAGATTTTTAGCACAACTGCATCCAATTTAGAATCAACCACACTGCCCTGGAGTTCTGGGGGGAAATGATGAACTGTAGTTAAAAAAACAAGGCAAAACTGCACCATGTGCAGTGCACAACATACTTATTTTCAGACATAAATCAGCCCTTTTGTGTATTGTACCTGTTCACCCATTGGCCTCATAGTTACGAATAATTACATAAGTAATTGACTGACATAACTAAATGGCTTTTATTGAGCTCCCACTTGACAGTGTATAATTTTTGTACTAATTTTAACATGGCCCAACTAGCCATGTGTCCTTAGATGTTTTAGTGGGATTTCAGGAGATACTCATTGTATTATTGAATCATTACCATTATATATACATGATTATAAAAGAAGCAGAGGAAGACAGACATTTCTTACCCTTTCTTTTCTCCGTGGCAAGATGTCTTTTTGATAGCAATTAGGTTGGCTGTCAGGTTAGCCAAGTATTCTGACACTTATGTGTAATTGCATTAATGGCAAGTCTTTTTATCACTTTGTGAATTTGTTACAGGTTTGCACGCTCGATTTGCTGCCAAATTAGGCAAAATGAAACGCTGTGCCATGCATTACATCCCTCTCCCATCAAAATATCACAATTTATACTTTTAGACTGACAGCTTTATGCAGTCTTTTTTTGACTACCAAGTGTAGAGGATTGTACCTTCCTTTCAAACCATTTTACTCATTTATGGGCAAATTCCCCTAAGTATTCCTGCCCTTTGTCTGAAATGTAGCATGTAATGAATCAGCGTGCCCGGAGAATAGAATATGGGCACTTTCAGGACAGGAAGTAACAAGGAAAATATAAAGACTCAGATGCCTGAAGAATGAAAGAGCCTCTGGGGAAATGACTAAGGCAGTCATTTCGAATGTTACACCGTATAACATTCTGTAATAAAACATTTATCAAAAAAATAGATATGTTGTATCTGAATAACCACAATATACAGTGTCTCTAAAAGCAGGCCTGTCCAATCTGCAGCCCTCAAGCTATTGTTGAACTTCAGGGGCTTAATATGCCTGTACTCAATTACCTGAAAAAGGAATGCTGGGAGCTGAAGTCTAATTAAGGGAGCCCCACAGGTCAGAATTCAGCTGTAAATGTATAAATGGTATACTGTATATACTAATAAGTATATATATATCTCCAAAATCATCTACCGGTAATCCCATGCCATTAGTAATAGAGTGATCCAGTCCTGGTATTTATTTTTAATTATAAATAATTTTATTAATATTTGTTATAATTAAATTGTTAAACCCTAATTCCTCTTAAAGTTTCAAGCACTGTCTACCACTTACTTTGCTTCCCTTTTGTGGCCGTGATCACAATTTCCTACAGGGTGGGGAGGGGGGTCATCAGGTGCCATGGAGTCCCGCCACCCCAGTTGACCCAGAATGCAAAAGCTCCCGGTAATAATTTATGCAATTACAGTTGAATTTTGGTTAAATTCATTAATTAAATTAATTGCACTGTGCATATCGTTATTATTTCATGGTTTAGCAAGTCTGTATAGTTCAAGCCTGCTCTCTGGGAAAAAAATCAATTAACTTGCATAATTGCAGGGATCTCTCCTTTGAAGTTACCATTTTTGTTTTTAGTAGGTTTAAAGGTTTTTACATACTTAGTTATATAATCAAGTCTGGTTCAGTCCAGGGGCTGCATTTAACAGGGATTTGAATGAACAAATATAAACTTCTGTCAGAGAGCCTACTACTTTACAGTGTATGTATTCAACTTTAATGATACAGAATCAAATCTTGTACCATGCATTAGGGAACAAGGATTATATGGCTTTAGTGGTTTGTTTACATAGCGCAGCCCTTGGATACAAATTTTAACAAAAACCCCCATTGCCTGGCATATATTGTGCAGAGAACAATGCTTTACCTACAAATCTACATTTCGGCATATGGGCAGGAGCTGCTATTGTGTGCTATTCTTTAGTGCCCTGCTCCCCCCGTGGTCATAAATATATGGTTACATTCAATTAAAAAAGTGTGCAGAAGGCTCAGCCAAGGAGAGCAGCTTATACTACACCTGTGCCTGCTATATTCCATAAGTATGCATATTTATAAATGTATGAGCAAATAGACCAACCTGTATCAGCCCTGTTCTGAGAATAAAGTGAAATAACTTATTATATGCACATCTACTGGCAGCTTCATGTATGAATGATACATCAACATTTGTACTAAAAAAAAACCTGCAGTCCCACACACAGAGTGCATTTCCCTTGTTCCATGTGCTCAGGTCATTTCATCATAATAATGTAACATTTGTTTCTGCTGTAGAGCTCAAGGAGAATAAGCCATATACCTCTGGGTTGTTCAGTAAGCCCCATAAATCAACTACATCGCTTCTAGTCTCAATATGTTTTCAGGCTTCATCTACCATTTATGTCTAGACAGGCACCCTTCATGTTTTTGTCAACAGAGCAGATCTGTGTTTTGTGAAATGTGTAACACAACATTCTGGGTCCCGTGGACCTAGAAGGAGTAGGTGTTGATGTCTCATTGCCCAGTAGATGGGAGCAGCTATTTTATTTCAGTCATGCTTACATTTAGTTACATGTTATTATATATTCACTGTTTATTCTAATCTTTAGTAATGCAGTCACCAAAGGGGCGCATGATGCTTAAAGGGGAAATAAAAATGTAATAGAAGCTTCAGCATACTGAAATAAGAAACTTTCTAAATACAAGAAATGAAAAATTCTGTACTGTTTCTGAAATAATCAAGTTCATCTTCACTATTCCTCTCTCAGCATCTGTTTATCTTCATCCTCTCTTCATGCAGGAGTTGGGTGTCATATATTTATTGACAGTTAGCTCCAATATATCTTATATGGGGCTCATTTTGCCTAGAAGATGTATTATAGCTCACTCTAATAAAATCACCAGACATCATGGCTCTCTACATGCGGCATTTGTGCAAAAGACAAATGCTGAGAGAGGAAAAGTGAAGATAAACTTGATTATTTCAGAAATGATGCAGAATATTTTATTGATTGTATTTTGAAAGTTTCTTATTTCAGGATGCTGAAGCTTATATTACATTTTCATTTTTTGCAATAGTTCCCCTTTAATGTTTGTATTGAACCAGTGTTACTACTAAGCTCACATTACTTCTATCTCAGCATTATTTAATAGTTATCCTGACCCAGTAATGACACTTCCTCTCACATTCCCATGTTCCAGCCTGTGTACTTCGTACTCCATTAAATATCCATTACTAAATTCTGACTTCTCTACTGTCTCGCCAACATTTAGCGTTGCAATAAATTTCCATGTCTGGAATGTGGATTTTTACTATAAAGTTCATTTTTCAGAATACATGAATTGTTTTAAAGCTGAACAAAGAATTTGGAAGCAGCCAACCACTTTTTATTAAACTCATTTTTTGTATTGGCAGTTTCCCTTTACCTTAGTATAGAAATATGGTCTGAGTGACGTTTAAATTGTTACCTGTGGAGCAGGTCTAAAAAAATGTTTCAGTGGCTCCTAGGAACAAACGTACAAACAAATTCACTGCTGAAAATAGCTGGTTATTGATTCTGCTTTAGAGGCTGATGACACTTGTAGCAGGGAGGCGCAGGCATTTGCTCTTCTTTTATGATGTGTTTCTAGTTGGTTTCCAAAGGAATGTTTAAAATATAAAGAAAGGTAAAGCGCAGCTGCTATAGAAGTTATTGCTTATTGCAGTCTCATGTTGACTTACATGAGTGGCTTCTTCTGACACATGATTCAGCAACACAAAGTTTAGCTGTAGGCACAAGTGTTTTCCCCATACACAATTTAAATTAGATTTAGCTTAGATTTGGAATGATGTGGACTACCCTTAGATGGAGTATACTTTCTAGGGGGTCGAATTTTGAAGTTAAAAAAACTTCGAAATTCGAGCCTCTAATTGAAATCCTTCGACTTCGAATATCGAAAGATTTTTAGTGTATTCGATCGATGGAACGGTCAAATAGAAATCGTAAATAGTTTGAATTGAACGTTTCGAACGATTTTTAGCGATTGATCGATTTCTATCCGATCAAAAAAAAAACTTAGAAAAGTCCTCTGAGCTATTGAAACTTAGAAAAGTGCTGTGGAAGATCTCCATAGGCTAACATTGCACTTCAAAGTTTTTTTTAAAGAGACAGTACTTTGATTATCAAATGGTCGAATATTCAAACTATTTTTACTTCGAATCGAAGTCGAAGTAAATTCAAAGTCGTAGTATCCTATTTGATGGTCGAAGTATTAAAAAAATCACTTGGAAATTCAAACTTTTTTAACTTCGAAAATTCACTTGAGCTTAGTAAATCTGCCCCTAGGTGTCTAAAACTACCCTTATACACACTAAAAATGGTAGACCCTCTTAAAGTGCTCTGAACGTTGGTGGAAATTTTACGCTGTAACTTTAATTACATTGCTGAAAGCTCCCAGACACAGGTACAGTTGTTTTATTCATTGCATCTTATCTATGACAAGAAAAAATGTGATTCCCATGCACACAGTCAGCTGGGCTTTTCAACACTTTGTTTATTCATGGTGTTGCTTCAAGTAAAGTCCATCACATGAAAGATAAGAATCCACAAGCAAATGTTTTTACTTTCGAACGCCTCTGCTAACAGGCACAGGACAGGGTCGACTTATTCTGTGCAGTCTCACAGCATGATTGGTTCAGTAGTACAGGTATGGGATCCATTATCCAGAAATCTAGCTCTGAATTACGGAATGGCCGTCTCCCATAGACTCCAATTACTGTATATTATTATTTAGCTTCCACAGTTGAAAACTGGAGCCCAAAGACACACAAAATTTTGAGTACTGGAACAGATATTGAATCATGTATGAAGATGTTTTGTTTATATGGTGTATCTCGACCTATGGTTGAAAAGGGGTTATGTTACAGACATTTAACAAGAAAGATTAATCACAGTGAACATATGTCCCCCAAAGAGAATTTTTGTAACACACCTGAATTCTTACCATTATGAACTAAGAAATATGCTAGGGTGGAGCACATAGTGAGAGCTTGAGCCAAATATTACAGTATAGTACAGAAAAATCTGTAAAACCTGTTATCCAGAAAGTTCTGAATTCCAGAAAGCCCATCTACCAGTTGAAGCAAATAATTAAATTTTTTTAAAAAGAGAGCCTTTTTTCTGTAATGATTAAAACATACGTTATAGCTGCTAAAAAATATTGAAACATTAGATAAACTCAATACGATTGTTTGCCAAAAATATGGGTTCTTGCAGCTTAGTTTTACCATCAAGTAAAACCTTGGATACTAGAATGTTGGGGTAAGGATTTCTTATTAAGAATACAATGGTGCTTTTTTCATCATGTGTTTATAAGGTTTAACAATACGTTTAGGCTTTTGTTTTAATCATAGTAACTGTTTTTTGTTACCTCTTGCACTAAATAAAAAAATGAAACATTAGAACGTAATCTTCTGCCAAGCAGAGAAGATGCTGCTACAATGAATTACAAGTCCATTGAGAAGCCCTTGGTAGGCAGGATACATTTTCAAGACAGGTTATAGCTATTGTGCTAATTTTCAGCAAAGCTGTTGTTAGGTTTGTGCTTCTCCTTTAAATAACAAGCTCCCTGCAGTCATGATCTGGGTTGAGTGTACAGGCTATTATTCATGCTGGCATGCCATTGTGTGCTGTAGCAGGGACAGAGCCTTGCAGTGAGGTCTTTGCTGAGTGCTGATAACCTGAGCATTTAGCAGGTATGAAAATAAAGCATTTCCAATAAGAGTCCAGCTCTGTGATTGTTTTACTCTTCACCTATCGATTTCCTTGGAGCACAGTGCTGATAGCAAAGCAGCATCTAAAGACATAGGCATCTCTGATGTGAAGAATTGTCAAGAAAATAAATGTGATCATTATTACCCTTGCTCATATGAAAAAGTGAATAGAGTCCACAGCACTACAGTACCATTTACTCTCGCAGTCGTACATTTTTGTGTGTTAATAACTTAGGCTAAGGGCACATCTGGGAAAGAGACAATAATCACATAAAAGAATCTCTATTTTGTGTCCTATGCAATATCATTCACTGGTTAAGAATCCATTCGCTATTATCCATTATCTATTATGCTGAAGCTCAGCAAACCAGTTTAAAACCATAAATATTTAATTAGCTGGTCTTTTCTAATGCAGAGGGATAATTCTTTTTTTTATTTTTTTTTATTTAGTCTACTGCAGGTAACTACATTCTGACTACCATAACTATTATTATAATAGGCATTAGCATGGACAGGGTGCAGCACATCTCAATAGATGCACCCTGGGGAACTCTATGATCTTCAGTGGCCAACTGTACAGCCGCCTGCTGCCAGCTATAGTGGTATGCAGCTCTGGACTGGGAGTCAAAATAGGCCCTGGCATTCCATGTACAAAGAGGCCCAACCAGGCCCAACCAGGCCCCAGCAGCCCACTACATAGTGACTTTCTATAGCACCTGATAGCAGCCCCTCTGTCATTAGCCAGAACCCACAGATTGGCAGTCCGGGCATGGTGGTATGGGTATTAGGTTTGTTCCAGTGTATAAAATTTGGGTAATTATTCAACTGTGGTATAAAATACTCTTTGTGCACCACCCAGTGATAGGTTGTGTTAGAGTGTTACAGGCAGATATACTTTGCACATCTGTCATCTATACAGGTATGGAATCTATTATCCAGTAACCCCTTATCTTGAATGCTCCAAATTACAGGAAGGCTTTTCCCATAAACTATTTCATAAATAATGATTTCCTTTTTCTCTATAGTAACAAAACAGTACCTGGTATTTGGTCGCAATTCATCTTTATTCAAGGAAAAACAATTCTGTTTTATTAAAACAATTGTTACTAAAACAATTCTGTTTTATTCATGTTTAAATGATTTTATAGTAGACACGGGGGCTTATTTATTGACGATCGAAAGTAAGTGTTTTTTTGAGGATTTCGAAACCGCATATAAACTCACAAACTCTAAAACCACAATTGGCATTGAATTTATTAAAAGATCGAAGTATAAAAAGTATGAATACAAAAAATGCACTGAACAATGCGCTAAAAAATATGAATACCTGGAAAATCTCATTACCTAAAAATGTGAGTTTTTCGGACAATTCCCAGTGAAAAAAAATCCAAAAACCTCTAAAAGTTCAAATTGATTAAAAGAGGTCCAATAAGATCAGCGCAACTCTCACTGACTTCTATAGCACCTCGACAACTTTTACTTGCCCACGTTTGCCATTAAAGGTTTTCGTAGTTTTGACACTTGATAAATCTCAAATTTTTAGAGGTTTTAAGAAATATAGGAACACCATGAAATGTTCAATTTGTGGAAAAAACACAATTTGTTTGTTTGTTAATAGGCCCCTTAAAGTTCCCTTATGTGGAAAACCCCAGTTCCCAAGCATTCTGGATAACAGGTCACATCCATTAAGATTACAGAATCCAGGATATTTCTATAGAACTACGCTATATTGTTGCTTTCCATTTAATATTAGGGATGTAGCGAACTGTTCGCCCGTGAACTAGTTCGCGCGAACTTCGACCGTTCGCGTCCGCCGAATGTTCGCGAACGTTTGGGAACGTTCGCATTTTGAGTTCGCGTTCGATCGTTCGACCATTCGACCATTCGAATTCCTTCGACCGCTAAAAATCGAACGATTTCCATTCGTTCGAACGATTGTAAGCATTCGATTCAATGAAAAGCATTCGATCGAATGGCTTCGATCGTTCGATTCGAATTAAAATCCTTCGATCGAACGATTAAAATCCTTTGATTGTTCGAATCGAACGATTTTAGCGGTGTTCGAAGTTCGCGAACGTTCGCATTTTTTGCTGGTGTTCGCGAACGGCGTTCGCGAACACCAAATCGGCAGTTCGCTACATCCCTATTTAATATGCATTTCACAGAATTTTCAGGTTAATAAAACTGTCTGTGATATATATGTCAGCTGGTGTACTGTTTATAAACCTCTACTAGACTCTAGGATTAGACATATATCATATACTGTACCAAGAGTTTCCTTTGCCCTTCAGTGCCAGATTTTTATCACTGGAAGCATTATGTGTGCCTGAGCATGTGGAGATATGGATGCAGAGGGCAATGTTAACACCTCTGAGTACTCCCCTCACAGTTCCAACAGCTGCCACTGATAGAAGGTGGATGAAAATGCTGATTACTTTGCAACTAATAAGCAGTGCATTAGCATTGTTATAGCATACTCTCATAATGGTGTTTTTTTCACATTTCTTTTTTGTTGTTTTTCTAGATTAGGACATTATTTTTGGTGCTCTTAGTAGGCATATAAAATATTCATATTTGCAAACTGAAAGATATGGAGAAAGGTGAGAGACCCTGCACGAATACATCAAAACCCGTCTCTACCTACACCTAGGAGGATTACAAAAAGTCCTATGGAAACCAATACTGTGGCTTTAGTGCATTGTATATTTCCCACAGTGCAGAAAAATCTTTGATTCTTTAGTAGAGGCACCACAGGGAACGGAAGTCTCAAATTATTCATTTTTGGAGCCTGGCTAAACAATTGAGCTAACTAGGCCAAAGACAAACTTTAGAAATGAGCAGTCTGCCCACATATCGGGTACCATAGGGGCACACTTGCAGCTGAATGATGTGGTAACATCTTTGTTTAGTCACAGACTATGCTGGAGCAACGATTTTTTTTAACTTATAAATAGCCCATGGTGTGCACACTTTGCTGGTGTCAGGAGCACCCGATGGCACTCCCGTCTCCGGGAGCCGGTGCCTTGATGCACGAAAATTGAAAATAAAAAGACTTCCAGGTCACGGGTTCAATGCCGGATTATAGGAATTGCTGACTTGTGTTCCTTGATTTCCTACATTCCTAAATTGTTGTTTCCTGGATTCCTGACCCTCTGCTAGACCCTGATTCTGATCCTTGCAGCCTGCCTTATTGAACTCTTGCCTGAACTTTACTACGCTTATGCCTCACCCCTTTGGATACAGCGAACTTGGACTTAACCCCTAAGCTCCCTCCTTGGTCCGGACTTCTCTGTTAGGTTTCATACCTGTATGGAGATTTACTAATGTAACGTTTCACTTTGGTTACATTTTCAGTTCTTCCTTTTGATTACCTCCCCTCACTCCGGATTGACAAAATATGGACTTTATAGGGCATTGCCAACCTTATCCTCAGTAACCCGCTAACTCCACAAACTTTCTGGTAAGCACCGGTCCACAAATCAGGACTCAACTACCTGGATAGCAAGACATGCTTCATCTATTTTGGATATTGTTAATATTTCAGTATCAGTATATCAATATTTGTTCCACCTCCATTGACAAACAGATACATTCTCTAGTCCAGTCAAACATAAGCTCAGTTATGGTAATGCTTTATGTGCACATCTATGAATGGTTTCACAAAGTCTCTGACCCTGCTGCCACTATTTTTTCCTGTTCAACATCACAACAGTGTGATCAGCCTGAGCTGTACAACGTAGCAGCACTGAGCTCTTTCTAGCTGTTAAGGTTCATGCTAATACTGTAATCTCTCTTCTGCTAAGGTCTGCAAAATCTTACGATTTTTTTACTAAAAATAGGAAATCCAAAAGTATACATTCCAAGAGAGTATTTCCTGCTATTATGTGTAGCTCTTATTATTACTTATATTGTATGGGATTGAAAAGCAGAAATGTGGTAATTCTGTATTTTCTTCAGAAATTTTCTGTTCTAAATTTAGGTCTAAAGGGGGAAGCATGCACAGCTTAAGTGCAAAATGAGTATGGTGCCAACATATCTATAGAAATAAAATAGTCTTAAAGCAGCTCAGTATATGCACCAAGTGATTTAGTTTACACGAACACTCTTGGCCACATACAGTACCTACATTGACAAATGGCAAGAGACAAATGAGGGAATGTAACTTTGGTCACTAAACCAAAAATTTTTGCAATTTGTTCGAATAAATGTTTGCAAAGTGAACAAGTAGGATAGTGATTGCGAATTGTGATAGTGTGCAGTGTGTATAAAAAAAATATTAATGAAAAATTTGTTATATTTGCTTCAAAAGTTTACGCCACCTACAAGCAGGTAAGGTTCTCGATGCAAATTTAAGATTCGTAATGCAATAAAAGCCTAATAATGAATATATTCACAAATATGCCCTTTTTTTGAATTTTAGCACATTTCCCCCTGAGATATGATCATTAGCTACAAGTGTTACACAGGGTAGCAACAAACTTTTGGAAGCTTCACTTTGGACCTTCTGGGTGGCAGTTTCCCCTATGTGGTAACATCAAGCCATTACACCATGTTGTTGGTAATACTTTGGATGTGTTTTATATTTAACCTTCCTTTTCACTTCTGAATATTTTTGGTGCATGTGTACTTCCTACAGCTGTGCTACAATATTGTATGCCAATTAAACTCTCAGATGTGTTGCCTCTATGTTACCTACCCACCTAGGTTGTATGTACTACAGGGCAGAAGAGGAGCTTCAATTTTTATCTGGAAACGAATGTACACATTTATATGTGTTTTCTTTTTATATACTTGCACTCTTGTTCCTATTGACTGTACTATTAAAAGAAATTTAAATATAAAAATAAAATAAATTAAATTTTTTCTATACATTACAAGCAAGCACTTTGATACAGATTGAAGAATGATGGCCCACTGACTAGTCAGTGGAGCAGGGTTTGCTTAGGGTTTACACCCATGGATTTCTACTTGTATAGCATTTAATGGAAAACAGAATTCTGTTGGAGAGATATAGGTGTTGTAGTTCAATGGCAACTGAATTGCATAAGTTTTTTTTTCGGATTTAAATTGTTACAAATTTTGTAATGTTTTCATCTTTTTCTGCATTTCCCAGGTCATCTTTTTATCTCCAGCCCTGGAAATGTTAAACACATTTAACAATAAGTACATTATTTGCCACTTTGACTTTCAAGCTAGAAAATCGGATTTTCATGGTTTCACGTCTATCCAACCAGAGAATGTGCTGTGTGTGAACTTTTAAATGGAGTTCTGTCTCCTTCAGTCTGTTTGCGCAGCTGATGATTTGGAATTATCCATCTGTGACAAATTTTAAGCAGTAGAACATAGGACTCAGCCCCTTTTGCTGTTTAGGTGTCTTTTCTGAGCTGTGACGTTCATTTGAAGGAGCAGGGAGTTTTGAAAACAAGAGTCTAGATTTTTTGAAAATAAAAAGATAAAAAAATAGTTTATTTTCTGAATGAAGTCTCTTTGATGGTCTGATCTTTTTAGTTTAGGGTTTGCATGCAATCCATGAAAATGATCTGTCTTTGCAGAACAAGTTGATAAGTAAGTCTAGAGATAATTCTGACTTGCCTACCTGATCCATATATATATAAAAGTTCAATTTAGACCAACACTCCAGTTATTTTTCAAATGATTTTATTCAATCATCACTCGTGTTTTCCAACGTTTCGGCCCCATCTGAAAAATAACTGGAGTGCTGGTCCAGTTTGAACTTTTATATTCCAAGCATTGACCAAGCACCCGCCATTGGACTACGTATGCGTGCAGGTACTTTTTGAAACATTATATATATATATATATATATATATATATATATATATATATATATATATATATATATATCACACAAGTAAGGTCTGCATGTTTATTAACGTTTCTCAAAGTTCAGACAAACACAAATGAAATGCCTTAAATACATGGTATGGCGGGAAAGTTAGTCTGTATTGAGCTGACGTGTCAGCATCATCATCAGTATGCGTCAAATAGTTAACCAATACATTCAAGCCATATACACATTCAATACTAAATACATGAAACACCAACATTTAAACTATACCGCCCTACAATGTTAACTGTTAAAATGGTTAAAAACACGATACTATGTAACATTGTGCTGCTCTTAATGGCCATTTACTACTTCCTTATTCACAGCTACTTTCTATGTTACTTGTGTTGCACATAGTATCAAAAATTGATACAAGGTCAAGATTAAAGGTCTATCTTGAAATTCTTCACTCACATTTAAAATCATTAAGACTATACTCAATCCGGTAAAACTAGTGTGGTCGCCAGGTCATGTCAGGAGCATCAATAGTGCAATCCCCTCTAAAAATTAATCAATCTTCATCCCTCTCTAAGGGTGGGTGTCCCTAAACGGGGGTGTTAACACTAAGGCTATGTACCGGATAAATAAAGCATACGTATATTTGGGCATGTATGTCCGTAAAGGGGGTAGTGCATAAAAATATCAATATTGTGACCCTACTTAGATATTTTAAAACTGACATGATTTAACCAAACAATGACGCCTTACTACATGTTTATAGGTGTTATTATTTAAATAATTACGAACGAGTGTGCAAAGTGCAAATTACCCTGAAGTTGGACAATCCCTTTGCTAATCAGCATTCACCTATAATTAGTGCACACGTCCTGCCCCTGCAGATATGTAAACCCCACTCTAAAGCACAGAGAATTAAATTCAAAATATGATAAAAAATAAAAAAGGCAATGAAATGCAAAATCCCAGAGTCACTGTGGTGAAATAAATAAATGATGTCCACATGTTCTGCTCTGTTCATAGCCCCTGTCGGTTGCATGACGAGGGCTATGAGGTCTTCAGTGAAATTTCCAAATTAGTACAGCAGTCAATCATGTTTGTGCCTTCTTTTATCTTGCTCGATCGCTTACAGTAGCCGGAGAAGCTCCACTTATTCATTACAGCAAGGGTGTAGATAACCCACACGGAGATAGTTAGTTAAATTTAGTTAAATTGGGTTGAAAAAAGACAAAGTCCATCAAGTTCAACCCCTCCAAATGAAAACCCAGTATCCATACACACACCCCTCCCTATTTTTAATTCAATTCTGTATACCCATACATATACTAACTGTAGCGCTTAGTATCACAATAGCCTTTGATATTATGTGCTGTTACTTGTCACTTTCAGCCTTATGATATTAGACTTGAGCACCTCTCGGTGTAGGAATGTGCGTCCTATGTGCATACAACGTTGGAGCTCACAATAGGTACTGGCTTGTAGTGTTCAACTCTCCTGAAAGCAGGGCCTCCCATCTTGACACCACGGCATTCGCATCATTATAGAGATCATACAGGCACGCACCATGGAACCATGGAACCATATCATATATCACCACTTAGGGGCAGATTTACTAAGGGTCGAAGTGAATTTGTGAAGAAAAAAACTTCGAATTTCAAAGTAATTTTTTGGATACTTCGACCATCGAATAGGATACTACGACTTCGAATTTGATTTAAAGTAAAATCATTCGAATATTCTACCATTCGATAATCAAAGTACGGTCTCTTTAAAAAAACTTTGACTTCGATACTTCGCCAAGCACTTGCCCAAGTGCTATGTTAGCCTATGGGGACCTTCTAGAGCAGTTTTCTAAGTTTTTTGAAGTCAAAGTAAAATCGTTCGATCAATGGATGAACGATTTTACTTCGACCGCAAAACGGTCAAATTCGGTGCAAAGGAATTCAACTTCGATATCCGATAGTCGAAGTAAAGCCATTCGATGGTCGAACTTCGAAGTATTTATCACTTCGAAATTCGACCCTTGATAAATCTGCCCCTTAGTCTCTTATTCAATGCTCACTGAGGGTATGTTGTAGATGTAGAGGGACTTACGTAAAGCATCGGCCCTATTTATCAGCACCGATCAGACCGGCTCTATTCAAGACCATTAGAGACCTCTGAGGGAAGAGGTGGTAACGTCCATCCAAATTCAAAACTTCCACCGCCATTCATGGTATCAGCATTCATATAATTAAACTGTAAATCATGTCAAAAACACACACACACACAAATCAGTGTGCATGTTGCTCAATATAGCATGGTGCAAATGGGTCATAAATTGAAAAGAAAAAGCTTGGTTCTTGAACAGATTAGATCTTGTTTGCCACCTATTGTCATGCTAATAGCCAAAATGAAGGAAGAATGACGACTATAACTATTTCTTGTGTCCATAAACATAGGGAAATAAAGGCAGTGACCCTAATGCTCTGTAATGCCCATCCACTCAAACCTCCATTCATCACAGACCCTCATAGGTTCATTTTCATGCCTACAATCTTGTTTAAAGAATATATTGGATTTATTAAATGTACTAAAAATTTATGTTAAACGTCATAAGGAGAATGGTAGCTTTGTAGAAACATCACAATAAATACATTACCCTATCTTCAGCAAGCTGTACTCCAAGGGGCCGATTCATCAAGCTCGAGTGAAGGATTCGAAGTAAAAAAACTTCGAATTTCGAAGTGTTTTTTGGGCTACTTCGACCATCGAATGGGCTACTTCGACCTTCGACTACAACTTCGAATCGAAGGATTCTAACTAAAAATCGTTCGACTATTCGACCATTCGATAGTCGAAGTACTGTCTCTTTAAAAAAAACTTCGACCCCCTAGTTCGGCAGATAAAAGCTACCGAAGTCAATGTTAGCCTATGGGGAAGGTCCCCATAGGCTTGCCTAAGTTTTTTTGATCGAAGGATATTCCTTCGATCGTTGGATTAAAATCCTTAGAATCGTTCGATTCGAAGGATTTAATCGTTCGATCGAAGGAATAATCCTTCGATCGTTCGATCGTAGCATTTGCGCTAAATCCTTCGACTTCGATATTCGAAGTCGAAGGATTTCTATTCCCAGTCGAATATCGATGGTTAATTAACCCTCGATATTCGACCCTTGATGAATCGGCCCCCAAGTGATGTGATGTAATAGTTCATTGTAGTACTCTCCACAGAACTGGATTTTATACTGTATATCATTTTACCAAGGGTCAAATTTTGTTCAAATAATGATATCCTACAAAGAAAGCTATTGAGCAGCTATGTAGGTGACATAGAACTCCTTACGTTCTAAAATAATTGTTATATATGCACAACACAAGAATGTTTGCTGGTTATAATTATTGGATGGCCCTCCTCTGCCTATAAAACTTCCCCACTGGTCTCCTAGCACTTGACATAGTTTAGATTTTGTATGGAACAACTAATGTGTACTAATGTGTAGAAAGAAAGCAGTGTTAAAAGACCTAAATACTGCTTCATAGTGTAAGGAAATTAGGACTCCCATGGTAAACCCCAAACACACTCTAAATGGGGGTAAAGTAATTTAAATCACCACAACTATTCAATATTGTTATTAAAAACAGATAACTAGATAATATAGGGCATCAGACTTGGTGCAGACTTTTGTTTCTTATTTATCAATTTATAATTTTTCACCAAACACTTAATAATTCTTCATTATTGTATTTTTTTTTATTGATCAGCAACATGCAACATGCTGTTGTACGAGAAATGTCGTATTCAAATTTATGTATAATATAATATATATAATATATTCTTGTATATATTGTCGTTCGTCTATCGATATGATTCTCACCCACAATGAGTAAGTCTCTCTTGGATTTAAATAAATACTTACTCAAATCGAGCCTGGCTCCAAAGTTCCCCCTGGGCCTGACTTGAACCATTCAGATTCACTCAGGATATTAACCAGACAGCTTTATTTGAGGTATACATTAATATAGAGTAATATAATACAGAGTATTAAATAATAGCTCATATGCCCTGAAAGCTCGTGAGGACGTTGAGGGAACAATAAGCAATACAACAGATGACCATTTTAACCATTTCTTCTTCCATGGGGCTGATCCAGAGGCATCCAATCATCATGCTTGTTTTAGCATAACTGTGTCACTATTTCCATCTTAGGGACACAGTCTCAGTACAATAGCCAAATAAGCTACATCTACTGTGTCAGCACAGTGTCCAGAATGGTATCTATGCTGTAGTTTCTGAAACTATATGTGTCTTTCTTGGCCTTGCACTATACTTGTGACATGAGAAAACATATGTATTCCTTGTTCTGTGCAAACATTCTACATTCTAATAACAGAATGGCCTTTAACCTTGAGCTTCTTCTACAACACAGCAATTCTGTATTAGTGTCATGTTCTATAATCTTTATTCTTTGATAATAACCACGTATGCTTAAATCTAAAACCCTGATATCTACATATGCATGTGCCCAATTGAGCTTGCAAACATGCCATGAGGTGGAGGCTGAGAGTTTTCTGGCTGGGCTGCCTAGGGCGATAGACACATAATAAAATGGGTTAGACCTACTTATGCTTTGGTAAAACGGAATGTTGAAAGGATGTGTTGTAAAATCTATTCCAATTCTATTTACATTAGATTTATACAAATTTGCCTGAATTCATCATTCATTGTAGCATAGATCCTAAATGATTAAACATTTGGAAGATACCGTAATCAGATACTGTAGGTCTTCCATTCTGATACAGAGAACCTTGTCTTTTAGAAAGGCTGAGTGGAAGAAACCGAACAAGTACAATCTAGTTTAAATATTTAAATGTAACTTATAGAAGTAAGTAACCTCAGTGGAATTCAAGTCTGTACATTAACTTAGATTACAACTAATTTGCTTAGTGTTTGGGGAAAAGGGAGTGCAGTTTGTGCCTCAGTTTAATTAAAGGGGTTATGCTGCGTTCTGTACTATTTCCCACTAATGTCTTTAATGAAAAAAATGTTTGGAAGTCTTGGTTCCATTATTGTCTCCTAGTCTTTATGAATAATATGCAGGGAGCAGAGATTTGCTTTTTTTTGGAGTTCTATCGGAAATGGTGAACTTACTCATTGATGAAGAATTCTGATATAAATCAGCCAATGTGGGCACCAGGCCTTTTTATGACACGTTTTCTGCTCATTGACTACTGAATTATCCTTCGTTCCTTTTAAAAAATATAATTAGTTGGTGACCACTTAGCATCCATTCTTTACTAATCCCCATTCCTCGAAAGCAAAGAAGATGTCTCCACTAACGATGAACCTAATTAAAGAAAACGTTCAACAGTAGTTGGCAAATTACTTAAAAGAAAAAAAAATATCAATCTCTTGAGGGCTTTTTTGGCGGATGTCTTATCTTTTCAGCATGTTTAATCCGCATTCAAACCATTCTTTGGGGGCTATTAAAATCTCTTGTAACCCCAAGGTGTTGAATGTGGTGATAGTAAAGGGAAATGAGATTTGTGTTAATGTGGAAAAATATTCCCACAATATCTTTTTAGGATGGGTACTGATTTAGAAAATGTCATTTTGAAAGCAAAGACAGCAGGGTATAGTAAAACAATGTTGGAAGATATTATGATTTTTGCATTAATACAGACCATAAGTGAAAAAAAGTAAAATCCTGTTTTGTCTGGATTATTTATTCTGATTACTATGACTATGAAGTGGAAACCATTTTAATTACTGTAGGAGAAACTAATTAAGAAAACATTCTCATATTTTTCTTACATTCATTTTTTGCTTAGTAGTGTAAATCTTGCTTATAATATGCAATTGTTGTCTATGTACTAGCTATGTGGCTCTCCTTTACCCACCTCTAACGCTCGTGGGTAAGCAGACGGAGGGGGGTGAGGGTGGGCATCATAGGGCTGCTGCCTCCTGATGAATTTTTGTGCTTTCAGCTATATCATGTGGTACATTCCAATAGCAGACACTAATTTCTCAAAAAAACAGGGCTTTTTTTCACTTCAGCTTCAGTAACGTCAATATAAAGAATGTATCTAGCATAGCACTATAAATATATATACAGAATATGTATATATGAACCTCTTCATTTCAAGTTTGCTATAAGAAAATGTATAGACAGCCTTGCATTTATTCTTCTAACAGGTGAATAGAGATTGGTTCCTCTACATGCATTCTCTTTACTCTTATTTAGAATAAAAAATAATGGAAAGATGTATTAGCTGACAGATGCATTCGACAATAAGAGTGAGCCTTTCATTATTATTGGGTACAATGCTTTATCCGATTCATCTGTTTTGGCTCTGTCACTAAAATGATGACAGTGCAGTTCTAATATGTTTATATTTACTTGTGCTTTATTGTTATGCACAACACTGCAGAATTACAATGCATGAAATCTGCTTGTGTTGGTACTGTAGTTTCCAAGTTGAACAATGGGTTAGCTGGGCTCATCACTTCCACTTGCCAGCTGCCTTGGGCGACTGTTTTATCCAGTAAATCAGGTTAAAAAGCTATTTTGGTTTGTCTTCTAAGGAAAAATTGACATATTGTCTCTAGGAAAGATTAGAATGTAGCAGTTTTCTTTTCTTGGCATCCCAGACAGTTGGCTCTAAAATAAGTGCTACGAGCAGCTGTGCAAATTGTATATACAATTCCAGTGCAATTTGGCTGAATCATACACATCTAACTAGAATGTTCTGGCATTGGCTGTGCATGTGACTCATTGAAATAATAATTGTACTCATATTAAAATTATTTGTCATTTAAAGCATTTTTTTGCAGCTGATAATACTGAAATGCTTAAGCTTACATCATTCCTTTTATTATTCCTTTAAGTTTCAAGTTTCAAAGCAAAAACAGGCCAACAATTATAGTACCTCATCTGACTCCTAATTAAACTTTAGACTGGTATATACAAGAGCAAAATGGCACTTTCCCAGGATTTCACCTCAATGAGTCTTCAGGCTGCGCCCACCAGCCGCCTTCCCGAGCCTTCTTTGATGGGTTGCCATTGCCCTCTCAATTCTTTGGAGTTTTGTTTATCATTGGCTGAGCTTTCAAAGTAGCAACTTCTTTTTTATATACATTATAACATGCCTTATGGAAACAGTAGTGTTTCAGCAGTGATATAAAGTTTATTGGATTAACAGAAAATATGCAATATGCATTATAACAAAATTAGACAGGTGCATACATTTGGGCACCCCAACAGAGATATTACATCAATACTTAGTTGACCCTCCGTTTGCAAATGTAACAGCCTCTAGACACCTCCTATAGCCTTTGATGAGTGTCTTGATTCTGTATGGCATTATTTTTGACCATTCGTCCATACAAAATCTCTACAGTTCAGTACAGTATTTTTCTTGGCCACCAGACCTGGGTATTACAGCAACTGTGCCTGTGGCCTTCTATTTACTGATTACATTCCTTACATTTGAAACTGACAGCTTAAACCTCTGAGCTTTTTGTAGCCTTCCCCTAAACTGTTATACTGAACAATCTTTCAGATCTTTTGAGAGTTGCTTTGAGGATCCCATGCTGTCACTCTTCAGAGGAGAGTTAAACAGAAGCACAATTTGAAATTGGCCACCTTAAATACCTTTTCTCATGATTGGATGCACCTGCCTATGAAATTCAAGACTTAACAATCTAATCCAACCAGTTTGGGTTTGCCAGTAATCAGTATTGAGCAGTTACATGCATTCAAATTAGCAAAATTACAAGGGTACCCAAATTTTTGCACAGCCAGTTTTTCACATTTGATTTCATTTCATACAACTGAATACTGCTTCGCTAAAAATCTTTGTTCAGAAAACACCCCAGTACACAGATGTACCTGGGAAATGAAAGAAATAGCTAGTTATCTTTTTTGTTGAAAGTGGGATAAATTATTATGCAGGCTGAGAGGAGTTCCAAAACTTTTTCATATGACCGTATATAGTTTATACAGTATTTGTTTGTGTATAGATGAGTGTGTGTATGTATGGGCACTGGGGCTCATTTGGAGAGGCGGAACTTTATATACTTTGGTCTTTTTTAATAATGTACAGTAACTATGAATGTTTATATACTGTCTTGAATGCCCCTGGAACATTTGAACATTTCATTTCCAAATAACAGATCCCATACCTGTACTGTTACTAACCTGCACATCTATTCATTACATATGTGTTCAACTGCATCAGGTGCAGGTAAAGCATTTGTAATCTACTAATGATCTCTCGACCATCATAGGACTTCAGTTGGATTCACATAATGTTAACAACATTAAAACTGATTACCTGGTATAGACTGACAAAATAAAAAATGTCGGCATTAAATTTACCTGACACCCACAAAACTGCATGTGTTTGGCAGAAAGGACAGGACAACAATAGCTGTCACAGGTGCCAGGCTGTTCTCAGGGATTTCCTACACATGACCTGGCAATGCCCTCATATACAGCACTTCTGGAGAACAGTTACAGTAAACCTATCTACACATTTGGTTCTCCCCTCTCTATTGTCCCCCCAATGCTGCTTACTTGGAGTTCTGGATAGTGCTGTCACAGGCAAGTTTATGAACCTTCTTACCAGGGCCCTACTGTACTATGCAAAAAAGTGTATCATCCTAGTAGGACCGCCATCAGAAATCGCAGGGCCCCATATGACAAAATTTCCTGGGCCCCCTGGGCTGTGCCCACCGCAAGCCCCACCTACAGGTCCGCCCTCCCCACCCCACAGGTCCGCCCCCCATCACACAGTAAAAAAACTAAAAAAATATTGGTGGCTAGGGTTCCCACATGTTACTAAAAAATAAAAAGATATTTGGGAAGATATTGATGGCCCACCATTAAAACATTAAAAACATTTGTGGCCAGGGCCCCTTAAACATCCATGCCTTCCCAAAGTCAGCAGCTCTCAGAAAGTTGGGGGGCCCGGCTAATCAAGTAAGTGTGGCGTGGCCGGGCCCCCCTTACCCTCGGGCCCCCTACAACTCTCCCCCCTGTCCCCCCCTGATGGCGGCCCTGCATCCTAGTGTGGCAAAAGTTGGTAAATACCACGCTCTCAATAACCAAACTTGCATACCTTTGCCAGGGGCTGCCCTGACAAGTTTGACAAAAAACTGAATTGATGCTGAAGATCTGGTCCTCCTTGATGACTATGCCACAACAAAGAGGGTTATTAATCAAAGTCTGATTTTTCAAATCCACTCGGGTTTTTTACTTTGCGGGAAAAAGAAATCAGATTTCTTATGCTTTTTGCCCGAAAACTCTGGGGTATTGCACGAAACCCAGCTCACATCAAAAAATCATTGGGACATCACCCATTGACTTATATGCAACCTCCACAGGTCTGAGATGCCAGTTTTTCTGATTCTGACTTTTCCATCTTCTGGGTTTAATAAACTCCGAAAAATTTGTGATACGATTTTATAAAAAAAAACTCACAAATAAATGTTTGTTTTAAAAAATTGATGGGAAGCATTCATGAGTACATGAAGTCACAAAAAAACGCATAAAAATTTTACGTCATTTTTTATAGCCATTTTTTCCACTGAGACGATGAGGCAATGTGTGGTGTATTATCATGCTGTTTTTTACACAGCAAAATAAATATGCCCCAAGACTTCTTTTTATCAACTAAAGCAACATATAAGCAATTCTAACTGTGCAGCACTTTCATACCAATTCTTTCTTAGGTCCCACTTATAGCTATCCACCCCCCTGTCAACCCATACACAATATACCTTGCTTTTCAAGTTGCTTCCACATCAAAATAGGGATCACAGAAATAGACCCAGATGATAATTTATGCACAATAACCATGAATGGCTTCTTGTATGCACAAGTTTGCATGCTATTTTACACCTAGCACTTGTGTCTGTGTTAGTAAAAGAGCCCTGTGGTGTGCTATTGGACATGGTGGTAGTGGTTGGGCTGGAGTCAGACATAGCAATGCTTACTTTTGATTTACTATAGAAAATGACCCATTAAATCTTTATTTAAATCTAATAATAAGTGGAACTCTTGGGGAGATGCTGACATCATAATTCATGTTTTGGCATAAAGGATCTTATTAAGTTATTTTCTTATAACGTGTGCTATATGTGATGCTTCTGATGTATGCTGTTTATTCTAACATCCTAATGTTTTACATCAGTGTTCACACTATACATTATAATATTACATTTTCTGTCAACTATGTCAAAAGTTAACAAACATGCACTCCCAGGTCTCACCGATAACTAGTGCTCGATGCCCAATATTCTGCGACATCTGCTTCTTCTATAGTTACACGGGTGGTTACCGGCCGTCAAAGGCAATTTCAAATGGGGAGTAGACCCTGGTCAAACAATTTCCACAAAGTTTCAGGAGGTATTTCCATTCATTAGGCTTTTCAAGGTAAAAGAGCATGCTCCCTTCACTTTCTTCCTCTTTTAACCCCGCTTGTCTCTACACCCACATGTTCCCTAACCTACTCTTCCGGTTCTATCATTCCTAGCCCTGTCATGGCCATGTCGTTCCCAGTTCCTGCTTACTCCCCTGGGCATTTTTAACAAATGGGCATGCCCCCAAAATGTTATGGAAATTGTTTGACAAAATAAATCACAGGAACTAGTTCTCATTTGGAATTGCCTGAGATTGCCAGTTGCTTTTCACAAATTTAGTCAATCAGCACAGTTAAAGATGATGATCACTATGCAATATATATATAAAAATAAAAATATATTTATTTTTATTTTTATATATATATTGCATAGTTTTTGCATATATATATATATATATATATAACAGTTGCTGAAAGAAGTCGCAGTCTCAGGACTTAATGTGAAAAGAAAATAATGTTTTATTAACAACGTCCGACTTCTTTCAGCAACTATTACTACTATCATCGAGGTTGACACCCAGGCAGAATATACAGCGAGGTGCTGGTAGTTTGTATGTATATATATATATATATATATATATATATATATATAATATTATTTATACACATATTTAGAGGATACTCATGGCTCTTTTTCCTCTAGTATTTCAGCACTGGCCTGCTACTGTTGCTCTTTCTCCTGGCATCCCCCAGCCTCCACTGGCTGCACAACTGCTCCTTCTGTCCTTCTGCTAGATCTGTAGCAAGGGGAGGAGAATTGAGGGGAGGGAGCAGATGGGAATAGAAGTAGGGAGCAAAGGGGAAGGAAAAAATAGGGTAGGAGACAGCAGAGAATAATGAAGGGGAAGGAGAGAGAAGGGTCGAGAGTGGGGAAAAAACAGGAGGATGAGATTTAGCAAAACTTGCAGCAAAGTCCTTAGGGGCAAATTCACTAAGCGCCGAAGCGCCGAACGCTAGCGTTACTTCGCTAGCGTTACTTCGCTAGCGTTTGTCATTTTCGTTAATGCGCAAATTCACTAACGAACGCTGGCGTAGTTTCGCTAGTGTTACTTCGCACCCTTACGCCTGGCGAAGTTTCGCTAGCGACGTAACTACGCAAATTCACTAACGCGCGCAGTGTACTGAACGCTACATTTTACGCTAGACTTCCTTCGCCACCTCAGACCTGGCGAAGCGCAATAGAGTAGATAGGGATTGTTTCAAAAAAAGTCAAATTTTTTTCTAAGTCCCAAAAAACGCTGGCGTGTTTTCTACATTATGGGTGATAGGCTGAAAAAGATCGAAAAATTTTTTGGGGCTCCCCTCCTTCCCCCCTACATTTCCTGACTCATGGCAACTTACCTAGACAGTGGGCACATGTGTAGGGCAAAATAAAAATTTTATTTGATGTTTTGAAGCTTTTCTAGCCATTTGTAGTGCTGATACGTATTCCTCCATTGAAATTTGACTTTTGCGCTGTATGTAAATTAGCCTTCGCTAGCGTAACTTCGCTTTACTTAGCGAATCAACGCTAGCGCAACTTCGCAACCTTATGCTACCCCTGAGCGCAACTTCGGATTTTAGTGAATTTGCGAAGCGCTGGCGAAACTACGCCTGGCGAAGTGCGGCAAAGTGCGGCGAAGTTACGCCTGGCGCAACTACGAATCTTAGTGAATTTGCCCCTTAGTGTTTAGTTATGTCATTTCTGTCACATGTAATAAATTAAGTACCCCCTGTTATAAATAAATATATTAGAAGTCCCCTTGTAGTTTTATGACCTTTATAAGGGCACTTGGCCTTCATCCTCATGCTGTATATGGTCACAGCACTCTTTAGTGACTTATAATATCCTTATATTTTACATCAGGGGTTATGTTATTCACTTATTCTTATATACAACAACATTCCAAAACCTAACCTTTCAGTGTTTTTAAAGCAATGTACTCAGGGGCGATTCTGGCCCCTCCACCGCCTGAGGCAGCAGCAGTTGCTGCCGCCCCCCCCCCCTACCGTGCGCTTACCTTTTTGCGCCTGAGGGGGTCCACATGGGCGGCAAAGAGGGCCAGTACGCTAGTTATTTAGGCTCTCTGCGCTAGAAGAGCCGAATTTCTGGTTTGAAAACTGAAAATGTGGCTCTTAAAGTACCAGAAGCAGCATTTTTGCATGGCCCCTGGTGCCTAGTGGGGTACTGCCGCCTGAGGTGATAGCGTCAACTCGCCTCATTGGCGAGGCACCCCTAAATGTGCTGAATTCAGAGTGAAATTTTGACTTGCTTGTCTCTTACAAATCCTACTAAATGTATTACTCAGGGGCCAGGCCCAGATTTACAAACGGGGCGCCCCTAGGCCGTCTCCACTCATCAACCCCCCATGCCTCCACCTCCCCTTTCTTGTCCCCCTCCTCTTCCTTGTCCCCCTTCACCCTTCCCCTTCCGCCTCTCCCTTCCTTTGCTCGTCCCCTTTCTCCTCTCTCTTACCTTCCTTTCCCCTCCCTGTCCGCGTTACTTTCCTCGTTACCCTCCCCTTCCCGTCCGCATCATCCTCCACTTGTGCCTGGATGTATAGGCGCATGTGCACATCTTGTATATGCGCATATGCACAACATATTGAATGCAGCTGGGCGGCATGCCACCACTGAATTCCTGCCACCCTAGGCCCGGGCCTTTGTGGCCTTGCGACAAATCTGGGCCTGTCAGGGGCGTAACTACAGAGGAAGCAGACCATGTGGCTGCAGGGATACCCAGAAGCTATAGGGACCCCATGAGGCTCTAACTCATATACAATTTCAATAATTCAATAAGTATTGGCAAAAGAGGTCAACCTCTAGACAGTTTGGGGGCCTGACAAATAATTTGCTATGGGGCCCATTAATACATTATCACAATCTAGTTACACCACTGGTATTACTTATTTTAATACTAAGCAAGCTCTGGAGATCATAGTTAGAATTATTTTGGTTGGAAGATAATGCCTATATAACTTGGGGAAAGCACCTATCATTACATTTTTATTCCATATTAAAAATACAATTACAAAAATACATATGTGGGTTTCATGGGATCATGCTAGGGTTTTAAAGCAAATTAGAGATGTAATAAAGTCTTGAGATTACCCATTTAGCACATTTATGATGCTTTTCACTTGAGAACAAAACACACAGTTCATATTGCTTTTGGTAGACTCTAGCATGTCATTTAGGAAGTAATTGTGTCTAAAATAATTACAACTGCATACTGATAAAAGAAGCTTTTTATTTGCAGCTCTCATTAACTAGGGACTTGTTAATTTTGACTGCTTTACAATTTTCATCAAATTTTACATTCCTGCTGGGAATTATCAAGCAGTGATGCTGTTCATTCTTCTTTGTGAATCAAGTAATGTCTCTTACATGCACCTTTAACTTGTGTATTCTCTAAAAAAAACCAGACTTTTTTATGCCTTTGAGCTTATGACCTGAATTTAAATTCTGTCAAGTTAAATCTTCTGTGACTGTGTGTCAACTACTGATGATTTAAAGTGCATCCTGTCAGCATGTACAATATGGCTGTCAAGTTCAGTATTGTTTTTGTTCATATTTGATTTACTAGCCTATCATGCTGATTTTTCCAGTGAGCTGTAGAGGTTTACTGTTTTCAGCTTAATCATTATTAACGTTTTACAGTCTTTCAATTGGTTTATCATAGGCTGGTAATCATGTTTCTTATCTGACATAAATGTTTATGTCAAAGGAGATGGATGTTGATAAAAATAAATCCTCAGTTTATCATTTATTTGATGTCTGTTTTTTAGGTACAGGTGCCTCCACTACACTTGAGAGTATTTGAACAGTGCCAACGCCTGGCAGATTGTACATATTAAGCTGGCCTACATTTATAGATTTGCTTGCTTTGTGACCAATGCACAGGACCAAATTGGGTGGATCTGATCATTGCAGGGCCAGAACTTGGGGTAGGCAGAAGAGACATGTGCCTATAGTGCAAGGGTGGTGGTGGGACACTGAAATGTACCTCTTTTGTCGCCTACCCCTAGTCCAGGTCCTTGCCCCCACTACCGCCTGATCCTTCTCCCACCCACAAGCTTCTGTGTGGAGGGTCACATGGAAGCTTGGTGTCAACAGAACTGGTTTAACCTTTTAAATGCTGATTGTCAGCAGTAGGCTCCTGCAAGCTGTAATGGTGCCTCCTGCAAGCTGTAATGGTGTGCCATCCCTTCCTGTAAGATGTTAATGTTCATTTTAATATGCATTAGCAGTTTAGTACTGGGTGGAGTAATGAAAAAAAGGTTGAAGGGGAAGAAGCAGAGAGTGTGGAAAAGCAACCAGGAATAAGGTTGAGTTCTACCCTGCAGTCTGGCATCTCTGTGTGCATTCTTCTGGCTCCAAAACACCCTGCCCTGGGTTATCACACTAGCTGCAGAGCTGACTCACAGAGCCTGAATTGCTTTGGAATGGATCCGAAGTTGCGTCCAGAGCGCAGAACGCTGGCGAAGTTGTGCTAGCGTTACTGCGGCAAGCAAAGCTAAGTCGTTGCCTCCTTTGCATATGGTGGGAAGTTACATTTCAATGGATGTATATGTTCAGTAAAATCTGCATCTTAGTGAATTTGCATAGTTACGTCCATTCGCCAGAGCGCAAATTCGCCAGGTATTAGGGAGAGAAGTAGCACTAGAGTCTCTCTTTCGCCGGCAAAATTACGCCAGCAACAGCTAGTAAATCGGCGAAGTACCGAAATGACGTCACGCTGGCAAATTTTCACTAGCATTAGTCACTTCGCTCCCTTAGATCCTATAGTGCTACAGACAAGTGCTCAATTGTGCGTCTCTATTTATTAAAATGTAATTAGATCTAAAAAAAAGACGTAATAAGATACATTTACCTCTATTATATGAAAACTTATTATTCATTAAGTTCCAGATATAGGAACGCCTTTTACCATAGAGTTAATTTTAAGTAAAAAAAAAATGTTAATTTTGTTCTTGTTCTTGACAAGTGTCTATATTTATTAAAATAAATGTAATTAGATATAAAAATCGAATAAAAAAATAAAGTATGAGAAAATTCTTAAAGAAATGGTTATTATGCTGTAACGAAAGCTACTATTGTTTTCTCTCCCTATTTACAGATACAGTTCAGATGATGTAGTGTACTAGAAACATATACTACAGTATTTTTTTATAAAGTGTAATTTTGTCAAATAAAAGGAAGCCATGGGAGACATCCAGAAAGTGCATATGGATATAAATATGGACATTAAAACAACCCATCTGATGCGACTGGTAATTACCAAGTGAGGGAATCGCAGGCTAGCTGCCTATTAAATCACATTTACTATAACTTGCAAATAGCGCATTATCTTGACTTTAGAATAAAAAATTTGATCTCTGAGGATTTAGTTGCAGAAATTCAACTTATTAATATAAATAGAACATAATGATGTCATTCATTATATTCTGGGATTTAGATTTAAGTAGCAGACATTTCTGCAAGTGACTAGAAGAATAATTTGAAAGTAGGTCATCTTTTAGCTAGACACTGCTGCACTGGCACAATTATTGTAAAAGCCAGTCTTGTGTCTTCCTAAAATCTCCAAATTGCTCTTCATAAAATGTGACCTGCTATAGAAATAATGGATTCTAATTGATGAAAGACTTGTAACAGACATCAAGCACTACTTGCGTTGTTTATTATAAGTTCCAACTAGCATTTTATCTTCTGTTTCATATTCAGCTGGCTTACTTTGATTAGCTACTCTGTATTTAGCTCTCCGGGGGGCATGTGGAATGTGCAGCCTATGGGCCCCACATCTCATTAATCCAACACTGTGTCAAGCAGTAGTAAGAGTAGAACACATAAAATAGTACAAAATTACAACATTAGGGCAAGATGGCAGCAGTATCAGAAGACGGCAATACACATACACAACAGAGCTGTTTATAGAGTAGTACAGAGGCCACTTGAGGCAGAAATCATATTGTGTTGATAAAGGTGTTACATAGTTAAATAATTAAATTGGGTTGAAAAAAGACAAAGTCCATCAAGTTCAACCCCTCCAAATGAAAACCCAGCATCCATTCACACACCCCTCCCTACTTTCACATACATGATATATACCCATATCTATACTAACTATAATGTTTAGTATCACAATAGCCTTTGATATTATGTCTGTCCAAAAAATCCTCCAAGCTATTCTTAAAGGCATTAACTGAATCAGCCGTCACAACATCACTCGACAGTGCATTCCACAACCTCACTGTCCTGACTGTGAAAAACCACCTACGTTGCTTCAAAAAAGGGGTGGCCACTGGTTTGGTGATCCTCTTTATGGGTAAAAAGGTCCCTTTGCTAGGCCACTTACTACAACTGAACATGCACATGTGTTTTGATCATGGCTAACTGCACTATATGCTCCTATAATGTCCGGGGATTTAATGCACCAAACAAAAGATCCCAGATATTGAATGGGCTACACAAGCAAAAAGTAATGGTGGCATTTTTTCAAGAAACGCACTTTAGAACGGGGAAAAGGCCTCTAATATCTAATAAGTATTATAAAAATTGGTTGTTTAGTGATAATCCTGAAAGTAAGAGCAAAGGTGTGGCAATTGCATTCCATCATCGACTCCCATACAAATTACTGGACTCTCTGATAGATCCACTTGGTAGATTTGTCTTCGCCAAAATAGAAATTCAAAGCCATAAGCTAACATTAGCAAATTGCTATGCCCCAAACACAAGACAATCACAGTTTTTAGATAAAACTCTGAGGAAATTGGAAGAATTTTCTGAAGGCCCGATCATACTGGGTGGTGATCTTAATGTAGCGATTGAGACGTCATTAGATTCTTCTACGGGGAGGTCCAGTCTACCACTTAAAAATTTACGACAGATTAAATCTCTACTGCACTCTAATCAATTGATGGATTCCTGGCGGATTAACCATCCGAGAGATAAAGATTTTACCTATTTCTCACAGGTACATCAACAATATAGCAGGATAGACTATCTGTTTCGCATTTTATACTAAATTGGGTTCGGCGATGTGATATTGGAATGCAGTTGCTATCAGACCATGCTCCAGTACTCTTACAGCTCTTAGTACCTTTTATTACCAAAAGAGACTGGACATGGAAGCTGAATGTTTCATTACTTCAGGATGCTGACTGTCTGCAGAATGTTAAAAATGTTACACAAATCTTCACTGAAACACATAGAGATGATTCCACCCATCCTTCCAAAAAATGGGAGGCTCTGAAGGCAGTACTTAGGGGAGTCTTAATAAAACATGGCACCAGGCTCAAGAGGGCACGAGCGGAACATCTGGCGGGCTTATTTCGCAAGGCAACAGAACTAGAACAAGCACACAAAAATTCTGTAACTGATAGCATAATGCAGGAACTCACTGCTACTAGAGAACTTATTAAAACAGAGTTGAATAAAAGATCATTGTTTGCGCTGCAAAAATGCAAAAGTATGTTCTATGAGCACAGTAATAAGCCCGGCAGATTTCTTGCAAGAGCAATTAAACAAAAACAATCTAATTCTTTTATACATGCGATGAAAACTAAACAAGATAAAATAGTGTATACGACACAAGAGATTGCCGAGGCCTTACAGAATTATTACACTGAATTATACAACCTTAAAACCCCCCACAATAGATGTAGAGATAAACATATACAGAAAATTAGGCAGTATATAGAGCGCACTGCCCTGCCTACGTTAAACCCTGACGTTATTGAAAGTCTGGAGAACCCTATTACAGCACAAGAACTAATTTTTGCTATTAAAAACACACCAAATGGAAAAGCACCAGGGCCGGACGGTTTCTCTGCACCATTTTACAAATCCCTAAAAAATGAATTGGTGGATCATATGCTTAAAGCCTTTAACGATCTAGCCCTGATTCGAAACCTGGAAAAGACCCCCTGGTGTGCTCCAGTTATCGACCCATATCTTTGCTAAATGTGGATATTAAAATTTACTCTAAAATTCTCGCTGACAGGCTAAAGGTCTATTTTCGATGACCTCATTGACCAAGACCAAGTGGGATTTATTCCGCATAGGGAAGCCAAAGTCAATACCCTGAAGACCCTGACGCTGATAAATTACGCCCAAAAGAGTGGGATTCCCATGCTGGCCCTGTCAGCTGGGATTTTCTACATGAAACACTTAAACAAATTGGCCTAGGTACGCAGATGGTGGGCAGAATTATGGCCTTATACCAACAGCCACATGCCAGAATCAAAGTTAACGGGCAACTTTCGGGCCCAGTTATGATAAATAATGGGACACGCCAGGGGTGCCCTCTTTCCCCGTTGCTATACGCACTAGTGATGGAACACTTGGCTAACGCAATTCGCCTTAACAGAGATATCAAGGGCTTACAAATTAAGAACACTCAACATAAGATAGCGTTATATGCTGATGATTTGTTAGTGTTTGTCACCCAACCACATACCTCTCTCCCATTATTATTACTGGAATTTCAGGAATATGGTTTACACAGTAACTTTAAAATAAACTATGATAAGTCAGAGGCGCTCAATCTCTCTCTAACACCAGAATTGCAAAAACAGTTACAATCAAATTTTCCTTTCAAATGGAAAACGGAAGCTATTACGTATCTTGGGATCCATATACCGGCAAATTTTACCCGAATCAACATATTGAACTACGCAAAACTACTGAAACAAATTACTCATGATCTTACGAATTGGCAACTCCCTAATATCTCATGGTTTGGCAGAATTAATATCATAAAAATGAACATACTCCCTAGAGTACTATATTTGTTACATACAATTCCATTGGAACCACCCCAACAATTCTTTAACTCACTCAACACAGTACTTACTTCCTTTATATGGGCTAATGGTAAACCGAGACTAAACAAAAAAATCTTAACCCGTAGCAAATCTCAGGGAGGCCTAGGCCTACCGAATTTTAAGCAGTACTTGAGGGCAACTACCTTGGGAAGGATTGTGGAGTGGTTCCACTGTCAAAGCATAAAGAAATGGATCCAAATAGAACAATCCCTGACTGACCGACCACTCCAAGCATTCTGGTGGCTACCCGCCTCACAAAGACCAAGCCCTCATCTCCTGCCCCTAATATGTAGGGAAACTTTAACTACGGCTGGTAAATTTTTGAAAAAGTCACCACATCTTATTTCACGCAAGGGCCCATGTACGCCAATAATAGGGAATCCCACTTTTGCACCTGGCATGATGCATAACCTATTCCTGGATAGAAAACCCAACGTTAATCTAATGTGCTTTCATGTTATAAAGGATAAAGCGTTGTCCTCCCTAGCGAACCTATGTCCTGGCAAAGAAGAATTTTTTCTCTATAAATTAAAATATGCTCAACTCAAGCACTGGCTTTATCTACCAGAAAACAAACATATAGTAACAGAACCCACTTCTACTTTTGAGGACTATTGTCTAGCTGGGCATATCCCTACTCACCTCACCTCATTGCTTTACAAATTAACAGATCACCAGCTGGTGGGTAGCCGACCAAAGTATGCTGATAAGTGGGAGCGAGAACTTAATACAATATTCACTGAGGAACAATGGGAAACGTGTTTCTTGCTCACTCACAAATTTTCCATAGCCTGCAAGGTTCAAGAAATGAATTTTAAAGTGATCTCAAGATGGTATAGATGTCCTCATATACTACAAAAAATGTATCACACTACGAACGCATTATGTTGGAGATGCAATGAAGTGACAGGGTCTATGTTACGCATCTGGTGGGATTGTAAAATGTTGAAAAAATTTTGGGATAAAGTGTTTGAGGCAATTAATATAATATCGGATGTTCCTATAGAGAAAACCCCATCTATTGGCTTATTATCCATGATCCCAGGCACTTGGGCTAAGTATAAACACTCTTTACTGGGGTACTGTTTAGGGGCAGCTAGAACAGTTATACCCAGACACTGGAAATCCACAGCACCTCCTACATTCAGCGAGTGGATTTCCGAAATGAGCCAGATAATGCGTATGGAGGAGCTACTGTCATATATGCATGATAGACAAACGTATGTCAAGACATGGACAGCTTGGGTTATGTTTTTGGAATCAGATGCTATAAAGAATATCTAACCGGACAGGAGCAACCTTGTATTTGCATACAAACCATTGTATTACAGAATGAGCGATTTGTGGTGTTTGGCCTAGCACTAGTTTTATTTATTCATTTTTATAAACCCCCCTCCCTCTTCTTTTTTTTTTTTTACTATTGTTTATATTGATGCTTGCCCAGGGTGTCCTCGCTAGATCCCTTCTACAACAGTCCACCCCCTTCCTCTCTACCATAGGGAATGAGTAGAACGTTAACACTTCGCTATAAATGTATGAGTTACAACTCACTTCTGTTTCAGAGATGTCACTGGCGAAAGGCTATCCAGGAAAGAGGGCTTGGAAATCTGGTAAAGTAATGTCAACCCTGAGTATATGCATTAACACTGTTGGTTATCTCCTCCTTCCCCATGTCCCCATTCTCTCTAACAGTTGAATGATCACACTTTATGAATAACATGCTTTATTGTTATAAATTGACTGTCGAGATGTTATTTTCTTGTATGCTATATCACCCAAAAATAAAGATTATATAAAAAAAAAAAAAGGTCCCCTGCTATTTGTCTATAATGTCCTCTAATGTACTTGTAAAGTGTAATCATGTCCCCTCGCAAGTGCCTTTTTTCCAGAGAAAACAACCCCAACCATGACAGTCTACCCTCATAATTAAAGTCTTCCATCCCTCTAACCAATTTAGTTGCACGTCTCTGCACTCTCTCCAGCTCATTTATATCCCTCTTAAGGACTGGAGTCCAAAACTGCTGGTGTTGTTCACCTTTAAATTGGCTTTTAGTATAACATAGAAAGAATAGAATACAAAGGTGAGTAATAAAAAGTAGCGATAACAATAAAGTAGTTGACATATAGAGCATTTGTTTTTAGATGGGGTCAATGACCCCCATTTGAAAGCTCCAAATTATGTAAAGACCCCTTATCCGGGAAAGCCCCCAGGTCCCATACCTGTATATGAATCTTTAGATGGAAATTCCATTCCCTTCAGGCAATCCGTCACACTATGGCGGTTATTTACTAAACTCCGAATGCCAAAAACCCTAAGAAATTGTGTTTTTTAGTATACAATCCAATTTTTAGTGGAAAAAAAACCCACACATTTTTTGTGATTTATTATACCCAGAGAGCGGAAAAAGTCTGAATCCAAAAATCTGGCATCTCAGACCTGCCGAGGTTGTATATAAGTCAATGGAAGAAGTCCCAAAGATATTTTGATATTCGCTGGGTTTTGTACAATATTCAGAACATTTTGTGGTTTTCAGGCAAAAATCAGAAAACACGAGTTTTCGTGTGGAAAATCTGAAAAATTCTTGCAAATCTTTTTTTTTTTTTTTTTTTTTTTTTTTACAAATTTTTAGTTTTTTTTCCTGCAAACAAAATTTTCGGTAAAGTGTATTGATTAAAAAGGAGAAAACCCATATGGATTTGGTATTTGTTTGGAGTTGTTTTCAGAAAATATTGAAAAAAATTCTGACTTTGCTATTATTATTATTAACATGTATTTTTATAGCACCAACATATTGCGTAGCACTGTAAAGTAAATGTGATTATACAACTAAAATTGAATTATATGAACACATGAATACAACTAAAATTGAATTATATGAACACATGAATTATATACATAGAACATATGGAGTTACATACATCACAATCAATACAGGTACAAAAGGTGAGGAAGGCCCTATGCATAGGCATATACTCTAAAGGTAAGGGAGTAATACACAAGGTGTGGGAGTGGGCAAGATCAAATTAAGTGGGTGAGAAATGTGGTACTGTATGTGGTGTTGCGTTTGGTAGTTAAGCAGAGTGAGGGTAGGCTTCTCGAAAGAAGTGCGTTTTTAGAGATTTCTTGAAAGCAGAAAGGTTGGTAGAAAGTCGGACAAATGGGCTTGCTTCTATGAGTAATTTCTTATCAGCCTTTTGTGAACAGAGCCCTGCCTTTGGTTTTAAAAAGTGGCATGCACAGTTCTGGACAAAAATGACATTTGCTGGAGCTCTAGTCTCTACTCATTTCATTTCAGTCAAAGGTGTTGCTGGTATCGTACTGTTACATGGGGAATCTCTGAACATTTATTCACTGCTAACAAGAATTTCTTGCCAGGAACACCTCCAATTTGCAATAACAGATGCGATCATAAAGTATGAAATAGAGGAAATGCACGTTCAGGCTTCTTCACACTAGCAGCTTGATGCTTCTAAACAGATGTAGCATGGGAGTGTGTGTCTGTTTCTCTCCCAAATAACCACTCATTTCTTTGCTAAAGAATATTATGGATTAAGGAAAGGCAAAATGATAATATGGCACATATAAACATTGAATTTTATTCAGGGGCATTCCTAGTGGAGGAGTGGCACAGTGGTAAATAACCCATGTAAAGCCCAATTGTTTATATAAACTAATAGCCCTGCAACTATTGTTGAACTACAACTTCCAGAATACTCTGGTAGCTTTTTACTGCAGGGTTATGTAGGTTGGACAGCAGTGATACCGATAGCATCTTGCTGTAATGTACATGTTAATGTTAAATTATTTGTTACATATGTAGCGCTATAGTAAACTGCCTCTTATATAGCAGTTATAGCTACTTTCCTTTGTGGACTCTCACCACAGATGAGCTCTCTTTCTCAGGGGTAAGCCCTCGCAACGAGGTGGAGGAAGGATGTAATGCAACTGTAACTCGGTGCAATAGCACAATGATGGGCGCCAGTAGTTCTTTAACCGTAAACCAAAAGAATATTTATTGAACAATAGAGCATGAAGATGATCAGTACAATTATCCACAATGGAGCATCAAATACCACAGCAGCATTAAAGGAGCTTATACTCACAGCACGCATAGGCTGAATCCCCACAGGCCAGGGAATAACAGCAGAGAGTAGTTGCAACAGGTGTGGGTATTAATATATCTTCAGTACTCAGGAACTCCTGGTTGCTCTTAGGGGAAACCTACCATCCCTAATCTCAACACTTTAGTCCCTCTCTGGGTCAGTATTACCCGGGAATCTTAATCCCACTAATCTCCTCGTAGGAGCCTTGAGCTGCTCAACTAGTTAACCTCTCTATCACTCCTAGAGTGATCTATGAACAAGTATAGCTATCTACTTACTAGGATGCTGGGCTCTAGGGTCAGCACTACCCATTCCCTTCCAGCCTGCTTGGTTGGGCTAAAGTAATGGACCTAGAGCACATGGCTCCTAAACCTTTTATACTCTGGCACAGCGCCACTCAGGTCACCGTGTGAATTGCAAGGGTTACATAAGACAGGAGCACAATACCCCTCCCAACTGTATTTTAGGACCCACTTAGGTATCCAAATAGCTAGGGATGGGCCTGTCAATAAAGTGTAAGGGTGTCTAAGATTTTCACATCCCTACATTCTCCCCCTGGTGAATTCCTTCCGTCCCGGCAAGGAACCTTCAAAGAATCAATACTGAAAATATAGCAGTTAAGGCACATCATGCAAGAAACCTTTTCAAAGAACACATTGCATTACTACACCATTACCTTATAACCTCTTCGGGGTAACTCTCCTGAGTAAACCCAGGTACAATGGCATAACTGAAAGAAAACATATCAATAGCACAGTTTCCTTCATGAACAGGTAAACTTTTATTGGTACACCTATAAAAGAACACAAGTTAGAAATACTGCAGTTCAAACACAATCAGTATTCTAGTCCATCAAACATTCGAACCCACAATCCTTTTTGAAAATGCACTTAGGAGAAATTGGATGAACCTACCAACGGACAGGTATTACCTAAAACAGTCCTTGGGCATAACTCCAACTGAAGTAAAACGAAAAACAATCTTCCCCTGTAGAAAGTTCAGTACCTTGAAGGGACAGGAAAATAGGCAGATAGCTCAAAAAAAATAGCTACAAACAAACTCCCAATGGAGTATCAGCAGATTAAATCATGTGAAGAAATCTTGCCTTGGTATCTTCATAGGGGATGTAGTATTTGGGATGGGGTTTGTCCACCCACTGTCCATCTCCCAAATAGACTTCCAAGTTGAAGTACTTGGTGGGGTTATACTTGCCACAGCTTTTCACGGCATTCTTTAAAATGGTGCGGCCATACCACCATTCCCTTTCTATGGAACGCAGATACTGCCAATCCTTCTCTCTCCTCACTTTGTCAGGATTGGTAAGGCAACTGTGGTGCATCTTTTCTTTGCGGAGAATCTCATCTATGAGCCAATTTTCATAAGATGCCGCCACCTTCTCATACACCCACAGTGGTGCATAGGGCATGAAATATCCCCAAGTTCTATGAACATGAAAATTTATCACCCTCTGTACTCTGGATACAGAGGTGAATACATTGGGGTCTGCCCGTCCTGGCAGCACCCAAAAATCTTTTTCCTCCTCAGGGCCAATGATGGGAGGTGCAGTGAAGCTGGAAGGTCTCTCTATAGAAGGTGTTGGCTCAGACACGGCTTCGGGAGTTTCCTCTTCATATTCTTCCCATCCAGGGGCTCTTTTGAGGATGGAGTCATCAGCAACAACAGGAATGATAGCAACCAGTCCTTCCTCCCTCTCTAGGGATATCTTACCCCACTCGTGATGGTACAACTCCGACACGTGAATGCTCTCTCCTGGCTCACTAAGAGTTTGAAACACGGTCACCTTGGGGCACACATTCTTTGTTGGCTCACTAGCCACAGATCGTCGGCTCTGACATCTGACCTGAGCCGGAAGGTCCAATGTGGAAACTCCATCACTGTCCACACTGGCAGAGATCCACTTTTCTAACAGGTCCTCCTCATCCTCCAGGATTGGAGGATCTCGGATGGTTGGTGCAACAGGCGCAATAGTCCCCAACCTGCCAAAAGAAAACTTCCTCCATTCCACATCAGAACTAAGGACTGGAAGTGGTGCAGGAACAGCTAGGGCTGTATAGACAGTCACTGTTAAATCCCCATGAGGTCCCATGCCACTGAGCAATACTTTGCGGGGCAAAGGATCATCTTTGGGGCAAATCGTCACAAAAGGCTCCTGGTCAGTTCCAACATTCTCCTCTGCTGAGGCATGGAACAATTCAGGATTTGAATTCACCTCCCACGAAACATCAGACTCAGCATAGCTAGATATGAATGGCTGAAACATTTCCTCCTCTGAGGATACAAGAGCAGCTTCAGGCCTGCAAGCTGCATCAGGCTCTAACACGTGCCACACCCCTTCTGGAAAGTTCTCTTGGGGTGTGCCAGGGACCCAACAGTCAGGATCCTCAACTGTTAGTAAGGGATCCAAATCTCCCCCTGGTACATCTGAAACTGGGGAAGACACTTTAAGAGGCAAAAGCGCAGGACACGCCAGAATATTTTGTTCACCCTCGGACTTTAGCAAGGGGGTAGTAGGAGTCACATCAGCCGCCCGGCAAGACGGCACTCTTTCGTGACCCGCAGTGGCGATCACAAGTTCCTCTCCCCCTGGTAGAATCAGATCAGTCTGCGAAGCACAATCGCACATGAGCTTAACCTCACTGAGTTTTAAGGCCGGCACTGTTGCAGACACTGAGACAGACTCGGGCATAGACACAAAGTCCATAGCAGGCTCAGGGACCGGTGTAGGGACAGGCTCTGGAGCGGAGTCGGAGACAAGCTTGGGTGCAGCTCCAGATATGGGGCCCGCAGCCGCTGACACCCCGGGGGCACCCTCTATCTCGTTGTAGATGAGAATAGTTTTGCCGCTCACCTTGTCCCGTATCCGGTCCACCAAGGGGGATTGATCAGCCCGCTTGAATGGTCCCATCCACAGATGAGCTTCACACTGGAAACAAACACTCTCCGGATCTTCCAAGGCGTCGGGTGCTTCCAAGTCGCACACTCCACAGCCCGGAATCATGGTTCCCCATTCACTTGGGGTAAAGGTTCCTTGGTATATATACTGCCACTCAGCCTCCACCCGGATAGGAACGGAATCAGCTCTCGCTCGAGGGGGCAAAGACTCCATGGGCAACTCTGGAACACCGGGTTCGGAAATCGGCTCCATAACAGAATTCAGGTCCCGGTCTACTAGCTCCGAAGATCCTAGCAGCATGAACGGCAAACAGGATATCCCAGCCAAGCTATCTTTTAAATTAGGACGTCGCGACATCTCCTCAATAACGCCTCTTAGAGGTGAGTGAGCACGCCCCTTATTTCTTCGCGGGCTTTCCGACTTAACCCCTTCTGGGCAGGTCAAGGACACAGGGTGTGGCGCAGCAGAAAATTTCTTAACAGCCACTTTTCCTGTGCGAGGGGGAATAGGTGGCGGTATAGCAAAACAGCTATCCACCAACGAGTCTTTTTCCTGGGCAATATTAGGACATTCCTCAACGGGCAAACTGTCACTACAGTCCTTGACATCATCAGCTAGGAACGGATTAAGCCCAGGGGTAGACACATTAATCTCATAATCATCAGACACTTTAGTACTGCAGCCCTCTTGTTCTCCCGATAAACTCGAGCAGTTGAAAGAGTCAGTTACACAGTCACTAAAAGGAGCTAGCGGAAACCCAAATGGAGGGAGTGTTGGCGGGCTCTGGTACCGACAAGGGCACCCTTCCTTCTGTACTCCCATCGGATAGACTCTAGAAGGCCAGGTGCTTTTCTGGGGCACTGCAGGAACCCAATATAAGAGCCGAACAAATCCCTTCTTGTCTGAGGGTTCTCTAGCTACATAAGCAAACGCATCAAATATAGAATTTCCCATTAGCGATTGATTCACAACGTCTATGGGACATTTCTCAGGTACATCATCGACCATAAATGTGTATTCAGGATCCGCTCCCATATCCAGGGACCAATCCCACATTGCAGCTTCAGATAGGGGAGCCATAATGTTTAATAAGGACAGAACCAAGCAAACAATACACTTCTCACTGGAATCAGTATGGCAGCACTGGGGGAATAAGAACTACAGACTTTCCCCACAGTAAGGTGCCTTTTTCCTACTGGGTCCGCACACGCAGCGCCTGTCACACTAGGCTGCGTGCAGTATAACAATTAATGGTTACAGTTAACCCTTTCGAGCCCCACGTTGGGCGCCAAAATGTAGCGCTATAGTAAACTGCCTCTTATATAGCAGTTATAGCTACTTTCCTTTGTGGACTCTCACCACAGATGAGCTCTCTTTCTCAGGGGTAAGCCCTCGCAACGAGGTGGAGGAAGGATGTAATGCAACTGTAACTCGGTGCAATAGCACAATGATGGGCGCCAGTAGTTCTTTAACCGTAAACCAAAAGAATATTTATTGAACAATAGAGCATGAAGATGATCAGTACAATTATCCACAATGGAGCATCAAATACCACAGCAGCATTAAAGGAGCTTATACTCACAGCACGCATAGGCTGAATCCCCACAGGCCAGGGAATAACAGCAGAGAGTAGTTGCAACAGGTGTGGGTATTAATATATCTTCAGTACTCAGGAACTCCTGGTTGCTCTTAGGGGAAACCTACCATCCCTAATCTCAACACTTTAGTCCCTCTCTGGGTCAGTATTACCCGGGAATCTTAATCCCACTAATCTCCTCGTAGGAGCCTTGAGCTGCTCAACTAGTTAACCTCTCTATCACTCCTAGAGTGATCTATGAACAAGTATAGCTATCTACTTACTAGGATGCTGGGCTCTAGGGTCAGCACTACCCATTCCCTTCCAGCCTGCTTGGTTGGGCTAAAGTAATGGACCTAGAGCACATGGCTCCTAAACCTTTTATACTCTGGCACAGCGCCACTCAGGTCACCGTGTGAATTGCAAGGGTTACATAAGACAGGAGCACAATACCCCTCCCAACTGTATTTTAGGACCCACTTAGGTATCCAAATAGCTAGGGATGGGCCTGTCAATAAAGTGTAAGGGTGTCTAAGATTTTCACATCCCTACACATATAATGAATTTAAAAAAAAAAAAAATTATTTCTGTATACAATGCAGTGCTTTTGCAGTGAATAATGTGACATGGGCTGTTAGTTACTGCTTTTAGACAGTGATTTCCCTATTTTAATTAACAGGAATCAAGACCAGTATGTAACAGTTTGTGTATGCTAAAATTGATTCCCGTTGACTGTCATTAAAATGTTATTGAGTGCAGGGCCAGAAATAGGGGTAGGCAGAAGAGGCAGCTGCTTAGGGTGCAATAATAGCGGGGCGCTGGGCAGCTAACTCTAAAACTGTTTTCTGCCTACCCCTAGTCCTAATTTCTCTTTTTCCCTCTTGACTCTCCCTCCCCTCCATTGCTGTCCCCTCCCTTCCACTGCTGTCCCCTCCCTCCATCACTCACCCCTACCTCCCTGTCCGTCTCTTCTCTCTCCGTCGCTCGCACATGTCAGGGGAGTGACTTGTCAGCCAGGGGCGGGGCTTTCTGCCCATGTTGCCTAGGGCACCTGGCGGGCCTGGCCCTGATTGAGTGCACCAGACTTGCCCAATCAGACAATAGGACTTATTTGTGAAGTGCAGGACAGGGTGCAAAGTGCAAAAACTGACTTTATGCTTTCATCACTTTGGAACCCTTGCCCGCACTTTGCACTAAGGGAACTGATCATTGCACAATGATTTCAGCATTTCAAGTATTTAGTAGCTCTACATTCATAAGGGGCAGGTGTGTTTAGGCACATAGGTGTCCATAATCTTTTAACATGTGTGTAATTTAATATTATCACTTATATAAAGAAATACAGACATTTGGGTAAACTCATCAATAAATAAGGGAGCTTAAGAGAAGTTACCAAACATATTTCTTCAGAAACAGCAGGCTGGTGCAAAACCACCGTATTACAACAAAATTTATACAGTAAAAAGGTTTTTATTCAAAGATTAATCCTCTCAAAAAACACACCCCACACATTTCATGCTTTAGAGGGTACTTAATTATAGGCTTGAAAAATTGTGTAATTCAGTCATGCAAGTTAGTGATCCTGTCCCATGAATAGTGGTAGGTACAGGACTAGCACAAGTGCTTGTTTCACTGAATGAAACATTGACCTATTCATAAAGTATGACAGGGCTACTGTCTTTCTGACAGGAAATAATGAATCACCTGAGAACCAGAACTACCATCCCCTGTTCCCCCAGAAACCATTATATAAATATTTTCAGTTCACTTCTCTTTATACAGAATAACACATGTTCAGACACAGCTTTATTACTTTATTACAGGCATGGAATCCCTGTTTGGAAACGGTTATCCAGAAATCTGCAAATTACGGGATGGCCATCCCCCATACAGTCCAATTTAAGCAAATAATTCTCATTTTTAAAATTTGGTTTCTTTTTAAATTTAATAATAAAACAGCACCTTATACTTGATGGTAACCAAACTGCATGAATCCATATTCCTGGCAAAGAATTCCTATTGGATTTATTTCATGTTAAAATGATTTTAAGCAGACTTAAGGTATGGTAATCCCTTATCTGGAAAACCCCAGCACCAAGCATTTCGAATAATAGTTCCTATACCTGTATAATTAAGCAATATCAGTGATAAAAAAAGTTTACAGATTTATGTGTATGCTAAAACATGGTATATCATTTAGAGGAAATTATATTTTATCTGCTTGTTTACAAATTGAAAGCAATGTGGAAGCAGAATTTTATTTATATATTTATTCTCAATACTTACACTCAACTGCCTCCCCCCCATTCCAAGGAAAATTAATTTGCAGTGGCATCTAATTGACTTAGATTAATTCTATTCATCTGAGACCTTAAATACTTTCCTGCAGCCAGTATAAATATGCCCACAACAGTTCATGCATACTGCGACTGGAGAGTTTCATTGTTATTAAATTATATCTTCTGAGAGCTAAATGTAAGTGATTTAAAACAGGAGCTACAGCTCATTAAAAATAACTGTTGGTGCCCTCAGGAATAATCTTCTGGTGGTGTATTATATTGATGGAAGGATTCCAGCCTTCTGCCACAGACATTTATGTATTGTAATAAGAAGTGTGACTTACCTGCACAGCCTAGAAGCATATATTAGCTTCTGATGTGCAGTGCCAACCAAATGACAGTGGACAATCATGATAAAAGTACAGCATATGCATAATTTTACTGATGGCTATCCTTAATGAGAATCTAGCTTTCCCTTAATTTAAATTAATGGTATTAACATCCAATATTATGCAATATTATCCTAAAGTCTTTAGGCAGCCTCCTAACATCCTCCCCAGATTCTCCACTCAAAAGTATGTGAGTGACTGGGGAGGAATTCTTTAGAACTGTACAAGTGGCCTAGGCCTCCCCCCACCCCTGTCTGTTTCCTCTTCCACTGCATACGGCATTCATTTTAGTTGGAAAAATACAGTTTTCTGTAATACAATGACACATGGTATGATTGTATACATTAAGGGGTAGATTTATTATGTGGTGTAAAAAATGGTGGAATAATTTGCCACTCATCACTAAGTATCGCAATGTAAAAAACTACGTAAGAATTACATCATTTTTTGATGCACTTTCTCATTTATCAACTTCCTCTGGAACTTACAGTACTTAGAAAGGGCTGAAGCAGTGTAATATAACGGCGGCAACTCTGGTGTTTACATGGCGTAAAATAACACACACCTTGATAAATTCACCGTTTATTTTACACAGCTTTTTTCCGGCAAATTTAGTTTTACACAGCATATTAATTAGTCTGATCTTACATTTATACACCAGGCATATAAAACTTGCATAGTCTTTATTTCCAAAGGCTGCAGGGATGGGAATCCTAGGCTTACCATAAAGTCAATGATGACATCTTGGAAATCTCCATCCCCCCAACCTCCATCCTGACAAGTTCATTGACTGTTGGGCAGATATGCCATGATCTGATTGATCAGTGAAGTCCTGGGAATGACCCTTAATGACTATTTTTAATGGTGAGCAAAGCAGAAAAAATCAATTGCTATAAATAAACAGTAACCTAGTCAGCTGCACTGGTATGTGTAAGTACCACCAGCAAAATAATGATGTAAAAATATTACCAGTGGCAGTATATACTTTTAAAAATTCAAAAATATATTTCCAGTCAATTCTCAAAGTTAAAAAATCACTTTTTATTCATCATAAATATTAAAAAAGTAGGCATACAGACCAATTGATACTCCGCCTTACGCGTTTCGCACCCACAGGCACTTATTCATAGGCATTACTGTTGTTACATTTGGTCACAAAATTTATACCCCAGGAAATCCCTCCCCAAACGTTAAAACCAATCACGTGTTGCCACCTCACGTCTCTTTTCTTAAAGCAACATACATATCAAATTGGTCCTATTAGCAATGTTTTTCTGCCTATACTGTTTCATCTCACAAACATTTTATTAGGATACCCTCACTTAAACAAGTATTTAAATGGCAATTACTGCCCCATTACATTGTATTTTCACTCCTAATATTATTATCAGTATATATCACATTCTCTTATCTGCCCCATACAATTCTATACATCCACCTCATTGTAGACATAGCTGGCCACATTATAATTTACGTAAAGCATGTTACATCAAACTCGTAGTTCAACCCAAGTGGTAACCGAGTGTGCAAGTAAAAAATCCAAAAAAGTTCCCTTTTTGCTAACAGCCCCGCCAGATTACCCCCTCTATTACCCAATCTTACTTTTTCTATTCCCTGTACAGAAAAATATGCTAAATCACTCCCATTGCATCCTCGATCCCACATGAATATGGTATAAAGGCAATAAATTATCATCTGGATAGGTATAGTGGTTATTCAGTTGAACTCAGGGGGTTCCTGTTGGCATCCATTAGATTTTTGTTGGAGCACAATTATTTTACATTTGACTCGATATATTATCTGCAGAGATGTGGGACAGCAATGGAGGCGAAATTTGCTCCCTCCTACGCCAACCTATATATGGGATGGTGGGAGGAGACCCACATCTCTGCAGATATGAGAAAATCTTTGAGATTATATACGCGCTATATAGATGATTTACTATGCGTGTGGAAAGGGGGTGAAAGGAGTTTCATAACCTTTGTACACAAGTTAAACCAGAATGAATTAAATCTGAAGTTTACAAGTGAATATAGGCCAAAAAAAATTTAATTTCTGGATGTAAAACTAATGGTGGTGGATAAAGAAATACAGACCTCTATCTTTAGAAAGCCATGTAGTGGAAATACACTTCTGCATGCTACTTCCTGCCACCCGAAAAATTTGGTGGGTGGGATACCTGTGGGCCAGTTCCTCCGGCTTCGGAGGAACTGCTCCACAGACATGACATTCCAGGAACAAGCAGAGGATATGAAGGAGAGATTTCTAGATCGAGGGTATGGGCGAAAAGTTGTGGATAGGGCCTATCAGAGAGCGAGACAAACAGAAAGGAGGAATTTATTGAGTGTGAATCCAATGGGTGGAAAAAAGAAAAAAACAAAACAGGGGCTATCAGAAAAGGTGCCATTTGTAACTAGGTATAGTAAACGGTTCTATATGGTACTAGATATAGTTAAGAAATACATCCCGATTCTATATGCATATGATGATTTTCAAAAAATATTAAAAGGAGGAGTTAATAGCATACCAAGGCGGTCTCATACATTGAGGGACCACTTATCACCAAGTATGTACAAGGAAACGAATAGGGGGGACCAAAGTAATAAGAGCTTTCTGAAGGTAGAAGGGAGCCAGAAGTGTGGTAGTCGTAGATGTATAACTTGTCAACATATGAAAATTTCAAAAGAATTTAAGTCCACGGTGACAAATACTAGTTTCAAAATAAGAGATTATATAAATTGCAATACATCCACAGTGGTTTACTTGATAACATGTCTGAAACGTCAGAAACAATATGTGGGTTGCACAAGCAGAACGCTAAAGGAGCGAATACGGGAACATCTGAGTCAAATAAAAAATCCAAAAACAGTTGAAAAGAGTAATATAACGAGACACTTCTCAAGATGCAATGGGAGTGATTTAGCATATTTTTCTGTACAGGGAATAGAAAAAGTAAGATTGGGTAATAGAGGGGGTAATCTGGTGGGGCTGTTAGCAAAAAGGGAACTTTTTTGGATTTTTTACTTGCACACTCGGTTACCACTTGGGTTGAACTACGAGTTTGATGTAACATGCTTTACGTAAATTATAATGTGGCCAGCTATGTCTACAATGAGGTGGATGTATAGAATTGTATGGGGCAGATAAGAGAATGTGATATATACTGATAATAATATTAGGAGTGAAAATACAATGTAATGGGGCAGTAATTGCCATTTAAATACTTGTTTAAGTGTGGGTATCCTAATAAAATGTTTGTGAGATGAAACAGAGTATAGGCAGAAAAACATTGCTAATAGGACCAATTTGATATGTATGTTGCTTTAAGAAAAGAGACGTGAGGTGGCAACACGTGATTGGTTTTAACGTTTGGGGAGGGATTTCCTGGGGTATAAATTTTGTGACCAAATGTAACAACAGTAATGCCTATGAATAAGTGCCTGTGGGTGCGAAACGCGTAAGGCGGAGTATCAATTGGTCTGTATGCCTACTTTTTTAATATTTATGATGAATAAAAAGTGATTTTTTTAACTTTGAGAATTGACTGGAAATATATTTTTGAATTTTTGAATTGAGTGCCCTTTGGAGTTGGGGGCTATATTCCAGCACTTGGCCCTTTTTGACTGGCCTAAATAGACTGCAGCAGTTGAGTAGTAAAGTTTTTTTGGAGTATATACTTTTAGACTTATTGTTAAAATATAATTTTAGTTGAGGAAAATAGTTGGCTGCATGGTTGGTCATAGTTAGGAATTCCCTTGGGAATTTTCTTGCATGAGATGCCTCTTTGGTCTGGCCAACATATAAGTGGCCTATTTATTATACTGCGTAAAAACTTTGTGAGCAAATACACCACACATAACTTTGGCACCGTTGCTTTAGAAGCTGTGTATTTCTGAAGTTGTGTATTGATATTCACCTACCATGTACCTCTGTGTAAAGTAAGCAGCCACTTGAAAATAATATTGGGAAATACAGTGTTCATTCATCTTTTTTAAAAATTTTATGTTATCATTTCTTTATTATGTAAAAACAACATAAAACAGTAGTGAGTCATATAGTATAACATGTAAGTCAAATACTGTAAACTGAGAATAATCTGGGGAGAGGAATGAAGGGAAGGAGGGGTGGGGGGAAGAAGAAGAAGAAATTACTTGAAGCTTGAATTTTCCCATTGACTTTTTACACAAAGTCTGACGGAATATAATGGTGTCAAAGGCATTTATCGTATGCACCTTTTTACACTATTACACTGTTATTCTTTTTACGCAAGATGATTTATAAGCCCCTTAGTACAGTATAAGGATGTTTCCAGCCAGGATAGGGGTGAATTGCTGGATGGTCTCCTCCAATCATCTTTGGGCGACTATTGAAAACACATCGCCGCGTGTGCATTAGCGCAGGCGACTTTTCATTGTAACCTATGGGGAAAAACGCTGAGGTAGTTCGGGGAGATAGTCGCTTAAAAGACTCCCCGAATCTCCTCGTGTGGACTAGCCCTTAGTGAGCATGAGATGACTAATGATTAGTGAGCTGGATACTCTCTGGTTAACTCACAGATAGGGATACAGTGACTCACATTAGCAGCACTGAGTTGAGACAGAAGAGTGAATAGCACCTCTGTGAAATGAACCCCTTCAGAGAGGTAGTTAAGAGTTATAAAAGTATTTACAGTTTCATTTGCAATTATGTCCGTACCCCATAACTAATCAGTTATTAGAATTATTGCTATGCCATTACCATGGCAAAGTATCACTTGCTGCCATCCTATGCACACGCACACAAACACAATCATGGGGTTATCAGAGCTAAGCACTTATAATTTTATATGTTTGGAATTTTATTTTCATTAGACGACATGTCAAATATATATATTTTCAGAAAGTTGCATAAATATTATATAATAGACACAGTTGTGTCATTTACAACTGCCCCAAGTCCAGGAGCACTTAAGGATGCATATGCATACTGCTTCTTTCTCATTCAATTTTGACTTGGAGCAGTGTTCCCATGTGTACCCTTGCTCGGGTGAAAGTAAGTGTAGTTGTAAAATGCTCCCACAACCACTTCCTTACTAACATTCAATTTAGGAGACAGGTAGCAGACGGGACACATTCATAAGTGATGTGCCACCCGTCACTTATTAATGCAGGCACTGCTGTATCCATGGGAGCAAACGGGATGGGAATTCATTTAGCATGCCAACCATAGTTCAAATTGTAAAAACTTTGTTGATTGCATTCATATTTTGCACTTTGCATCCTGCCTTGTGTTTCTTAACATTTTTCTTAGGAAACCCAAATGGAGATAAGGGATATATATATATATATATATATATATATATATATATATATATATATATATATATATATATATATATATATATATATATATATATAGACAAATACAAGATTCCTCTGCACTCAACCCATTATCAATATATTTAAGACAGAGACATTTTGTGCATACTGCTACTGAAAAATGCCTTACCCTTTAAACAAAACAGGGATTGTTTGTCCATATATTGCAATATATCCAAGCTGGCCAACTACGTCAAAGTCATCCCATATCTGGCCAGTCCTATGCTCAATTTTCATCTGATTCATTAAGAATTCTATGGTTTAATTATACATTTTATAAAAGGGACGAATACGTTTCACCTGCAACTTACCAGCTGCTTTCAAAGTAAAACTCCCAAACTTGGCCGCCCTTTTATTAGACACCAGTGGGATCACCTGACTATAGTTGGAGAGGGTGGGCGCTACAACATCAGGTGATCCCACTGGTGTCTAATAAAAGGGCGGCCAAGTTTGGGAGTTTTACTTTGAAAGCAGCTGGTAAGTTGCAGGTGAAACGTATTCGTCCCTTTTATAAAATGTATAATTAAACCATAGAATTCTTAATGAATCAGATGAAAATTGAGCATAGGACTGGCCAGATATGGGATGACTTTGACGTAGTTGGCCAGCTTGGATATATTGCAATATATGGACAAACAATCCCTGTTTTGTTTAAAGGGTAAGGCATTTTTCAGTAGCAGTATGCACAAAATGTCTCTGTCTTAAATATATTGATAATGGGTTGAGTGCAGAGGAATCTTGTATTTGTCTATATGTATTTTGTGGTCACACCCTCATTGCACCCCCGCCTAACGATTTTAAAAACTAGTGGTGAGCACAACTTTCCCTTGTTTGTTATATATATATATACATACATACATACATACATACATACATACATACATACATACATACATATATATAATTTCATGGTACGTTACACAGTTGAAATAAAAGTGGCTACAGAACTATTGGCACTAACACTAGGGTGATACTGTGTACAGTTTCCGTCTAATCAGCCCCCATACCAAATGGATGGATACCATGCAAGGTTCCTACCTTTCTATGCTATTTGTGTTGTACCTGTATCAGCTCTAACATTTGGAACAGCAGGAATGAATCTGCTTGAAGCACTGCCCATAACAATTCAGCTGCAGGTGAAGTGTTTGAACCTGCATGACTAATGAACTGACTGATATTCATATCCTCAGTTGTGAGTTCCTCTGAGCCATGTGACACTTGAAAACAACCCCCTCCCATCCACATGCACATAAGTCGGACTGGGCTGGTGGGACACCTCAAGGACCCTCATCCCAGTTGCAAGGTCCTCTGTTTGACCAAACCCGCAACGCCACCCCGGAGCTACTGGGGCATCTTTGGAGACACAGATCTTCTTTTCTAAAGGGCAATGGTCGCCTTGGGCTGGTATAGAAGCCCAAAACATTATGTAGAACATTTCTAGCCTACTTTTTAGTTCAGCTGTAGTTTTCCTTTAATTCAACTTAGTTTAAGTAAAAAAATTGCAAATAGCTTACTCTAAAAAAAGAGTTCTATAGGCTGGCAGAGTGTTATGTCATTTGCTGTTTTATTATACTACAATCTCTAATTTTTCCTTTTGTGTTTGTCATCAAAACGATCTTTCCAACTCTGTCTCTAGGGTGTTGACTGCTTCAGTCAACAGTATGCATTTATCCAGATTATTGCTGACAAGTTTCTGTTATTCTTAGTCACTACTATGGAAAAATGTCAGATGGCTAGAACAAATTTCATGAGATTTGCAATCTACTTGCATGAGAATATTAGCCAATTAGTTGTTAAAAAAAATGCATTATTATTGGTTGTAATTGCTATAATTGTCCATGAATATTTGCTACGTTATTTGTGTGCCAAAAGCAGTTGTGCAACATACTAGGACTGAAAAGAACTGGGAAGTCTGGAAGATTTTCTGTCAGCAATTAACAGCATGCTGCAGTCTCTTTGTGGTTCCAAAATTCTGTCGGGGTCTCTTAAAATCTGAAAGCTCAAAACAACTCGCGTAACAACAAAAGGAGACAACCCTGGGTTTTCAGCTATAGTTTAGGACAGGTGTGTTTGGAATCTGCAGTTATTTATATTCCAGAATATTTCACAATAGTTGTATATTTTGTGCACGAGTATTAGAATATGTTCTGATGGACATTGTGTAAAGAATGAATATCTGATCAATTTTAAAAAAGATGTTTCCTGGTAGCAAATAAATTTGAGAAACTGTGGTGAAAATTTTCAGTTGAAAAATTGTAGTGCGCATCAGAATAGTCGCGCGCATGAAAATGGTCGCAAGTCAAAATTTTCGGACACCCACTATTTTGTGGGTCACTATTGCCCATCACTATTTGTCGTCTGAAATCATAACACTGCAGACTGATGCTTTGCTAAAACAAAAAGTGTGTGTGTATGGGGGAAAAGATAAATTGGGACTATAGGGTAGTAACCAATGGTATAGGTACAGAAAGCTTCTACTAACCTACAATTATCTGTTTCAAGGCCATATACGTGTACAGATTAAAGAACAATATTTTTTTTTTCCCTTCGTGTTTGAAAAGTTCAGTGTGTAATTATTGTTTTTGTTTCCTCTAGCTTATGTGACTCCTTGCAGCTTTATTGTTTAAATCTTCTCTAAATTGCCAGTGTCTTCTTATTCAACTCCCATAACACCCATATGAAGAAATGTAATAAAAGGTTAAATGTTTAGCAAGGTCTAGAAACCCATAGGGGCAAATTCACTAAGATGCGAAGTTGCGCCAGGCGCAACTTCGCCGTTCTTCGCCACACTTCGCCAGGCGTAGTTTCGCCAGCGCTTCGCAAATTCACTAAAATCCGAAGTTGCGCACAGGGGTAGCGTAAGGTTGCGGAGTTGCGCTAGCGTTGTTTCGCTATATAAAGCGAAGTTGCGCTAGCGAAGGCTAATTTGCATACGGCGCGAAATTCAAATTTCAATGGAGGAACACGTATCTGCACTACAAATGCCTAGAAAACCTTCAAATCAAATAAAAATTTTATTTTGCCCTACACATGTGCCCACTGTCTAGGTAAGTTGCCATGAGTCAGGAAATGTAGGGGGGAGGAAGGGGAGCCCCAAAAAAATTTCGATCTTTTTCAGCCTATCAGCCATCATGTAGAAAACACGCCAGCGTTTTTTGGGACTTAGAAAAAATTTTGACTTTTTTTTAAACAATCCCTATCTACTCTATTGCACATCGCCAGGTCTGAGGTGGCGAAGGAAGTCTAGCGTAAAAGGTAGCATTCGCTACACTGCGCAAGTTAGTGAATTTGCGTAGTTTCGTCGCTAGCGAAGATTTGTCTGGCGTAAGGTTGCGAAGTAACACTAGCAAAAATACGCCAGCGTTCGTTAGTGAATTTGCGCAGTAGCGAAAAATGTCAAACGCTAGCGAATTAACGCTAGCGTTCGGCGCTTCGCGCCTTAGTGAATTTGCCCCATAGCGACTAATCAGCAGGTAGAATTCACAGGCAACCTTTTTGGAAGCATAAATATTCATTGGGTTACAAGACATAGTGTAAACAACTTTTATTACATTACCTGACTGTTGTACTACAAGGGTTCTTCCTCACGAGTGTTTTTTGCTGTGCTACCACAATACATTGAATGCTTCTTCACGTCTGTTAATCAGCTGGCATCTACTACATTGTTTCAATACAACCATTCTACAAACACAGTTGTCTGGCACTCAAAATATTCTATTATCACAAAAAAAACAGCCCTCTAGGGAATCCTATAAAAAATAACTTCAGTAATTTTTATCTGTTGATAAACACATTGTTTCAATAGTCAGTGTATGAATATCAAGGCAGTGACAGATATTCCTGATAATTATGTTTACAAATAATTTATAGATCATTGAACATGTATAATATATAATGAATAAAGTACCCCCTCTTGTAAAATAAAAGGATAATATAAGTTACCTCTGAGTTTCATGACCATATAATATATATATTTTATAATATATATATTTATATTTTATACCATATATATTTTATACAGGTCATGGAACTCCGAGGTAATGACATCAGAACTCACCGTTTATAACTGATGACACCAGAAATCACCGTTTATAAGGATATACTTTACAAAATATTCAATGCTTTTGTGTATTCTAAATGTGTATTGTCAGTTTGCTTATGTAGCGCTATAGTAAACTGACTTGTGCTAGGGCCGTTTACTCTACTTTCCTTGGTGGGCTGAGACCACCGATGAGCTCTCTTTCTCAGGGGTAAGCCCTCGCAGCGGGGTGGAGGCAAGGGTGTAGTGTAACTGTAACCTGATATGCGATAGCACAATGATGGGCGCCAGTAGTTCTTTAACAGTTGAACCAAGAACAGTATTTATTGAACAAGAGCACAGAGATCATTTAGCACATTGATCCACAATGGAGTATAGAACATACACAGCAGCATAAAGGAAGCATATACTCACAGCACGAATAGGCTGAATCCCCACAGGCTAGGGAATATACAGCAGAGAGTAAGTTGACAGCATGTGATGGGTATTGCCCGGTTTTCAGGATATCTTCCAGTGGCAGACTAGGGGAACTCCTGACATCCCTATCTCAACACTTGGTTCCTTACTCTGGGTCAGTAATACCCTGGGATTTTAATCCCTCTAATCTCCTCGGCGGAGCCTTGAGCTGCTCAACTAATTAACCTCTCTATCACTCCTAGAGCGATCTATAAAACGAGTATAGCTATCTAATTACTAGGGCCAAGGCGCCTAGGGTCAGCATCACCCATTCCCTTCCAGCCTGCTTGGTTGGGCTAAAGCAATGGACCCAGAGCACATGGTTCCTAAACCTTTTATACTCTGGCACAGTGCCACTAGTGTACACTGTGTGAACTGCAGGGGTTACATAAGCACAAGGTCCCCATAAGGACCCACTGAGGTGTCCATATTACTAGGGATGTGCCTGTCTGTAAAGTGTAAGGGTGTCTAAGATTTTCACATCCCTACACTTAGATTTTTTTTTTTACATTGTATTAGAAACGTATTTTCACATTGGATTTTTGTAAGAAATTTCTTTACTGGGCATATTCAGCATGGATATTTTTAGGAATTGTTTGAGATAACAAAAAATACTGGATAGAATTAATAACACTGGCCATTTGCCATACCTTACCCAAGTTACACATTCTTATTTAGGTGATCTTGTGATCAACTGCTCTATGGTTTCATATTAAGGCACTTGCACTTCCTGACCTTTCCGGATATAACTCATGTTTGACAGTCAAACCCTGTTATTAATGAGCCTCTTCCTTTTCCTTTCTCTCCCTGGCTGCATCGCTGACTATGCCGTTTCGAAAGCATGTTTTGTAAGTTGACAAAAGTGTCTAATGAAACTGATCAATCAGTATTTCAGGTTTCTCTATGAAATGTAATTTCACACCCTTCTGGAGTTATACTAATGAGGATATGCTGCTGTATTTTGAGCCAGTCTATTCCTTCTTTCTGACCTCAACAGTACAGGTACTGTAATTGGTGCCAGAGGTGGAGTGAAATGCATATGATTTACTCTGCAGATTAGCTCAAAAATGAACCACAGTTCATGACTTTAGCAATGCATTTTTATACCCGTTTTGTAAAAACTATGATCTCTTCATTGTTTTTAATTTGTATACCACGCCACACCCCCTTTTTTTTTAAATCAGTCTGGTAGTGGCCAGCATTATCCTATGACTGTGGTTCTTGCAAATGATTGTCTTATTTATACAATATTTTATCAACATTTTAATGTTGGGTATGGTTTGCCAGACTTATTCTGGATATATGTATATTATAATTGTTGCATGTCATTTGACCACCTAAAAGACAGCTATACATGAACCGTTTCCCTTGCGGTATCTGAATGATTAGCTTTAAAATGTATGGCCACATTTTATTGTTTCACTCGTGTGGGCCAACAGCCTGAACTGTGGCTCCTCTTCATTTTCACTGGCTGAGTAGCCTATGGGGCAAATGTACTTACCTTCGAAGTTGCACCAGCGTTGACTATGCCGCATTTAGCCAGGTGTAGATTCGCCAGGGCTGGGCAAATTCAAGAATATCTGAAGTTGCGCACAAGTTACCGTTCATTTGTGAATTTGCGCTAGTGATGTTACAATCAGCAGTTCGAAGTTACGATTGCGATCTGAAATTTGCATACAGCGTGAAATAGAAGTTTGAATGGACGTGTATGCTACAGCAAATAAATAACATTGCACAAGTCCAGGGAAACTAAATAAAATTATATAGAGGTGTTCTAATGCCCTACACATGTGCCCACATTATAGTTTAGGTGCCATATGTTAACAAAAGTAGGGGGGAAGCAGGCTACCCTAAAAAAAATCTTTTTCAGCCTATCACCCTATAAAAAGTAAAAAACACCAGTCTGACCTGGCGAAGTAAACTCTGGCGAAAGAAAAAAAAATTTGTAAATTTGCATACTTTCGCCCCTTCGCCAGAGTGCAACTTCACCTGGCGTTAGGCTGCAAAGTTGCGCTAGTCTACTTCGCTAGCGAATTTTCGCCAGGGACACTTTTAGTAAATTAGCAAAGTGGCAAAATTATGTAACGCTGGCGAATTTTCACTAGCGTTAGCCCCTTCACCGGTTAGTGAATTTGCCCCTATGTGTTCTGAGAAACATACAAAACTGTGTTATTGGAATGCGTTTGCGCAGCTTATCACTTTCCATGGAAAATGCACTGCTGTTGCCTTTTTATGCACCGAATAAAACAGATACAGTACTAGTAATATATTGAAATGAACAATACCCATCTCTATAGCTATTGTTTCATAAATCAGAATGGGAGGTTCATGCAGAGAGATATTTGTGGACATATTTGTGTTGTGATGTACTGTGTAGCAGCTTCAGATCTACTGGTATCTGCTCCTACTAAATGCCTTCTATTGTGCTCCTTCCATATTTTTGCACCAATATTAACTGTATGTTACTTGCATAATCATACAGTTACATTATATATCCTTGGCATGCTATTTATATGTGAGTTGCTTCTATAGTAGTGAAACAAACCATTGACCCTTCCGACCATTTCACAGTAAATAAAGTGCCTCTTTGTATGACCCATAGCATTCCCTATATCACCGAATAAGAAAACATCACATTGACATATAATAGATTTTTTCTTTTTCTCTTGTGACTGTGATTCATCAGAACCACTGAGTGGTAAAGCACATCAGGTCTTACAAGATAAATTGCATTTATTTTCTAATTAGGGAGAATGCTGTTTAGGGCTAAATCTGCCGCTAGCAAAAGCTGCTTATGCTGGTAATGGTTTTTATTTATTTATTGTTTGCAAGTAAGATACACTTTTCTGACCCTGACCAAAGGGGTTATTTTATCTGCTTAGGGAAGGTACAGTGTACTTAAAAGCTAAAAGCATAATGATAAGATATAATAGATGCCAATGGGTCAGAATGTGTATGTAAACAACTACTAATATTGTATTTAAACACCTAGTCCCACCTAGTAAGACCATTCCATTGTTCGTGTAAACATAGTCGTGTTTAGAACCTGTTAGGGTAGTGGCACATGATGCTATTCTAGGGAGATTAGTCAACCAGCGACAAATCGCCTCTTCTTCGGGCGACTAATCTCTCCGCAATTCTCACAGTTGTCTCACTAGGAAACTTCGGGCGACTTTGGAAAATGAAGCACTCCGAGTGCCATCCCACTGGCGATTTACAATCGAGCCAGCGGGAAGGCATTGCAGAGAGATTAGTCGCCTGAAGAAGAGGCGATTTGTCATTGGGCAACTAATCTCCCCCGAATAGCATTTTGTGCCACTACCCTAAAGTGATATGTGAGCTGGAGGCTATAAATTCCACAGAATGCGATATGTAGGTATGGATTGGAAAATGCACTCTATTCTGTAAATTAGAAGAATAATAGATGTAAATATTAGAATGAGAGTATTACCAGAACTTGCCAGTGCACAACTTGTTCTCATAGCTGCCATCAGCCCATTTGGGGCTAGAGATGTCGCGAACTGTTCGCCGGCGAACTTGTTCGCGCGAACATCGGGTGTTCGCGCTCGCCGGAAGTTCGCGAACGTCGCGCGACGTTCGCCATTTTGGGTTCGCCATTGTTGGCGCTTTTTTTTGCCCTCTCACCCCAGACCAGCAGGTACATGGCAGCCAATCAGGAAGCTCTCCCCTGGACCACTCCCCTTCCCTATAAAAACCGAAGCCCTGCAGCGTTTTTTCACTCTGCCTGTGTGTGCTGAAGAGATAGTGTAGGGAGAGAGCTGCTGCCTGTTAGTGATTTCAGGGACAGTTGAAAGTTTGCTGGCTAGTAATCGTTTTGATACTGCTCTGTTATTGGAGGGACAGAAGTCTGCAGGGGTTTGAGGGACATTTAAGCTTAGGTAGCTTTGCTGGCTAGTAATCTACCTTCTACTGCAGTGCTCTGTATGTAGCTGCAGTGGGCAGCTGTCCTGCTTCTGATCTCATCTGCTGACTGCTGCAATAACAGTAGTCCTTGTAAGGACTGCTTTTATTTATTTTTTTGTTGTTTTACTACTACTACTACTACTACTATAAGAGCCCAGTGCTATTAGTCTAGCAGTGTTGGGGAGTGGGACTGGTGTGCTAATCTGCTGCTCCTAGTAGTTCAGCAGCACCAACTTTAATTTTTTTTTTTTAATATTCATTTTTTTTTTATTTTACTTTTTTTTATTTTACTACCGCTGTAGTAGTGTATAAGTTGACCTTTTAGGCATTATTTGCCCTGTAGGCATTATTTGCACACTGTTTTCTTCAACCCGCCATCTAGCTGTGTGACCTTGTTCACATTCTGTCTAAATATCCATAATATTACCGTCTCCAGAAAAAACACCGGAGTGACTTTTTTCAAGCAGCATTCATATATTTTACGTAATCCGTATCCACCGCTGTAGTAGTGTATACGTTGACCTTGTAGGCATTATTTGCACACTGTTTTCTTCAACCCGCCATCTAGCTGTGTGACCTTGTTCACATTCTGTCTAAATATCCATAATATTACCGTCTCCAGAAAAAACACCGGAGTGACTTTTTTCAAGCAGCATTCATATATTTTACGTAATCCGTATCCACCGCTGTAGTAGTGTATACGTTGACCTTGTAGGCATTATTTGCACACTGTTTTCTTCAACCCGCCATCTAGCTGTGTGACCTTGTTCACATTCTGTCTAAATATCCATAATATTACCGTCTCCAGAAAAAACACCGGAGTGACTTTTTTCAAGCAGCCATAATATATTTTACGTAATCCGTATCCACCGCTGTAGTAGTGTATACGTTGACCTTGTAGGCATTATTTGCACACTGTTTTCTTCAACCCGCCATCTAGCTGTGTGACCTTGTTCACATTCTGTCTAAATATCCATAATATTACCGTCTCCAGAAAAAACACCGGAGTGACTTTTTTCAAGCAGCATTCATATATTTTACGTAATCCGTATCCACCGCTGTAGTAGTGTATACGTTGACCTTGTAGGCATTATTTGCACACTGTTTTCTTCAACCCGCCATCTAGCTGTGTGACCTTGTTCACATTCTGTCTAAATATCCATAATATTACCGTCTCCAGAAAAAACACCGGAGTGACTTTTTTCAAGCAGCCATAATATATTTTACGTAATCCGTATCCACCGCTGTAGTAGTGTATACGTTGACCTTGTAGGCATTATTTGCACACTGTTTTCTTCAACCCGCCATCTAGCTGTGTGACCTTGTTCACATTCTGTCTAAATATCCATAATATTACCGTCTCCAGAAAAAACACCGGAGTGACTTTTTTCAAGCAGCATTCATATATTTTACGTAATCCGTATCCACCGCTGTAGTAGTGTATACGTTGACCTTGTAGGCATTATTTGCACACTGTTTTCTTCAACCCGCCATCTAGCTGTGTGAGCTTGTTCACATTTTGTCTAAATATTGATAATATTATCGTCTCTAGAAAAACCACTTGAGTTACTTTTTTTCAAGCAGCATTCATATATTTTACGTAATCCGTATCCACCGCTGTAGTAGTGTATACGTTGACCTTGTAGGCATTATTTGCACACTGTTTTCTTCAACCCGCCATCTAGCTGTGTGAGCTTGTTCACATTTTGTCTAAATATTGATAATATTATCGTCTCTAGAAAAACCACTTGAGTTACTTTTTTTCAAGCAGCATTCATATATTTTACGTAATCCGTATCCACCGCTGTAGTAGTGTATACGTTGACCTTGTAGGCATTATTTGCACACTGTTTTCTTCAACCCGCCATCTAGCTGTGTGAGCTTGTTCACATTTTGTCTAAATATTGATAATATTATCGTCTCTAGAAAAACCACTTGAGTTACTTTTTTTCAAGCAGCATTCATATATTTTACGTAATCCATATCCACCGCTGTAGTAGTGTATACGTTGACCTTGTAGGCATTATTTGCACACTGTTTTCTTCAACCCGCCATCTAGCTGTGTGAGCTTGTTCACATTTTGTCTAAATATTGATAATATTATCGTCTCTAGAAAAACCACTTGAGTTACTTTTTTTCAAGCAGCATTCATATATTTTACGTAATCCGTATCCACCGCTGTAGTAGTGTATACGTTGACCTTGTAGGCATTATTTGCACACTGTTTTCTTCAACCCGCCATCTAGCTGTGTGAGCTTGTTCACATTTTGTCTAAATATTGATAATATTATCGTCTCTAGAAAAACCACTTGAGTTACTTTTTTTCAAGCAGCATTCATATATTTTACGTAATCCGTATCCACCGCTGTAGTAGTGTATACGTTGACCTTGTAGGCATTATTTGCACACTGTTTTCTTCAACCCGCCATCTAGCTGTGTGTATTATCGTTTCCAGAAAACCAACTGAGTTTTTGTTGTTGTTGTTGTTTTTTTAAAAATAATGCCAGGCAAAGGCAGGCCGCCACGCAGAGGCCGTGCTAGGGCCCGTGCTGCTATGCAATCCTGTGGCCCTAGCAAATTGCCCAGTTTTAAAAAGCCAATGACCCTGAACTCCCAAAATGCTGAAGAGGTAGTTGACTGGCTTACACAGCACACCCCATCCTCTACCGTTTCTAACTTTACCACAACATCCTCCTCATCCTCCACTGCTATGGCCACCCCACGTAACACTTCCTCCACCACCGGTGCCCCTTCTTCACTGGGGTCAGAGGAGTTATTTTCCCATGAGTTTCTTGAACTGAGTAATGCGCAACCATTATTGCCAGAAGAAGATGAAGGAGATGAGGACCTTACACCAGATTTAATTCTGGCAGAGAACACGATAGAGATGGACATAATGAGTGATGAGGAGGAGGTCCCCGCTGCTGCTTCCTTCTGTGATGTGTCAGAAGAAATTGATGCATCTGAGGAGAATGATGATGAGGAGATTGATGTTTTGTGGGTGCCTAGTAGAAGAGAGCAAGAGGAGGGTAGTTCAGATGGAGAGACGGAGAGTCAGAGAGGCAGTAGGAGAATAAGACTTAGAAGAAGCAGGGAGGACAGCCCGCAGGGATCAGTAGGGCAACAACATGTATCGGCACCTGTGTTCAGCCGGCCAACGCACCCGCCATTGCCGCCAATGCCGCCAACTTCTACTGTTACCGCCAGATCGCACACTTCCAAAAAGTCAGCAGTGTGGGATTTTTTTTATGTGTGTGCCTCTGACAAAAGCATTGTAATTTGCAATGAGTGCAGTCAGAAACTGAGCCTTGGTAAGCCCAACAGCCACATAGGTACAACTTCTATGCGAAGGCACATGAGCGGCAAGCACAAAGCACTTTGGGAGCAACACCTCAAAGGCAACAGGCAAACTAAAAGCCACACTCCTTCTGGTCCAGCATCTTACTGCTCTACCTCTGCTCTCCTTGACCCGTCTGAACCACCCTCCACTCCGCCTTCCACCTTGACCACCTGTTCCCATTCCCAGTCATCTGCCACCAGCCAAGTTTCTGTGAAGGCCATGTTTGAGCGTAAGAAGCCAATGTCTGACTGTCACCCCCTTGCCCGGCGTCTGACAGCTGGCTTGTCTGCACTCTTAGCCCGCCAGCTTTTACCATACCAGCTGGTGGACTCTGAGGCCTTCCGCAAATTTGTAGCAATTGGGACACCGCAGTGGAAGGTACCCAGCCGCAATTTTTTTTCTAAAAAGGGAATACCACACCTGTACCAACATGTGCAGAGCCAAGTTACCGCATCTCTGTCACTTAGTGTTGGGCCAAAGGTCCATATGACTACTGACGCATGGTCCTCCAAGCATGGTCAGGGCAGGTATGTCACCTACACTGCCCACTGGGTGAACTTGGTAATGGCTGGGAAGCAGGGAATGGGTAGCTCAACAACAACAGTGGAGTTGGTGTCACCGCCACGGATTGCACGCGGTTCTGCCACCACCTCTACTCCTCCATCGCTCTCTACCTCGTCTTCTTCTTCTTCTTACTCTGCTGCTGGGTCCTCCTTCTCCTCCTCCACACCTGTGCACCCCCAGCTCCCCCTAGGCTATTCGACGTGCCAGGTACGCCGTTGTCACGCTGTCTTGGGGATGACGTGCCTGGAAAGCAAAAACCATACCGGATCTGTACTCCTGTCATCTCTGCAGTCACAGGCCGATCGGTGGCTGACCCCACACCAACTGCAGATCGGAAAAGTGGTGTGTGACAATGGAAGCAATCTGTTGGCAGCGTTGAGACTAGGCAATTTAACACATGTGCCCTGCATGGCACATGTGTTAAATTTAATAGTCCAACGTTTTGTCTCCAAGTACCCAGGATTCCAGGACGTTCTCACCCAGTCCAGAAAGGTGTCGGCCCATTTCAGACGTTCCTACACAGCCATGGCACGCCTTGCTGACATTCAGCAGCGCTACAACATGCCAGTCAGGCGTTTGATTTCTGACAGCCAGACTCGCTGGAATTCAACGCTCCTTATGTTGGAACGTCTGCTGCAACAACAAAGGGCCGTCAACGAGTACCTTTTTGAACTGGGTGGTAGGACTGGATCTGCACAGCTGGGGATTTTTTTCCCCCGTTACTGGGTGCTTATGCGCGATGCCTGCAGGCTCATGCGACCTTTTGAAGAGGTGACAAATATGGTCAGTCGCACCGAAGGCACCATCAGCGACCTAATACCCTTCGCTTTCTTCCTGGAGCGTGCCATGCGACGAGTGACAGATGAGGCTGTAGACCAGCGTGACGAGGAGCTGGAAGCGCACGATTTCTGGTCGGAATCACCAGAACGAACCCAGGCACCTGCTGCAACGCAGGGAGAGGTGCCAGAAGTGGAGTCAGAGGAGGAAGGTGGCTTTGTGGAGGAGGAGGAGGAGGACCAACAGGAGCAGGCTTCCCAGGGGGCTAGTGGTGACCTTTTGGGGACCCCTGGTCTTGTACGTGGCTGGGGGGAGGAGACCGTGGATGATGCAGTCCTTGATAATGAGGAAGCGGAGATGGATAGCTCTGCATCCAACCTTGTGAGAATGGGGTCTTTCATGCTGTCATGCCTGTTGAAGGACCCCCGTATCAAGAGGCTTAAGGAGAAGGACCTGTACTGGGTCGCAACGCTACTAGACCCTCGGTACAAGCATAAAGTGTCAGAAATGTTACCAACATACCACAAGTCCGAAAAGATGCGGCATTTACAAACCAGCCTGCAAAACATGTTGTACAATGCTTTTAAGGGTGATGTCACTTCAGGAACTCATCAACATTCCAGGGGCAGAGGTGCCAGTAATCCTGCCACGAGCACACCTGCAAGGACAAAGCCCTTTGGCCAGTCTGTAACGTCAGACATGCAAATGTTTTTCTGTCCAAGGCAGCGCCACAACCCTTCTGGATCCACCCTCAAAGAACGCCTCGACCGGCAGGTAGCGGACTACCTGGCATTAACTGCAGATATCGACACTCTGAGGAGCGATGAACCCCTGGACTACTGGGTGCGCAGGCTTGATCTGTGGCCAGAGCTGTCACAATTTGCCATGAACCTCTTGTCTTGCCCAGCCTCAAGTGTGCTCTCAGAAAGGACCTTCAGTGCAGCAGGAGGGATTGTAACTGAGAAGAGAACTCGCCTACAGATGCAGCCACTTTGGTTTGTCTGTTTGACACAGAATAACTAAACACAGATATCCCATTTATCTCATTTAACACAGAAAACTGTGACACAACATCCCATCTAATTAAAGCATTCACCATTGTGAACAATGGTGCTTTGGTATGCTAATGAAAAGGTTAAATGCATTAAATGAGTTAAGATAACTTTAGATAACACAGTTTCTTCAATTAACTCTGAGTCATGACGCATTTAACTCACAAATCCAAGTGGCTTCATCTGTAGGTCACAAAAGTGTCGATTACCTGACCTTTATTAAAATGAATGAGGGGTGGATCTCGGAGGGTTACTGCACGCCGGAAGACTTGTTCTGACTTCTATGCAGCTGTCCTTCTCTTCAAGCCTCATGACTCCACACACAGCTGTCCTTTAGCGTCCTCCTCCTCCCTCCGCCACCGTTACAAACTAGGGTGCAAACCCTACTGGTTTAATTTTTTCTGGCCTCTGTGCTTCAATGGCTGCAACCAAAAAAACTGGGCAAACAATGTCTACAAGGTCAACGTATGGCAAAAAATGACTATTTTCAGCATTTATATGGCATATTTTTTCTGGCAACTGTGCTTCAGTGGCTGCGTCCAAAAAAATGCATATTTTCAGCATTTATATGGCATAATTTTTCTGGCCTCTGTGCTTCAGTGGCTGCAACCAAAAAAATTTATATTTTCAGCATTTATATGGCATAATTTTCTGGCAACTGTGCTTCAGTGGCTGCGACCAAAAAAATGCATATTTTCTGCATTTATATGGCATAATTTTTCTGGCCTCTGTGCTTCAGTGGCTGCAACCAAAAAAATTTATATTTTCAGCATTTATATGGCATAATTTTTCTGGCCTCTGTGCTTCAGTGGCTGCAACCAAAAAAATGCATATTTTCAGCATTTATATGGCATAATTTTTCTGGCCTCTGTGCTTCAGTGGCTGCGACCAAAAAAATGCATATTTTCAGCATTTATATGGCATAATTTTTCTGGCCTCTGTGCTTCAGTGGCTGCAACCAAAAAAATGCATATTTTCAGCATTTATATGGCATAATTTTTCTGGCCTCTGTGCTTCAGTGGCTGCAACCAAAAAAATGCATATTTTCAGCATTTATATGGCATAATTTTTCTGGCAACTGTGCTTCAGTGGCTGCGACCAAAAAAATGACTATTTTCAGCATTTATATGGCATATTTTTTCTGGCCTCTGTGCTTCAGTGGCTGCGGCCAAAAAAACTGGGCAAACAATGCCTACAAGGTCAACGACGTTGACCTTGTAGGCATTGTTTGCCCAGTTTTTTTGGCCGCAGCCACTGAAGCACAGAGGCCAGAAAAAATATGCCATATAAATGCTGAAAATAGTCATTTTTTGCCATACGTTGACTCAACGTATATGGCAAAAAATTACTATTTTCAGCATTTATATGGCATATTTTTTCTGGCAACTGTGCTTCAGTGGCTGCGACCAAAAAAACTGGGCAAACAATGCCTACAAGGTCAACGTATGGCAAAAAATGACTATTTTCAGCATTTATATGGCATATTTTTTCTGGCAACTGTGCTTCAGTGGCTGCAACCAAAAAAACTGGGCAAACAATGTCTACAAGGTCAACGTATGGCGAAAAATTACTATTTTCAGCATTTATATGGCATATTTTTCATGGCAACTGTGCTTCAGTGGCTGCGTCCAAAAAAACTGGGCAAACAATGCCTACAAGGTCAACGTATGGCAGTTGTTTAAAGAGAACAGTAGATTACTAGCCAGCAAAGCTACCTAAGCTAAAATGTCCCTCAAATCCCTGCAGACTTCTGTCCCTCCAATACAGAGCAGTATCAAGCAGATTACTAGCCAGCAAACTTACTATCATCTGTCCCTGAAATCACTAACAGCTCTCCCCCTACACTATCTCTTCCAAGCACACACAGGCAGATTTTTCAGATACATTTTTGCCCTTGATCCCCCTCTGGCATGCCACTGTCCAGGTCGTTGCACCCTTTAAACAACTTTAAAATCATTTTTCTGGCCAGAAATGTCTTTTCTAGATGTTAAAGTTCGCCTTCCCATTGAAGTCTATGGGGTTCGCGAACCGTTCGCGAACCGCTCGCATTTTTGCGCAAGTTCGCGAATATGTTCGCGAACTTTTTTTCCGACGTTCGCTACATCCCTATTTGGGGCCCATTGTGATATACTGATTAATACAAAATACAGAGCCCTGACAATGACCATTGCTTTTCAGAGGGTATTGCTAACAATTTCTGGTTACCCCAAACAACCTGGAAATGATGATGTACCAATGGCAAGTGTTAAGTACAGGGTGGGGGAAGGGTACAATATGGGATTTGAGAGGCTAACAATAAGCTGCTTTCTCCAGCTTTGAAACATATACTATTATGCTGATCTCTGAGGCGGGTGAGCCTGTGCTGAAACAGAGTCATGAACAGGGACTTTCTTTGGGAATAACAGTGGTCTGCAATGCTTTATGCATATCACACACAACTCATCAAACGTACATTTACTCCTAAATCTTACGTTCATCCAGAATATGTATTGTTTATTTAACCAGGTGTGATCTGTAATATACATGGTTTGTTATGTGTTTTTCAGTAAGATAAACTAGGAGGCACTATGCAGTCCGATGCAATACTCTGATGAGGACATGCCTATTGTCATGCTATTCGAATATATTGTAATTAGCTTTCATAAAAGATATCACGTGTCATTCATTTATTTCTCTGTGCTGTCAGTGATACAAGGACATTAAGGGGCACATTTACTTAGCTCGAGTGATCGAGCATCGAATTGGCTACTTCGACCTTCGACTACGACTTTGACTTCGACTCGAACGATTCTGTAACGATCTGTTACCTGGGATCCCGGAGGAGGACAGCTGGTCCTAGGCGGACAGATGGCAACTGGAACTCCTCTACGGCTCCGGTCTTCACCGACGCCCTTTTGGGGCCCCGGACTTTCTGCGGCGGAGTCAGCAAAGGAGCCAAGCGTGTTAGCCAAAAGCGAAGTATCCAGGGATCAGGCAAAGGCGTAGTCAATTACAGGCAGTGGTTGTTTTCAGGAAGCAGAGAAGCGAAGTACCAAGGGATAAGGCAAAAGCGTCGTCAAGTTCAAGCAGTGGTCGGTCCGGGCAGCGAAGGTACAAGGTCGAATTAACAGGCCAAGGGTCGAATAAACAGGAAAGCAGGCAAACGGGACTTGAGCAGGAACTGTGGAAACAGAAGCCAGCTTGGGCAATGTGAGAAGGAAGAGGAAGGTATTTAAGGGGACAGGAAACAATCAGGAGCAGGCTGAGGAAAACAGACAGATCAGGGACCAATAGGAAGCCAGGCGCCCAAATTAGATGTCATAGCTCCTAAGTGTTTTGGTGGGAGCGTCCATTTTGGCATGCACCGGTGTTTATGCGCCGGCGCCTAAGTTGACGCGCTCCAGCGTTTATGCGCTGGCGCACTGCCGGTGTTGTCGGGAAACCTCCTATGGAAGGTCCTCAATAATCGGTGGGCATGGGTATTGGCAGCACTCACCCACGATCTCTCCTCAGGACCAAAGCCTCTCCAGTGGACCAGGTACTGGACTCCTCCTCTGGACCTACGAGAGTCAATAATATCTTGTACCTCAAATTCCTGATGGCCATTCAGGAAAACAGGAGGAGGAGGTGATTCCAGAGAAGAAAATGCGTTCTGGACAACAGGTTTGAGCAATGAAACGTGGAAAGAGCTGGAAATGTTCATGTTGGGAGGAAGGTCCAACCTCACAGACACCGGATTAATGATTTCCTTGACTTTAAAAGGAGCGATGAAGCGAGGACCCAGCTTAGGACAGGACTGCTTGAGCTTGATATTCCTAGAAGAGAGCCAGACAGAGTCCCCTACCTTGAACCAGGGAGCAGGGCGACGATGTTTATCGGCAGCCACCTTCTGGCGTGAAGAAGCCTTGGCAAGGGCGGAATGAGCATCTGTCCAGATCTTCTGAAAGTTCCGAAACAAGGAGTCAGCTGCAGGAACGTCCACTTTGACAGCAGTTGGAGGAAGAGCTGAGGGAGAGAGACCATAGACACAGAAAAAGGGAGAGCAGTTTAAAGAGCTATGTTTGAGATTATTATGTGCAAACTCAGCCCAAGGAAGAAGATCAGACCAGTTATCCTGATTTTGTGAGATGAAACATCAGAGAAACTGCTCCAAAGATTGGTTCGTCCTTTCAGTCTGCCCATTACTCTGAGGATGGTAAGCCGTGGAAAAGTTCAGATGAATGTTCAGAAGTTTACAAAAAGCCCTCCAGAATCTTGA